>NW_017306307.1:3028719-3040049 GCF_000935625.1 Nanorana parkeri
TCTTGTTGTATTCTATATAATATAAAATATATTAAAATATAAAATATATTTTTTTTTTAATTCTGCAAGTACAAAACAAATACTTTTTGATCTGCCAGAAATCCAGAAAGCTCCTACCTTCCTGTTTGAACTACTATCACAAGGTATTTTCTGCCTCTGCCTCTGCCTCTGCTGCACTAAAAGCCCATAGTTGCACTTGAAATAATCTTTCATTGAGTGGGTCAATTAATTATTAATTTTTTAGATATTTAAACAGGTTAGGATTCTTCAGATACAGGTTGACCTAGTTCAACCTATGTGTATATGTGTGTGAGTTTTAGTCTGTAAAGATCCCCTTAGCTCTAAATACTATGCTCCGTGAGGAAGACATCGAAAAGGTTTTTGAATATGCCAACACTCTCAACTAGTATCACTACCTGAGGAAGGAGTTTCACATTAAAGAACTTCCACAATCTAAGATTAAAACTTCTTTCTTCCACCCTCAAATTGTGGCTACATGTCTTCTTCAAGGACCTTTGAGTAAACAGTTTATAACAGTTACTATGGTCACCTTTGGTAAATGTATACATAGTGATCATATCCTCTCTTAAGTGCCTCTTCTCCAGAGTGCATAATATATGTAATTGCTCCTCATAGCTGAGGTCCTTCAGTCCTCTTATTGATTGTGTTGCCCTGTGCTGAACTCTAATTCAAGAACATCTTTCCTGAGAATTGGTGACCAAAACTGAACTGCATATTCAAGATGAGTCAAGAAATAACATTAGTAGACATGTGTTGCGAATGGAATATAGAGGTGCTGGAAGTTTCACACCCCGGGTTGTAATGTAAAGGAAAACAATATTTCCACAGTGGGGTGTGCAAATGCCCAAAGGGAGAAAAGAAAAGGGGCTTTTTAGAAACAATCCCAGACCTCAGAGATAAAACCTTAGAAAAACATGTATTTGAGATATAATTTTAAACATTGTTAAAAAACAAAATAATCACAGATAAAAACATATGCGGATGCATTCACCATCCGGTGACAGTACCGTACAGTTATGAAATCTGCAGTTGCTTGTTTTCAAAATTATATGAGTGCTCCTGTATGTCCCAACATGTTTTGCCCAAACGGGGCTTCTTCAGGGGAAGAAAGTAGAAGAAAAATATATGTGTCCTAGAGTAGAAAATAGTAAAAACCCACATGTGATGAGATTAGAGAGCTGCACTTAATCTTATAGCGGAATCATCGTTTATATTCAGTTGGCTAATCACAATAGGTATAATAATATTCAAGATAAAATATTAGATGCTTACGTATATATATCTTCACAATCAATTGATCAAAAGCACGAGCACAGGAATGTGATGAACACAACTGTTTTACATTCAGACAGGAGTTGATTCTGTCGAGCAAGGGCTGCCACATACAAAGCAGGTGGAGGGGTCGCGTCGGAGAGAGCACACTGTAGTCGTCAGGCGAGAGGCAGCAACAGCAGACGTTGTTAAATTAGAGGCTGTAATGTTCTGCTAAAAATATATATGTGTAGTGATCGTTAGTTCCAAAGAAGGATAAGGAACAGAAAAAAGAAGAGAGAGGAGGAGAAGAGAAGACAGGGGTGACGAAGGACTAGTATATATAAAAAATTATGTAATCGAAATATGAAAATAGATTATCTATGTGTAAAAAATGTGTTAATTTAATTGTGAAGTGATGGAAGGGGTAATGACAGGTGTGAAAATAAATTTAATAAGGTCAATCCTTATTGAATAGTCAAACATAAGGGAAAAATTAATAATAAGTATTGATGGTTAATAAGGACAAAGATAATTGTGGAAAAAGAAATAATTTTTCCATGTGGTAAATGTTCCCAATGTCCATGGATCCACATGGAAAAATCAATCATACTACCCAATGGGCAACCATGGACCACAAAAGGGCACTATACTTGCGAAACGACGGGGGTGGTGTATTTGATGCTATGTGAATGTAAGGCCTTCTACGTAGGTAAAACCATAAGATCCTTTAAGAAACTCATCAACGATCACATCTACCTTATAAACAATGGCAAATTAACCACCCCTGTCTCTCGCCATATAGGCCTCAATCATAATTTTGATTCCAAAAAAATCTCCTTCTCTATTCTTGAGGATATCCCCGAAAATATTCGGGGTGGAGATCGAGATAAACTTTTACTTCAAAAGGAGACAAAATGGATATACTATCTTAATGCCACAAACTTTCCTGGTCTCAACGAAACCATAAGTTATAGATCTTTCCTCTAGTAACTGTGGAAATATCGTTTTCCTTTATATTCAAGATGATGCCGAACAAGTATTTTTTAAAGAGGTAAAATTATTGATGTATTTCTTGTATTTATGCTCTTTTTAATGCAAGAAAATATTCAGCTAGCTTTGTTAACTACAGTTTAACATTACATACTATTGCGGAGTCTGTGATCTACAAGCAACCCCAGGTACCTAAGTCTCTAAAACCAATTTTAGGACACTTCCTCTAACTTTGTTATTCGTACCAATCTGTACCATGAGAGCTGGGTTCTCCCCAAGCCCCATCCTAACAATCAGTCAACCCAATCCTCACTGTGTTGAACCCGAGCACCCAGTCAACAGCAGACCATGCGGCACTGTCTTTGTGACAGATTTCATTGTCTGTCCGTCCAGCCAGTATCTGTCTATCCTTACTTAGACACACCTGTTTCCATTCTTAAGAGTAAGAGAAGCAAGCAAGAATAACAGAAGCAAACCAATGATTTCATGTCTATCATCAAATTATAAAGTCCAAAAGCAAAATTTCAGTTTTTCTGGCTTGGTTCTTTTAGTATTTAGTAGAAAATAAAAATTATATTTTATAATTACTTAAATATATTGATTTTTAAACATCCAAAAAAAGAAAATGTGCTTCTTTTAAAATACTTAATTGCCTAACATGATCAGCAGTTCATTTAAGCTGAAAGTTCACATTACTTTGTAGAAATAGTGAAGTTTTAAACATGTTTTCCAGCCCAGAAGCATTCAATTATATTGGATTATTCAACCATGGTCAAGAGAAATCTATGCTAAGTGATTATCATTTATCTTACAGCATGACCTTTTATTGTTATGGATGGCATAGAGAGTATTGTGAGTCGAAGACTGCATGGCTAAGCATTAGCCTGTTCATAGATCAGGGTTTTTAAGAATCACTTCTGGATAGGCAACCCTATAGTAAGGGTGGTCCCATCCATTATAAATGATAGCATCAGAAACATCCATCTGTTGACTATTTTGGGTTTTCATTAGTTAAAAGGCTAAGTTTACTTTTAAAACTATGTTTAATGTTACACCAATATTACAAGCCGCTGATGACAGCTATTAACAAAAATAGCAAAAATTTAAAAAAATTCATATATACACACACGTGCACATACACACACACACACACACACACACACACACACACACACACACACGCACATTCACCTTGATGGACCTGTGTATTTATTCAACCTCAAATATTATAGAAGTAAGCCTTTGCGTTTTTGTTCTGAAGTTCATGACCAGTTCAATAGACATTTTTTGCAAACAAAATGTTCCTAGCTTTATTCTAAAAATGAAGAGCTTCAATTGGAAACACTAAGTAAATGGTTATTCTTTTACTATAATTACATAATTGCAGCAGACAAAAGAAAAAAAAACTGCTTCCCCATTATCCCCTTAAATGTACACAAAAGAAGTCAATGACGTTCAGAGCATTCCAGATATGCAAAGTTCCATGTGGCAAGCTGCTTCTAATTCAACTTTAAACTTTGCTCAAAGCTATGGTAATATTTACAGAAGTGGAGAAAAGGATTTTGGGGAATTCCTGTCCCTTTCTTAAATATGCTCTCCCGATCTTTTGCTTAAAGTAGAACTATGGGGGTGAGTGAATTACACTCATCCCCATAGTTAAAACCGACGTGAGAAACTGTCACACATTGGCTACATTGATTGGAAAGTGAGAGAAAACATACCGCCTCACGCTCACTTCCCGACATTCTCCCTGCAGGGATTCCCCCCTCTCCTTTTCTCCAGCATTGACTGGAGGGACGAATGGGGCGGACATAGCAGGCTCTGCCTCTGGATATTCATAGCCAGCTGTCAATCAGCCAGTGGTGTGAGTTCCGACAGTATTGTCGGTATCTGTTCCAGCTTTGGCGCTCTCAGCATTCAGCGGGCAATAGCATGCTATAGACTGAGTTTTGGGTCACAGGAGGATGTTAGTATATGCCTTCCTGTGACCCTAAAGAGAACCATGGAATAAAAAGGTTACCCCATAGTTCTATTTTAAACTCTTTATAAAGCTATCCAAAGTCAATCTAAAGATTAACCTTTTTTTTTTTTTTAATTAGACTAGGGAGGGCATATCAAACCTGTTAGGTTTTTGTATTGTTAGGGAGATTTACTGTCCATATTTATCATGTTGACCATTGTCACAGATATTTCAGGTACAGGCAAACCCGAAATGTTTCATTGCTGCTGGAACAGGAGTAGAGTGAAAATCTTCCAATGGGGTTATGTGTTGTGGTGACAACTGTCATTTACATGGGCAGCAGGCTCTACCAAACCTCTGAAAAGTGATCCATGGTGAATCGCTTTTTAGAGGGTGGTTAAAAAAGAACTCAGGGCATACATTTTGCTAACCCTTGCAGTGGGGCTACCACTAAACTGCAAGGGTTAACTGCTCGTTTTTTGCCAAAGGTGAAAATAAATGGTTATACTCACCCAAACCTTCAAATTACAGTACTCCCTCCAGCCTGTCTGCTCTACCGCAGCAAGGATGGTATGTCCCTTGGTATCCTCACATCCAATACACTGTATTGGACCCGATGACTTGAGGACTCCTAAACCACTGTAGAGGAGGGGGAGATCAAGGGACCGGTCTAAGAGCTGGCTGGCTTGGAAACTTGGGTGAGTATACATTTTTTTCACCCTAGGCAAAAACAAGCAGTTAACCCCAGTTTAGTAGGGTAGCCCTACTGAAAGGGTTAATACAATTTCTGCTCAGAGGTCTTCAACAGCCAGTCTACAGATGTTGAGGAGGCAATACTGCTGCCTCCTGGGTGCTTGTCTTTTTCCCATTGGGAATTTTGTATTGCAATACTAGGCCGCAACTGCATGCTAAGTGGTTGGCACATGGTTGCAGGACAGGTGCCAAGTGCTACCCAAAGCATCATGGCCATGCTATGTGTACAAGCCTGAGCTACTGCTATTGGGGGTTTAAGGAGGGCAGTCGGGGTGGGGGAAGTGCAGATCAACTGTCTGTTTTTGCTGCCTGTGTGATCGAGGCCTAAGAGGGGATTTATATCCCACTTTGGAGACTTTTCCTCCCACACTGATGTTCATACAGGACAGATTCAAATCTATTAATTATTTTAAGGAATAAGGCAGGGTTTTTTCCATTATTATGTGTGTTAAAGGGGCCGAAACTGCAGCAACCATTATAAAAAAGCTGTATGGGAAATCAAAATATGTCTGCTTTCCCAAACTTCTCTTTACAGAAGCACGGGACAGATTATGTGCATCTTTTAAATAAAACAGAGTATTATAGATAGATAAATAAGGACAAAATGATGTATGAATGGATAGATAGATAGATAGATAGATAGATAGATAGATAGATAGATAGATAGATAGATAGATAGAGTAGAGAGATATTGTCAGACAGAATGACAGTCTAGTGCAATCAGCTAGCTCTGGGTTTTAGTAAAGCTCTTAAACTTACTATATAATGTACCTTAAAACGACTCATTTAACAAGGCAAAGAGCATAGTCCAAACTGTAGTTCCCATGGTGACAAGTACTCAAAGGAGAAAGTGTCCACACAATATTATGCCATTATCTTTGAAAGCTACATTATAAAAAGTGGGAAACAGAACATGGAGCCAGAAATTTCCTTTTTATATACACAGTCTATTTACATTAATTGGTTTCTAATACAACAATATAATTATTTATTTGGGGAGTCCAAACTACCGGAGATCAAACCATGTAGTGATATCAAACTCCTCTTAAGAAACAGGGCCTCCATTTGCTTTCAGAACAAAGTCAGTGCCTTTTACAATACTATTGTACACATCCTGGACAGTGTGAATAGATAGATAGATAGATAGATAGATAGAGTAGAGAGATATTGTCAGACAGAATGACAGTCTAGTGCAATCAGCTAGCTCTGGGTTTTAGTAAAGCTCTTAAACTTACTATATAATGTACCTTAAAACGACTCATTTAACAAGGCAAAGAGCATAGTCCAAACTGTAGTTCCCATGGTGACAAGTACTCAAAGGAGAAAGTGTCCACACAATATTATGCCATTATCTTTGAAAGCTACATTATAAAAAGTGGGAAACAGAACATGGAGCCAGAAATTTCCTTTTTATATACACAGTCTATTTACATTAATTGGTTTCTAATACAACAATATAATTATTTATTTGGGGAGTCCAAACTACCGGAGATCAAACCATGTAGTGATATCAAACTCCTCTTAAGAAACAGGGCCTCCATTTGCTTTCAGAACAAAGTCAGTGCCTTTTACAATACTATTGTACACATCCTGGACAGTGTGAAGTGATATAGATTATAGAACACTGTTTGTAGGGGGAAAAAATCATCTAGTTCTCCAAAGAATTAGTTGATGGAAACTTACTTTACACTTAACAGACCTTAACATAATTTTGCTTAGCTTTGGTGTTCATTTAGACCAGGGGCAGTGAATTAAAGTTCAGGGAGGTCCGGTGACCAAAATTTTCTTTTAGCCGAGGTCCAGACAGAACGATCTTTCAGTCCGTGTCTGTATCGCAGCCTGCCTTTTAGGCTGCATTCACACCAGCAGCTGCACTGCAACGCACATCTGTTAGTGTGTTTTCCCAGACTCCGGCCACATCACACCTTTTTATTTTTTGTAATAACTGTATTAAAATGTCACAAGAGACATTAAAGAATAAAGTTCTATAGGCAAAGAGTGGTGTGATGCGGTTGTACCACATTGGGCTGGCTTCACTGAAAAAACGTACAGCATCCATTAGAGTACTTCCTACGCCAGTTGTCCCCATCGGAGAGCACTCTTAGATTTGGTGTCCCCTTCAGAGTGCTCCTTTTACATTAAGTGTACATTAAATACAAAAATAAGGGAGCACTCTCATGGGGACACCCAATATTGGGGCACTCTGTTGGGGACCAGCAATGTAAGGACTGCATTTGCATTCTGCACTACATTTGTGAGTAAAAAATGGAATTATATTTTTTGGTCTTTCCTAAATTTTGTCTACTTTTACTTTCCTAATATTATCTCACACAGCATCAGCTGTGTTGTAAACAGAAGCTTTTGGATGAAGCAATCCTTACATTCCCCTAAACCTAAGCTAAGTCTGCCACCACCACCACCACCACCAATAACAACAGAAGAAAACTGCTTGTCTCCTTCTTAACCTCTTGAAGGCCGGGGTGTTATACCCTCTTCCTGTCCAGGCTGTTTTTCAGTATTTATCGCTGAGGTACTTTTACTGACATAGATTCAGTCATGCAGTGCTGTACTAAAATGAATTCCTCTTTCAAACTTCTTCACAATCCAAACATTTGAAGCTTCCATAAAGCTTGTTTTCTTCAGCAGTAGGGACGACTGAACTGGTTTATTGCAAATCAGAGCTCAGTGTGGATTATGCTGGTTTGCTCTGAAGTTGTTTTTCCTGGGAACTTGACTTTTTACTTTACTACTGATGGAGTGCATAGTCAACCCGCCTCTCTTACAGAGGGATTCCAAACTTTTTTAAGCCTGGAATCCATTGTCCAAACACCCAGTAGGATCCATTTTTTTCTAATGGCTGGTTTCTCCCAAACTGATTGGCTGCATTCACTGTCTGCCCCAAAATGTTCAGATTTCCTGATTGAAGGATTCCAGATGGAAGGGTGTTGACAGGGGCACCCACTAAAGGGTAACCAACTAAAGGGTAGATTGTGTGTTGCACTAATGGTGAAGTTTGATGTACAGCAACACAAATTAACTGGTCTGATTACTAGATTCTTCAGGGAACAATACAATACGGAAAGTCTCCAAGATCTTCGTCCAATCCGGGAACACCTAGTATACTTTAATAGAAATACTAGGCATTTGTTGAATGGCTACTGTGCTGAGCAAGTGATCCCCCGTGTTTTCACAATGGAAGGGAAGGGGAATAGGGGAAGCACAGTGGCAGCACAGGCCCTGGAAATTCACGGGAAAGCACTGTAGTAACACTGGCTACCACAGTGTTTTACAGGATCTCTGAAGCCCTATCAGGTATAGAGAATGTATACTTCCATTGGGCTGAAGTGGACCAATGTAAGTATACATACATATTTATATCTGTACAGTGTATAGCATTTTTACCAACTGAGGTGGGTGGAAGGGGGTGGTGAGTGGTGTTAGTGGCTGAGTGACACCTCTCTTTCCACCCAGTTCCCACCCAGCTCCTGGCAACCATTGATGTCACCAGGAGCTGGGCAGGATGCCTGATAGAGTATCACAGGTTGCTAAGAGCTGAGCGGGGAGATGTGTACAGCCCTTACACATCTCCCCCTCCAGCTCTTAGTAACCTGGGATGCTCTGGCTGGAACGGGGGAGGCAAGCACACTACAAACAGTGCGCACCAGAACGGCCATGCCACGTAACCCAAAGAGATACCTCCTGTATCTCAGCTCTAAAGCTCAACCAAAGTCTCACACTTCTTTTTAGTCCTGCCAATGTTATAATTTTAAGCTGATTCTCATGGCCAGGATTTGCCGATACACGTCAGCCCCTCTTAGGTTTTAGCTGTTTTTAGCTTGATATGCTTCAAATATATTAACTGTATTTGGCTGGCTCTTTCCTGCTGTTGTAATTGATTATTTTAAAGCCAGATGAGCTGATCACTTGATCTTTCTCTTTCACTTGAAAATGCCTAAAAATATAATTTTCCTTTAATGGAAATGCACCCATTACCCTCCCATGCAAGCATGACTAATAGACACACCCCATCAAAAGCAGAGAGGAGATGTGTCTGACCAGTTCACCTTAATGAGTGAGTGCACAGGGCAATGTGGTCAATCCCTGGTTCCTACTAGACAGGACAATCATATTTAAACACTCTATAACTGCTACAACAGGAAAATGGATGTAAGACTAGCAGAAATTGGCATTGTTTGCACAATATCTATGTAACTCTATGTAATTCTATGTAACTCAGATGGGCTTTAGCCAATATTTCCCTAGTTCAGAACTCCCAACTCCCTCTATTCACAAACCAGTTTTACCAGAGAGTTTATCTACTCTGCATAAGACTCAGACAAAATATCATGCTCTATCTAGGTTGTATAAAAATACTGAATAAATTGTGCTATGATAAATGACTGTACGTGAAATAGAAAATGAATGCAGAATAGGTTTTGATCCAAGAAAACGATTAGTATTCTGCTATAGTCCTGACCAGGCTACATGCACTGACATTTCATAATAATAATTATTTGATGCATCTCTTCAGTTTCAGAAATGAAAATTAAATAAAAAAGTTTTCAATTACTATGGAGCTGAGCCAATGCTACGAGAGAAATCTTGAGATATGACTCCATCATTTATTTAGCTAAACTGTTTTTAAATTGGAGAATTACATACATTTGCTTTTCATAAAATGTTCACTTCGCTTTTTTATTAGGATAACCAATCACTCTATACTTGTCACATTTTTTTCCCCCTGAAAAACAGTTTTCTTGTTTTTCTGGTGCCTTCAAGAAATTCTCAGAAAAAGAGAATCCTAAATGATAATTTACTCCTGAGGTGAAGAGTTTTTTAAACCAATTTAGTTTTAATTACTTTGTTATTTTAAAGCAGAATCTTTACAGTAACATGGATGGTATTACGAAGGGGTCAAAAGCATAACGTTATATAACTAGTTGGGTTACATAAAGAGTCCTTTGTATTAAACCATGTTTAGAAATCCATGTCCTTGCAGCATTCAAATCCCCAGCTGATCTTAAGGAAAGTAGATTAAAACTTTAAAAGTATGAGCCAATTTGTCCTAATGTGTATGTAGAGCCAAAACTTTTATTGTGTACATCTGAACTCCAGGCAGTAATACAAGACACAAATACTGCATCTATGCATTCATAAATACATTGTTAAATGCGTTTTATGCAAGCAGTTTATGTACCTGACTTGTTATTTATTTATTATTGTTATTTATTTATTACAGGTATTTATATAGCTCCGACAATTTACACAGCACTTTACATAGTTCCACATTTACATCAGTGTCTGCCCTCAAGGAGCTTACTATCTAAAGGTGCCCATACACCTGCCGATTATCTTACGATAATCGTTGGGTGATCCCGCAATCGTACGATAATCGCCAGGTGTATGGGCAGCGTTCGACCGCGTCTACTGTAAGGTTGCATGACTTTCGTCTTCCGAGCACGCCGGAAAACCTGCCGAAAATCGTACGATTTTCGGCGGGTTGGTGGCGTGCTCGGAAGACGAATGCCGCACTGGCCGGTGTGCGCAAGCGCACACTGCCCGCTCAGCGCTGCAATCATCGGAAGCCCTCACCTCAGATGGGCAGATCATGTGAAATTTTAATCAACTTAGAACCATCGCACAACAAAAGTTGTGCGATAGTTGTAAGGCGTATGGGCAGCTTAAGGTTCCTATCTCACATGCATACATACAAGGGCCAATTTAGACAGGAGACAATTAACCTTCCAGCATGTCTCTGGAGTGTGTGAGGGAACCGGAGTACCCGGAGGAAACCCACCCAAGCACAGGGAGAACATGCAAACTCCTTGCAGATAGTGTCCTGAGCCTCTTACAGTTACCTGTACAGTAGAGCACAGACCAAGAGACAGAGAAGAATCATAAACAGCCAGTAATTTGTGTTGAAGTGCTCATGTACTAACAAGGAGAATGTTGATAGGACGAGAAAGTAGAGTGACAGAGAGATGAGCTCATAAGTCTGCTGTTTCTCTTTACCTTTCCCAGTCACAAACTATGGGACTTACATGACCTTTATTTAGGTAGAAATGGCAATTCTCATGACACCAGTCTAAAAGACATTTTCCCCTCACTTTATATAGATTCCCTCTCACTTCCTGTTGTGTCCCCGAACAGGAAGAGAAGGTAAATGTTTCTGAGGGGACAGAGAGAACAAAAAAATTAACTCATAGGTTTTACCACTTCAATACAATTAGCTTGACTGATTGTGGCTAAATCTGCCTCTAATTGACTACAATCCAAAATTTAGAAAGCTAATTGTTGCCCTGTGGCTGCAGTTACATTGTAATGTATTGCTAAATATATTTATATATATATA
>NW_017306307.1:3040072-3085583 GCF_000935625.1 Nanorana parkeri
TACGGTATATATATATATATACATATATATATATACAGTATATATGTGTGTGTGTGTGTGTTTGTGTGGTGTGAATAAAAGCGCTGAATTTACACAGGAAAACCGTATATGTTCTGACTTCACCTTACAAAACTTTAAATAAGGTTGACCAGAAACCCTTTAGCTTGCTTTTGTATCGACTATTTCAATAAATCTTTAAGTCTTTCTTCATAAGTGAGGTCCGTTATGTCCTTTGCAAGATTGCTTGCCCTTTCCTGTATCATTTCTGGCTCCAGGGTGCCTTTCATGATTTTACCATTATTGAGAACTGCAGTTTTAGATTTTCATCTGTAGTGACACCTGGTTCAAGTTGGAGTGGCTGCACAACTTTGTGACCTGTTGTTGCTTATCAGGCACCTGTGAAATGTAAGCGTCTGTTTTTAAATTGTGATTGCACTAATTTGCAGTATGAAAAACGTTTTGGCAGGTTTTTAAAAATTCTTCTGTCCTCATCAAATATAATGTGGAGACAGAAGAGAGCAGAAATTGTTGCTCAGGTCTTGACCTGGGTGAGCCCAATGCTCAGGTTTTCAGCATTATAACAAGACTGTTCATCCACAGCTTTGAAAGCTAAATCTGCTTTTTGGTCTCAGTAAAGCCCTTTAGCTCTGTTTTCAGTGTAATAATGCATATGAAAGGCAGGTTTTACTTACAGAGCTAAGCAGCCCATATACGTGTGAGTTACAATTACCCCGGCTTTATCAAGTGTAAGGTGACCATGCTGATTAATTAGCACCCTTTCTCTTATGTAACACTGAACGGTCATATTCAATATAATAAGAATTTTGGAAACTAAGCAACAAAGTGGAGCTTATATTGGACCAAATGTTTAAAACTATTACTGTAGAAGAAGACTGCGTTTTGTGTCAACATAGATCTAATTGGGCTGATACAGAAAACTGCAGACATTTTTGCACAAATACACAGTTTAAAGTGTCAAGCTACTAAAACAGTGAATTGATTGCTTGATTTCTGTCTTTGTTAATGTTGGGAAGATTTTCCTCACTGTTTTACCCAGTCATTTGTCACTAGCACAGGAAGCAAAAAAAAAAAATGTCGAAACACGAACAGATCTAACTCTTCCTTTACTCTAGAAAAGATAAAGTTAAGCTTTAAATAATTTTGTTTGCCATTCATATCTTGCTTGGGTTCTCTAGTGTTTTTTTAAAATGTGTTTTGCATTCACATTTGAAAAAGAGATATACTTAAAGGGACAAACTCAGGAGTTAAACCTTAAAATGCATACAAGTACCTTAATTATTAACAAGAATAGAATGTATCTTATTTGTGTATCACTCGGCTGTAGATCCTCAAATCATCTCTGAATTGGTACTGACACTGTCCTTCCTTCTGGAGGGTGGCTACTTTTGTTCCCCATGGTACTTGTGTGTGTTGTGAAGTAGCCACCACTCCAAGCTCACTCCCGTGATGGGCTATAATCTCACATTTAGGGGTCTATCCACGAAGCTGCCGAAGGATCTGGCCGTAGCTTCGGCCGATCCTTCGGCTAGCTTCGGCCCCAGAACCCCACGCTGGGGTTCAGTAGAACCGAAGGGGTGCTGTACGGGCTACTCACAATACCCTGTACAGCTCCCGATCATGGCCGAGCGGCTCAGCCGAGCCGAACGCATATGCATCGGCTCGGCTGAGCCGTGCTGAAAGTCGAAGCTGGCCGAGCGGCTGTCTCCGGCCACTCGCAGTGAGATCAGCGTCCCTGGTTACCTGCTAACCAGTGACACTGATCTCCAAACAGCTATCTCTCCCTGGCGCCCCGGGAGTCTCCTGCTCCCGGCCGCCAAGGAGAGAAACAGTGCTGTGTCTTTTTTTTCTTTATTCTGACACGATTGATGTCAGAATAGAAAAAAAAAAAAGATTTTTCCCATTGAAAAGCATTGGGACGATTTTAGGATCTACGGCTGAGTGATACACAAATAAGGTCCAGTATTGTAAATAGTTAATGTTCTTGAATGCATTTTTAAGATTTAACTCCTGAGTTTAGTGTCACTTTAATATCAGTTATTTTATCATTGAGTGCCTGGAGCAGTCATCTTTTATGATTCCATATTCAATACGTTATTGTTTTTTGATCATCTACATACTGCAATACAGTGCTCTCTAATAATGTCTAATGATGTGAAACACCTGCTATCATGTGACTATAGCAGACAGAACCTGCTACTTAGAAGAATAATGTTTTTTCTTAATTTGCAGGACAAATGCAGTTAAAAACCTGCAATTAAAACTCCTCTCCAGATTGCCCCCGCCCCCACATGCATACACCTTTCCCCCTGCCAGCGTCTATCTAAATACACCTTTTACTCACCTAAATCTCTGGTCAGATGATGGCATAAGTCTTCTGCACTTAGGAGGTGGGTTCTTCAGGCTTTCAAGAGGCAAATTCCTTACCAGGATTCAGACCATGAAACTGTACTGATGATTTCAGCTTGCGGTGACCAGCCGCCACCGGCACAACTGTCTCAGGTGGATTAAGCATTCCTTGCTCCCAGAAATGTTGCAGGTGAGAGATGTGAATAGTGGACTTAGGTGAGTATATCAGTGGTTTCAAAAGTGGGTTTGAGGTTAGTAAGGAGTTTCGCTCAGATAAGTGTAACATAGTTTCAGCCTGTCTTGGAGCTGATTTTACAAAGTTCACTCATTTTATTATGTCAGACAAACTAGACCTTTAGTGTAGACCATTTGTTAGACTTGACCAACTGCTGGGCTGGTATTGCAGACTGTATATGTTATTCTCTAAACCAGGCATGTCAACTCAAATGAATGGATGGTCAAAGAGGAATTAACTTTTAAGGGGCCACATTATGTCTACTGAAGACCATACCTACTTAATATAATGATACATTGTTTGTACTGAATCTGATTATTAATGCAGAACCTTGCTGCAGTAATAAACACATTTATTTAAAGGGATCTTCCCTCCAACTTCAGTAACCCTGTTACTTTGTGAATGATTTTCCTCCCTTGGATTACAAATGCATTTATTTGAAATCTGAACTGCTCCACATCATTTTAAAGGGTGATTTATTAGCAGAGTTGTTCCTCTACCAAGTGGCCCTCATGGGTGATTAAAGGGAACAAATATTATTTGTTTTACTGTGCCTTCTAAAATTTTGGTATTTATGGTTTAATAACAATATAGATTCTGTTTAATCAGTTCATCACCAAAATGGCTAACGCCTTTCTTAATAAAGCGCATCATATCCCTACAGTTATGTCGGTGATTTGGCAGTTACAGTCAATGGCACGTCACCAGTGTTGATGCACATGAGAGAACTGTAAGGTCAGCCAATCATATTTTTTTATTGTACAGGATTTAAATAGAGCAGTTTATGTAATGCTTTGCAAAATAAAGGGAGAAGGTACTGTTACAAAACAATTACAGTCAATAGTGTTAAAAAGTCTCTGCTTGTGAAAGCTTAAAATCTAAAAAGAAGGGGAAAGTGGTACAAAAAGTAAGAGCTATGGGGGTATGATTTGATGGAGAATGTAAAAGTTTAGTTTTTAGGCAGAGGCTGGATAGGCTTTATCTTTCCTTCTGGGAAGATTTAATGAAATCTGTTAAATAACACCTTTATATATTGTTGAATAACAATCATGTTGGCTATCTTTAATTCTTTGCATCCTTTTCAATTACCTTTTATTTTTTCAAGACACAGAAATGTAATCTTAGTGACCTCATAGGCCATAGCTATCAATTGATTACAACCGACCTTCTCACTTTCTCAAACCATTACCGGGGGTCAATGTAATAATAAATAATAAGAAACTGGGATCAGGTTATAGGGATGATTCTTAATAATGTCTATTACATTTTGGATTCAAGGATCTCCACTCAGTTCTACCCAATCACCCAATCTGAAATGCTTTGAGACTAATTCTGCTTGCTGTTGGAATCTAAGCTGTTTTGTATCCTTCTTTTCAGCATTGCTATACTTATTTCTCCCAAAATGCATCTCATCATAATTACTTGTTATATAATAACCTATTCTGTATATTTTGTCTGCTCTAAATAATGCTGTATCCTGCAAATATCCTGACCCTTTGAATGACTAAACTATCACAGGCTGGAAGTGTTATACTTCTACATATTTTTTTTCTTTGCTTTTCCTTTCTGTAAGTTCTGTTGTTTTATTTATTAATTACATTTTTAGAAGTTTTCTCATACATGTTGATATTTGTAGGTTGCCATAGTTATTAAAGTACATCTGAGTTTTCTATAATATATAATTGAACTATTGGTTGTAGGTTGCCATCATACATTTGGTCATTTTTTTATAGAAAGATAGACAGATTCAGAGAGCATGAAAGTAGCTGCAATCGCCTGAAAAATGTAAATGACTAGAATTAGGGTCATCTCTTTAACTATAAAGCAGCAAAAACGTGGGATTATGATTTAAATTAATTGCTAAACATTTGGTGAAAAGATGTACAAAAGATTTATTAATCTCTGTTTTCTGTTGAATGGTTCCACTTCAAACATGCACTTATGAGTTGACCCTTGGCTCTTCTAGTTTCCAACATACTTTAATTCCACAAGGATGTAACCTTTCTATTTGAAATATAAAAAGCTGAAGAGAAATTATACTTAATTACCAGAGGGATACTACCTCTAAATATTTATTTGAACACATTAGTGATGCATATTCCCTAAGAGAGTTCCTATCACTGCACGAGTCATCCATCTACAAAGAAGTTTGTCCTGTTTCGAGTGCAGCTTAAGTGACAACATTATTCCCTCCTGGAACTTTTTAAACTAATTACACAATGTGTTATGTACATGGAATCATAAGTAGTGAGCATCACTAATAACATAAAATATTCCCTTTTTCTAAATGAGACCAGGGAAAAATCGACATTGGTGTTAGCACAAACATACTTCCAGTATCAAACAATGCCATATTTATATTACATACGTAAAGTACAACAATAACTGGGTTACTCACAAAAGGGTGAAGAGTTTGGAGAAGGCAGGAAAAGTGAACAATCTAGGCCAAAACATTCACTCGGCTGCCTAGATGTTGACTGTATTCCAGCTAAGAACTAACATGTCATTTTTTTAAATTCTGAAGTGTTTGTCGGAAAGGTTCACCAAAGCCCATTATTTACAACTTCCAATCCTACTTATCCACAGTCAAAAGGACACATGAAAAACTGTTGAAAGTGTCAAACACTTGCTTTCAAACACAAAGCAAAGATGGAGAGCCACACATTACCATTCTGGAGCACAGGAATACGCCTACTCATGGTACACGATCACCAGATGCTTGTGAGTCTGACACCATAGCCAAAAATGGATCCTAGAGACACTAATTCAGAAGCAGCAAAATCATTCAACGAAAGAAAAAAAAAAAAAAGATGGTTGAGTACTGAACCAACAGATGTGTCTCAAAGTTAAACTCTCGAACTTTATATCCAGGCTGTTTTGGTGTTTCCATGAGGAGCTTGACACACTGGAAATTGGTTGGATAACATTGGGGATTGGTATTTGATTGGAGAGGAGTAAGTCTACGGTGGACTGCACCAGAGAAGAGGAGAGTACTGCAGCCACTTGTTTTTTTTTTAATTATTAGACCTCCTGGGACACTATTGTTTTTTTTTGGCCAAAGGTGACGTTGGGTTTTAATTTGTAAACCTGCACATACTGAGATTAATACCTTTGCTCTTTATTGTCTTACTTGTCTGCACTGTTCCTTTGAAATAAATTATATTTTGCATAGTGTGTTGAACACCGAATGGAAACAGTTTCAATGTTTCTGTTTGTTTGTAAAGGGTGAAACTATAACCATCCTTAAATATTCCTGTTAGATGCTGAATATATGGTTTAAAGTGACCCTAAACTCAGGAGCTAAATCTTAAAAAATGCATTCAAGTGCCCTCCCTATTAACAAAAATGTATCTTATTTGTGTATCACTCGGCTGTAGATCATCAAATCATCTCGAAATTGGTGCAGACACTGTCCTTCCTTCTGGAGGGTGGCTACTTTTGTTCCCCATGGTTCTTTATGTGTTGTAAAGTAGCCACATCTCCAAGCTCACTCCTGTGATGGACTACAGTCTCAATACAAATTAGTAAACAAACGTTGAGATTGTAGTCTATCACAGGAGTGAGCTTGGAGCGGTGTGCATTGCTTTGCCTAACTGAAGTAATTTTGCCCTTTCAAAGCAGGAAGTAAATGCTCTGCAAGTGTAAGTATTTTAAAATCACAGCATTTTACACCGGACATGTATGGTATTATTAATCAGCATACATAGAGGGATGCATAGGTAGAATTAGATTTTTTTTTTTAAGCATGTAATCTTTATTGAAAATGTTTGAACAAACATGTCATTCGACAATCTAAACTTTTTCAAAGTAAGTTCAATAGCAAAATAGATAACAACAGATAATAAGAAAGAAACCAATAAACCTCACGATCGGCATGAATAATAATCGGTAAAGAGTGGAGTAAAGCAAAGAGGAATAAGATAGCTACATATACAGATACAGATACTGGGACTAGGAGATCTGCAAAAAGGATTAGTGTAAATGGCATCAATGTATTGGAACCCTAAAGGATGTCTAAGGCACGCAGAGATACAGCCACTTTTGAAGTGAGATACCACTTCGTGTCCTGGAATAGTATCATCAGTTCTTTTAGCTGACTGGGAGATAGTTCATTTTTGGCAGTGACCATAATACATTTTCCCAACGGGAGGGACATCTGGGGGTGGGCAGTGATGAAGGAAGTAATGCGTAGAATAGTAAAGGGCAGGATTGAGAGATCTCTGGATTCCTGAGTTATTGTTCATGTATGATATGACACAAGACCAAAATATGTGAATAGAGGGGAAAAGCCATATTAGATGGCCCAAATCAGGGGAACGGATATGGCATATAGGGCAAGTGGTGATTCAATTCGGGGGCCTGTTTTTGTAAAGTAGATTGAAGGTGTAAAAAGCTTTATTTATTAGTGTGAACTGGATTTCTCTCCGAGTTTCGTAGATGATGGCTTTCCTGAGGGAAAGCCACACGTGTAGGAGCAGCTGATCCGCGTCTTCTGATGAAATCTGTACAACGTCTCCCATCTGGTTACATGTATGGAAAATGAGGAAGAAGAAACATAATGTAGAGAGTATCGGATGGTTTGAAAAATGGTGGACAACCGTATTTTAATGGAAGGAGAAGCTAAAAGTCTCTGGAAGGGGGAGTGGGAGATTAACGACCATGGTGCCAGGAGATTCCTGTATATAAAGTGGCAAATTTGTTCATACTGTAGGAAGTAGTTTCCAGAAATCTGGAAATTAGCCTGTAGTTCCCTAAACGGCTTACAGATACCCTGGGGATTTAATAAATATTGTAGAGTACAAATACCTCTTGTCTTTCATGTAGAGAAGACATTGGATTCCATACCTGGAGAGAAGGCCGGTGTCGATGTGAGAGGCATCAAATTTGATTTTTGAGTGTAAAGGTCCACTTTCTTTAATAAAGCATCTAAAAAGTCCTTAAAGTGACTGGCGTCCAATTTACTCTTCACATCCCACAACCCATCTAAGGATCCACCCCAGAGAATGAAATGTCAGCCCTCCCTGCCTTTGGTGGTTCACTATAGGCTTTCGGGGGTCTGTATTATAGGAAAACCCAAAACTATTTATCTATGACGAGGTTTTGAGGTGGGAAAGCCATTAGATACATTTTTAGGTAAAGAAAAACACAATTTTAAACATACCAACACCCCCTTAAACACTAGCAGTATGTATTTCCATACCTTTTTTTTAAAGATTAATTTCATAGTGAGAGCTTTTTATTGTATATGGACTGAGTCTGAATTCCCATTCTGCTTAGCTATATATGAAGGTTGTTTGGTCAGCTCTGTGATTATTCTTGTTAATGAACCAAGCAAATTGCTTGTACTCAAAACTGCCGAAGTGACAAATAAGAAAGGTCCCTTTATGTTTTTTTCTGTTCTGCTATAACATAAGCAAGAACCAAGATTGTGCATGATGCTCGCAACCTTTACCACCAGGTGTCACTATAATAAAATAAACAATGGTGATGTGAGCTATGAATAATAAAGCTCTTGCAAATCTGTTCTACGGCTCCATCATTGCTGCTTGGCTGTTGCTGTCAGGGAAAACTATTGGCAGTATTGTGCATTCAAGATGTGTACATTACCTAAAGAGAATTCATCAACCGTTATTATATTTTAGAGTGCGATCGGCTTATTATAAATATTAGTAATATGTTTGGAACCCTTATTATTATTTATAGTTCTAATTAAGCTAGAAAAGGTGCGCCCTTTGGGGCACAGAAGGGTCCCTGACAATCAATGCAATCTGCTGTCAAGTGAGACTGAGAGGGACCACAGAGCGTGGCAGTCTATATACTATGCAGTAGGAGAAATGTGAAATATATGAGGAGTGGCACATGGGAATGCATGTACAGCACAGTCTGCAGAGTGCAGTGGTGTGAATATATAATGTATAGTGCAGAGTGCAAGAGTGTGAATATATAATGTAGAGCACAGTGTGTTGAGTACAGTGGTGTGAATATAAAATGTGCAGTGCATGAATATATAATGTACAGTGCAGAGTACAGTGGTGAGAATATATGCGGTACATTACAGTGTGCAAAATGCAGTAGTTTGAATATATAATGTACAGCACAGTGTGCAGAGAGCAGTGGTATGAATATATAATGTACAGTGCAGAGTGCAGTGGTGAGAATATATGCTGTACATCACAGTGTGCAGAGTGCAGTTGTTGTTGTGTTGTGAATATATAATGTAGTAGTGTGAATATATAATGTACAGCACAGTGTGCAGAGTGCACTGGTGTGAATTACATAAGAGCAGTCTCATTTTATTGTTTTTGCTCTCTTAGAGTGAAGAGATCCCCTTTCAGAGTTAGAAAGGTTCTTTAATGCTTTTCCTCATTAGAGAAATTCCCCAAAACATTGCTTAAAGTCTGCAAGCTTCACATAATGGAATACACTATATACATACTGTATGTACTATATAGTAGTGTACATGAATATACATATATGTATATACATTACTACACTAATACATAGGGTTTTACTATGAGTCTTCTTGGTGAGCTGACACTGATTGTATATTTTGTTAAGTTAGCAAGTTGCTATACTGTCCCCATAGACTGGATCTCCGGAGGCTAAGTTGATTGCAAAAAGCAACATTTGAAACAGAAAAAAAGAGGATTATCACTCCCAAGACATTTTAGCAACATTTCACAAAGATATTCTTTTAACAAGGCCAGTATAGGACAGACATCATACAATATTACTTCCAGAGAGTGATCCAAAAGCAAAAAAGAAAAAGACAAAGTAAATAGAATTTCATTTTACATGTTTATTGGTGAAATACTTGCCTTGCCTTCAATAAACATTAGATACATCATTTTGTATATATGTTGTCATCGGAGCATGTTTATGCATGTCTTGGGATAAACAAATCATGTTGATTACCAGAAGCTGTTGAAAAGGATTAGATAGTCTCATCACTTACTACTAAAATTACACATTTTGTTTTACTTTCATAGTACCTCAGTGAAGTGTAAAAATGTGTTTTGTTTTGGTATGTCAAGTAGCTGTCATACGAAGTGACCAGCGCAATTTGTCTTTCTGTAGCCTAAGATCCAGGAGCAGTATTCCGCTTTCCCCTGAAAGGCAGACGACTGTTTAATTAAAATAACATTGTTTCTGGTTTTGTAAACAAAAACAAACATCTGCAGACCCTGCCGTAAGGTTTTATGGAGTACGTTGTACCTATATTGACATATCATGATGTAAAAGTAGTTTAATGAAGTGCTACATATTTGTGCTGATGTGAGACATGCAAAGGTAACACACATAGGGCAACTTTTTGGCAGGGGAGATTTGGGAAGCTTTGGTCTGAGGGGCACACAAAACCAACTAGCCCTTTTATGATAGGCACAGATATCTGTGGGCTAAAAAAAGCACACTATGCACAGTATTTCATGGAGCATATTTCATCATTAGTAGGGAAGGTAATGGGTGCATAATTGTCACCTACAGACGGAATACTGCTTAGGTGTGGGTTTGAGGCTTTGTTTCCAAAGAATGGTCATGGTAATATGTGGCTGTTTCCTAAAGGATGTCGTTTATTGTGACACTTGTGACATCTTCCAAAATCAGCTTCCTTGGTGGCTCTCTGCATTTGATCATAGACATTTCAGAGCTCCAAAGGATGGTTCTGGAAGACTCCCTTTCTCCAGATGCTATAATTGCCGGTCTAAATGGAGAATAGGTAGCTGTATAATACCCAGCATAAGTCACTGATGGCTTGCCCCAATC
The DNA here is from genome assembly GCF_000935625.1 of Nanorana parkeri. Lineage (NCBI taxonomy): Eukaryota > Metazoa > Chordata > Amphibia > Anura > Dicroglossidae > Nanorana > Nanorana parkeri. The sequence goes on from NW_017306307.1 coordinate 3,050,439, forward strand.
TGTTCAATGTCAGAATTCTGAAGTGTCTATGGTGAGGGCCATCAGCCCAGCATATATACAGACCCATGGGGCATTCACCGCCTCCACTGCACAGTCTTCCTTTGCTTTTGGATAGATTTGATGAAAATTTTAAAATATTACATGAACATGGACAATGTACCAGCATTAATGGAATTAAAGGGTTATTAAAACCTCAGCGGTGTTTGCATATATCTACTGCCAGCAAGCAGTAGATATATGCAAAAACATTTTTAAAAACTTTTAAAAAGGGTTTAAACATACATGTGTCTTCGACGTGCACTCCCGTCCTAAAATCTGAAGATACTCCGGAGGCCGCAAAGGATCTTGAGGCGGGCGCATGCGCAGTTCAGATCTTCGGCCTGGAGATGAGGAGAGACACAAGGTAAGTAAATGCAGCAGCGAGCACCCGCACAGACTCCATGGGACAGGAAGTGCCAGTTAAGACAGAGGAGTCAGCGCTGGATCGGAGACCCGAACCAGCGCTGAAGGGACAGCTAAAAACTACAGAAGAAGAAGATGATCGGATCAAGAGGCATCATATAAGGTAAGCCCTTACACTAACATTGGCGGGGGGAATTTTATTCTTTAATGTCACTTTAAAACATCAACAGATAAAATACAGAGATTGATCAAATGTTTTCCAACTGGATAAATTATTCTCTACAGATGATTATTTTTGAAGGAATTTTATCAGTATATGCAATAGTTTATTACAAAGGAAATAATGCCTGGCAGCAGTTATATGCTACCGTTTAAAGCACAAACTGTAAAAAAAAAAAACACAACCATTTACCCTATAATTATATACCTTTCACTAAACAACCACCAAATATGTAACTAATTTTCAGAAGATTATCATTGCATAGACATCAAATGTTCTCTGAATATTATAAGAGTTCTTGGCAAATCCTTCCAAAAATCAACCCATGTATTAGCAAAATTTCTTCCCACTGTAATGCTTTGCATAATCCTGATTGACACTGGTTTTCATTGACCCCATTTAAAGCATGCAGTGCAATAGGAGTATCTATTTTGTAAGTGCAGCTGCAGTATTCGTATATACGTATTGCTACCGAGAAACAGAATAAATGGGAAAATCATACTGTAGATGGTTTTACCAGTGTTGATGGTTTTAGTGCATTCTGGAAGCAGTGTGTTTAGTGTGACTTCATAATTTGGAGTTTTACAATACCAGTTTCTGCAGATCAAGTTGTGGACAGGTTGGGTCAGCCAATGGTTATCTCAGAACATCCCTATAAAAAAGTTATCCATAACCTAAAGTTTTTACAGTTGCCTTATACATAAAAGGCAGGCCTTAGCTGGTGGTCCATCCCATGGGGTTTAACATTAATCTGTGAAAATTCACTATAACATAAAATTTACAGCAAATAGTTCTCATACAATAATTTCTTTGCAACACAGACTTAACAAAGCATTTTTTTTTACATTTGCTTGATTGGGGGAAAATACTGTTAATCTTGTCAGAAATTTACAGTTGTCCTCTGCACACTTCCTGTTTTATCTCAAAGAGCCCTCCTAGTTCTTATCTTGGACTACATAATGATAAGTTTATGTTTTAAAAATCTGAGAGTGGGAGAGGTTGAGTAGTTTAGCAAAAGACACTAGCTAGGGTTTACAAAAAAAGTCCATAAAAGTCTGTGTTTTGTCAGCCTACAACAGGGTTTTAGAGCTGAGTGGCGTGCATTTCTTGCAGATCAACCGTCATTTTCCTGCATTTTCAGGTGCTTTTAAAAATACAACATGGGGGAAGTGCAGATGTTTCAGAGATGTACTGTGTGTACTGTATACACTGACATACACTATATGTAAAAGATTAAAGTGTAGACATGTAAGCTGTGGAACAATTCAGTTCGGTTCGGATATTTCGTTATTTCAGGATACGGATCCGAAATTCAATTTGGTTCGGGTTTCGGATTCGGACGAAATCCAGATTTTCGCTAGTTTCGGATGAGTTTATGAATATGTGTTGTGAATACCACAGAACACCATATACATATATTAATACTAAAGCTGAATCTCCTAGACCCGAATGGCATTCAGGATCCAAATGTCCGAATTGCATTCAAGAGCTCCCAAATGCCATTCGGGTCTAGGAGCCTCAGCTTTAGTATTATATGCATATACTGTGTATGGCTCCCATGTTGCCGTAACTAAAATTTGTGTTAAGGATGCATTAGACTGGAAAACACACAGGCCTAAAAGACAGAAAAGAAAAGTTGGCTACCAGTGACAGGGAGAAAGCAGATGTGTTAAATACAAAACGGGTTTAATAACAAAAGATTAAAGGCATCTTAATGGCTGTCAGAGTTCTAAAAAACTAAATGGAAACAAATCTCCATGACCTAATGAATTACATCTGCACGTACTCAAAGAACTTAGCCCGGTCATAGCCAGATCACTGTTCCTAATCTTTACAGAACCTTTAGCATCAGGAATGGTACTGGATGATTTGTGGAAAGCAAATGTTACCAATATTCCAAAAAGGGACAAGAAGTACATCTGGTAACTACAGGCCAGTCAGCTTCCCATCAATAGTATATAAAATATTTGAGTGAATGATAAGGGACTATAGTTAAAAATTTGCCTATGAAAATGGTATCATAAGTAGCAACCAACATGGATTCATTAGGGACCGTTCTTGTCAGACTAATCTATTAACATTCTATGAGGAAGTGAGTAGAAATTTAGACAGAGGAAGACCTCAGGTAGACTTGGTATATTTTAAATTTGCTAAAGCATTTGATACATCACCTCATAAATGTTTATTTACAAATTAAGGCCTATTGGTATAGATGAAATTGTATATACATTGGTGGAAAAATGGCTACAGGAATTAATCCAAAGGGTGATAATAAATGGTTAATTTTCTAATTGACAAAAAGATGTGAGTGGCACACCCTGGGGTTTGGTCCTGGGACCGATTCTGTTTATCTTATTCATAAACAATATAGAGATTGGAAAAAATATCTCAATCTCAGTGATTGCAGATAACACTAAGCTACATAGGGCAGCAAATTCTCAACAAGGCATACAGTCACTTCAGCAAGACCCAATGGAGATGGAGAAAGACTTGGGGGTCCTCATAGACCACAGATTTAGCAATAACATGTAATGCCAAGCAGCAGTCAGCAAATATTATCCTGCATTAAAAGAGGGATTTATACAAGAGAAAAAAATAATTCTACCACTTTATAAATCACTGGTTCAGCCTCACCTTGAGTATGCGGTTCAGTTTTGGTCACCAATCCACAGAAAAGACTTCCTCAAACTTGAGAAAGTTCAGAGATTGGCTACAAAATTAATAGAGGGGATAGAAGGCCTGAGCTATGAAGATTGCTTCCAGAAATTAAAATTGTTCTCCTTACAAAAGAGGTACATAAGAGGGGACCTAATTGCAGTTTTTAAATTCAATAACGGGAACCGCAGTATCAGGTATAAACTGTTTAAACTAAGAACTCTAATGATGATATGAGGGAACACCAAGAGCCTGGATGAGAGGAGGTATAATCTTAGACTGAGTAAGGTATTTTTTACTGTATGAGCAGTAAATATGTGAAATTCCCTTCCACGCCCAGTGATATCTGCTGATATTGATTATAACATTGATAAATTCAAGAAAATCTTAGATGAGTTTCTCAATTCACTGAATAATAATATACAAGGATATAGGAACTATTAGAGACAGGTATACACACACACCTTGAACTGGATGGTGTCTTTATTTGACCTTTCTTACTAAGTTACTATGTTATTTTTGGATATACTTCCATGATACAATTACACAATTTCACTCATCCCTGGGAATATGCACTTGTGTCACATCTCCCACAGAGCTATAATTCAAAGTCTGAACAATGTAAAATTTTCATTACTTGCTGAAAGCAATGCATTATGGGCTATGCAGTCTTGAGAAATCAAGACTGCATGACATCAAGCAGCAGGGTAAGAGATGCAATACACACTGGGAATTCAGGAAGATGGTGAAAGTGATGGGCAGATGGAATGCAGCACTCACTACATAAAAGTGATTTTTTTCAAGTAAGCTTTGATTGCATATCAAAACAACTCTAGTATGCATTCCTATTATAATGCTGATATTATAACAGGAGAGGATATGCTGGGACTTTAGTACCTCTACTAAAGAGCAATCATAGTAGCCAATCAAAAATGCATACTTTAGTCATCTGAGTTCAGAAAGCTGAAATATGATTTGTTGCTATGTATAATTGCCCTTTTCACTTCAAATTTGCCATCTGTGTCTTGTTATTGATTGTTGATATGCTGGATGTTCATAAATGCTAGACATGTTCCCAACAGTGAGAATTGTACCCTTGCCACCATGTTCTGGTCATCAAAGGAACAGACCGATATGTGCTACCCACATAGTGTTAATTGCAGAGATTGTATTAAAATGTAACAAATATGTCACTTATAAAATAGAATAATGATGCTAAGAGGGTTACTATAACTCCCTATTATTATAGGGTTATAGTACTAGAGGGTTACTATAAATCTCTATTTTAATTTGGCCCAGATTAAAAATGTGAGAATACTTGCTCTCCAAAAATGTAATCCTAGACCCCTTTATGCATTTGGGTTGGTAGTAGAGATGTATAGTACCTACTGAAGGGTATATGGACTATTTTTGCATAGCAGGGGGCCACACCCTAATTATAAATGGATATTTGAGTTATGCATTGTTGCTGGCAAGTTAAATTACATGTTAGCATTGTAAGCAGTAAGATGTTCTCAGCATTTCAATTTGTCACCAACTTGGACATTTCATTGATGGCCTCATGGTCCCCTTATGGGTTTTTATTAATATCCATCTCAGGAAATAAAATCCTTTCCCTCTTTAATCCCCTGTACCTAATCTATATTTTTTATTTATAATCCCTAACTTTGGTCACATAACAGACTATGTCCCTGGTCTACATTCTTCTGGTCTGTAATGTGGGAGGGTCCAGTTGCAGTGCCCACACAGCTTCCTAGTGATGGGGGCACTGCCCACAGGCTGTCACAAGTGCGCATCACAGGATTCTTATTGGAGTTCATACAGGGTTCTGAAGCCTCTCAGCATGATGCCACAATAAGGTACGGACACGACCAGTAGGCTGAGTAGGAGAAATCACAGAAAGGATGTTCTTATTACTGGTTAAAGCTACTGGAGCTACTGGAGCTTTAAAAAAACAGATTGGTTCGGTGGGTTGATAACAAATGTCATTTAACTAAGCAAATAGTCAGGGAATCTCCACAAACCTTTCAGTGCAAGCATTCTTTAAAATGGTGATGATACTTTCAAGTCACTCCGATCAATGTCATGTCTTTAGAGCACAAACATAAATTTTTATTGTTATTACTTATTTAGGATCTCTAACATACTGTAAATGTTGCAGTTAAAACAAAATGTTCCTTTGTGTGATCTTTCCCTAACTTTTTAAGACAACTCATTCCAGTTAGCTGCACTTTGTCATACAATATGCGGAAGTGCAGTTGTCAAGGGCAAAGCATTTTCTGCTCTGCTTGCTCCTTGATAAGAATTCTATATAACTCAAAAGGAAGACAGTACAAGAGACGAGCTGCCCTTGAGTTGAAGTCATTCCATTCTTGTTTGTAGAAGACATCCACTATAAAACTAGAGGGGGTAAGATTTATTAATAAAAGGCACTTTTTTCCAGCTTTGTTATTATTTAACTTTAGGTCACCAAAGAAATGAAGAGGTGAAAATGATTTACGGCATGTAGTTAAACTACATAGGCAAAAAAGGTATTCTGAAAGTTGTTTTTTTAATATTGCATAACATTTTAAAAAATTACCATTATCAGATGTTGTGATATCTGACCTTTTTCAGCCTTAGAGTACATGCATATAGATGACATTAGTAGTGAAAGAGTTTTTTTTCTTTTTTTCTTTAAGATACGACAAAGTTAAACACTACTTTGTGGAAAAGCAATTTTGTAACCGAGACGTTGGAATTGATGGCCATGGTTAATATTTAATGTCACTTTTCACTTTAAAAAAAAAGATAACAACGATCTTAAAAGATACTACACGTTTTATAATGATGGTGTCAGGGTGCAACGTGGTATTTATGGAGAAAATAATAGAGATCAGATGAACTGCAAGTGTTTCATATTTGAAATTGAGACAATAAGGCTAAAAGCAAATATTTTCCCAGGCCATACAATGGCCAGACAAATAAAGTGCAGGCACCACATACATTTCAATTACTGGCTGTCCCAGTAGCTGAAAAATAGCATCTGTCACTTTATATGAAGCAGCTCCTCTTGATAAAACAACCCTCCCCCCACATACACACATTATATTCACCATCTCTGTACTCCACCATTGCATTTGCCTGTGGGAGCGCTGGGTTTAAAGTGATATTACAGTCAAAATGTTTTTTTTAAGCTATTTCAAATGCTGGGGAAATCCCTTACAATGCATACTGCTCCTCAGCATACTGGAATCAGCTAGTCCCCTGAGAACTAGCCCTGGTATCCGGTTTTAGTGTGGGTCCTTTCCCTTGCAGGGTTTTAAGGAGCCACCCTTGTGTGTGTTCGTAAGTTGTGTATCAGGCAAGCTACTTCCTGCTCCATGCTTCTTCCTCCCTTTATCCCTCTTTCCTTCTCTCTTATCCAGTCTAGTACATAGACAGCTGCTGGAGACTATGCTCTCTCTTTTTTTTTTCCATAATAGTGTTTATTGAGTGCATAAAGAATACAGCAGTAACATGTATACATGTATAGAAAGGCTAATTGCATCACAAAATGTACGTTATAAATCGGTAAAGTAAAATGTAGTCTTACAGCTTCATATAGCACGCATTATAGATAAGTAGGTTTCAGGAAGGGACGAACATAACACTCGACACAGAATTCTACGTCACAATCAATGTTGGCATATAACGGGGGGGGGCTGAAATTCAAAGCATGTCACGATAAGTGACATGGAAGGTTGCGTGATTGCATGATAATGTGTGGGGATAAAATGAACAGAGGTAATAGACATCTGGCGATGAAACGAGGAGAAAGAGCAACATACTTGAAGGAAAGCTAACCATCCAAAATGAGAGGGGGGATATTCACGGACTGAGAGAGTGGTGGGTATGGGGCCTATCATTGAAGTTCTATTGGGCGGAAACATCTAATGGGAGGATCTCAACATGGTGTGGGATCAGCTGCCATTAGCTCGTCATAGGCTGGAGTGGTTTTAAAGTGAATCCAACAGGACCATGTAAACGTATGGGCGGATGTCCTGTCGTGAGCAATATGAATCAATTCCTCCATGTCACATACTCTATCAATTCTGGCAAACCATTCCCTGATAGATGGCGTGGAGGAGGACTTCCAATGCAATGGTATGAGTTGTTTGGCAGCATTCAGCATGTGGAATGTCAGCGATTTCTTATACCGGGGTGGGGAATCTGTGGTGTGGTGAAGAAGGCAAGCTGCAGGCGCGAGTACCAGCTGGTCTCCAGAAATTCTGGAGATCAATTCTGTGACTGAACCCCAGAAGGTCTGTATTTTTGGGCACGACCACCATAAATGTAGGAAGGATCCCACCTCCTCTCCGCATCTCCAACAGGTCGGGCTACATGTGGGGAAGATTAAATCAGGGCGGGTTCTATTGTCGCCGAGTGCAGGTATTCCAGGTCTCACTGGGAGAGAAAAAAGTAGTCCAATCTAGTGTATTTATTGTGGGGTGGAGAGAAAAATGTGAAATCTTTGGTCAAGGGGTGTAAAGTCCGCCAGGTGTCATGAAGTGTCAGAGAGGATAAGTTCTGCTTAATGTGTCGGAGGGCCCTGAATGTCAGAGATGAGGCTCCTGTGGAGGAGTCAAGCGTCGGGTGCAAAGGAACATTTAGGTCTCCACCCACCACCAGGAGGCCTGAGGAGAATTCCTGTAGAATCTTAGCTAATTTTGCAATGAAAGACGGTTGCCTTTTATTGGGGCAATATATATTGGCCAATGTAATTGGCCTACCATATAGCTTACCCTTTAGGAGGATGAAGCGCCCCTCCGGGTCCATCAGTTCTGCTTCCAGGGAGAATTGCACTTCTCTGGCCAGAAGGATCGCCACCCCTTTCGACTTTTGTAAGGGGTTGGTTGAGTGGAAAGCTCTAGGATACCTATAATCAGTCAGATTTTGGATCGAATCAGATTTAAAGTGTGTCTCTTGAATGAACACGATCTGCGATCTAAGGGTATGAGCGACGTGTAATAGGCGGGAACGTTTTTCGGGTATGTTCAGGCCTTGGGCATTGATCGAGCAAAATTTCAGTTTGAGAGAGGCCGAAACGTGCCTCTCCAAACTGGGAGAGGACATCTTTGTAAGGCTGTAAGGCAGGGGTGAGACACAGAAGAAAGGGAAAGAGGAAGAAGCACAAGCACAGACAACACAGAAAAACAAACAAAAGCAAACACAACAACCAAGAAGAAAAAAGAAAAAAAAAAAGGGGGGGAGGGAGTGGGTGGGGGGAGGGGAGCTGTAGTTACGTTTTCCTAAAACCCACAAGGGCTTGGTAGTCTGGCGCTAGATCACAACCGATATAACGTACCTATCGTGTATCAGGAACAGGTCCGGAGTAACTCCCTTCTCCAGAAACCAACGGAGAAAAGGGCGTTACTGACTTGTGACAAACCGGACTATTTCAGGCCAGTGTGTGACACCTGCCTGTGTGGGGGTATATAACAACAAGTTAGGACAAGCTTGAAGTCGCATCAGAGCAAGGGAGAAGTGTACTTATGTATATGGGGTATGGTCGAATGGGGGTGTGTTGTAAGTCAGTAAAGTACAGTGAACAGGAAACCCGAAACAGTGCAGAACATCTGAGAACATGTGAAAGCACAAAAAGCATTTTGAACTCAACTCAAGTGTAGGAAATATGAGCAACGCCAAAAGACCTATACATATATCAGGTCCGTGTCACATTTCTTGGGATGTGAGGATTCGTATAATTAGGCTGTATTGTACTGTCGGCATCCCAAGAAATGCATGCACGGACATATCGCTATAGAGCGACAATAGCACATCAGTGTAATACTCTTCCTTGAGTTGGAAACTGAGAAAGCAGCAGATGACGTCTCTTGGCGGGTCGGAGTCTCTGCCTCGAGGACGTAGGGTGCGATGTGCTCTTTCCAGATCTATTGGCGAGTCTAGAGGCCTATCCAGGAGCTCGTTGAAGATCGCCAGCAAAGCCGCCTGTATACCCTCCAGCTCCACCGACTCCGGCAATCCTCTGATTCTGATGTTACGGCGGCGTCCCCGATTGTCCAGGTCCTCTAGGTGCCTCTGCATGGTAACGAGGTGGGTGGTGTGCGAGGAGATGGCACGTCTGTTAATTGTGATTTTTTCTTCTCGCCGGGCGCCATCTTGCTCCACCACGGACAGGCGACCCGCTATAGATTTAATGTCCGATCTCAAATCCGAAACCGCCTCCGATAGCCCGTTCCTAATCTCGCTAACCACCGATTTGAGGTCAGCTCGTTGAGGCAGTTTGTTGATGTAGAAGGGGACCTCGTCCGCTGATGAAGGATGTTGGCCTTCGTGGTCCGTTGCCTCGTGGTCAGGCGGGGGGTTGGCGTTCCGGGGGTCAGAATGTTGAGCCCGGAACATTGTAGGTATAGAGTTGTAGCCCTGCGAGCCTGTGTCACGATCAAAAGGGAGTTGGCGACCAATTTTCCCCATATCTGCTGATTAAGCGTGCAAAGTTCTCCCAGTAGCTCTGGAGCTCTTTCAATGTGCGTCCATCTCGTATTCGTGCTAAGCCACACCCCTGACTATGCTCTCTCTTATGATCTTGCACTAGACAGGAAGTTCAGGGAAGCTGATGCGAGAGAGTGAACATGATGACTAAGTGTTGTGACAAAAATGTAAAGGAATACTTTTCTGGGATATATATATTTGTTTGATCTGGATTCAGTATATAAAAAAAAGATTAACAGGGTTATTCACAAAAGGATGAAGAGTTTTGAGAAGGCAGGAAAAGTGAACAATCTAGGACAACATAGCTGAATTGGAAAGTGAGCTGAATTGGAGAATTTTTCCAAATCAGCTATGTTGTCCTAGATTGTTTTAAACCCTGTAAGAGTTTAAAACTACCTTAAAACTTGTTTAAATTCTGTGTCAGACAGTGTCAGAGCTTACACAAGGTTAACCAACTCCTACCTCCACCCCACCATGGCACCGTGACAGCATATGGACTTCTCAAATGACTCAGACCTGAATGCTGCATCCACAGAGGCTAAGGAGAAGGTTACATGCTCTCACATACCCAGAAATACTGGGAATTTCTGAGCTCTCCCTTAGACAAAGGGAACATTGAGAAAGTGGGTCAAAGGTAGGTATCAGTCCGAGAGGCTGTTCCCTATCAAGAGAAAATAAGTTCAAAAGATGTCCCCACCACACTTCTTACTGGTATGTCCCTTTAAAGGTGGGTGCTGCAGTGATAGTGGATGGCCTCACTTCAAATTCAAGTAGTAAAGTATATCACCAGCACACCAAAGTAAAATCTTCCATGAGTGGTAACTTTATTGATGTGCACACATCTCGTCATAAAGCAATGTTTCGGGGCCACTCAGGGTCCCTTCATCATCCTGCCTGATGCTTAATGACGAGATGCGTGCACATCAATAAAATGACCACTCGTTGAAGATTTTACATTGTTGTGTTGGTGATATACTTTACTATCAAGAGACAATTTCACTTTGTTTCAAATCAGCATAGTGACAGATTATCTTTAACCCTTTTATGACCACAGGCTATTGCAGCCTAAACACCCGGGCTAAATTTAGTATCAGTATGTTTCAGTTTACTTGAAAATAATAAGAATACTAATTGGCTTTCCTACATTTTTAATATATTTTTAAGAACCTGTAAGGCTTTTCCATTGTAAGGGGGGCAAGCTCAACTGACATTGGTAGTGGTAAACCATACATGAGACAGGTACACTTAGGAACAATCCAAGCAAGTTTGGACAGCACTTTTATTCAGCAAGGCATTAATCAAACATTGCTTACATGCAGGATTGCTTTATACAGCAAGTCCATAGTATAAAACACAACAAAACATTTGCTCATCTGAACCACTAAATAAACTCAAGTCTGTTACTGACTAGCAGGGCGCCCCCTGATGACAAAACAAAACAAACATGCAGCTTTTGTATCTTTTTTAGTATTCTGTTAGCAGTCAAACTTCTTACCCAGCAGCAGTGAGTGTGAGAGTGAAAGCTTGCAGCGTCAGCTCACAAACGAAAAGTCATAAGGACAGCTAAGACTAATTAGTGTGTCTGGCTAACATGTAAGATGTGGACCTATGACTAGATGCTTTATCCCACCCAAAGTTTTGCAATACCTTCAAGCGCCAGGATGCAGACCAGAACTTTTTATGTTTTTTTAATGAATTATGTTTCGAATGCTATAATAGTATCTGATAATTACAATATTAAATAGAGTCACACTGCTGCCATCTTCAGGCTGCAGAAGCATCCCTATCCAACCTTTTTGGGTGATCAGAGTTATCACAGACAGTTAGCAGCCCTACACAATGTTGGCTGTCAAAGGGAGTACAAAGATTTGCCTACTTTTAACATGGAGTATCATGTGTGTGTGTGTGTGTTTGGTAATCTACAGATTGTAGATTGGAAGGTTTTATTATTACTCTTTTTAAGTTTATGAGCTGATATTTTATAAATTTGTAATAGCTACCGTATTAAAATATTTCAAATTGATGCTACTAAAATACAACTTCTGCAGACAGAAAAAGGATCTCTGATAAGAACTGAGGGGATGGTATGTCCCTCCTCTGGCTTGTTAGGATGTGTATTGTAATCAGATATCCTACTATTCTTGGCTGCCACAAAATGGTACTAAGTTAGCCTTGTAATCAGACTGTTTTACCTTCCGCGTGCCAATTGTTGACTGCAGGAATATTTATCTGATTATAATTAATTTTTGGATGGGAAAGACTTACTGCAAAATGCAAATGAATTGAGTGTGATGGTTAATTTGTGTGTGGAACTCATGGACACAAGATAGAGTGAAGAAAAAAGTTAATATCCTGCTGAAGGCCCAACAGTTACTTGTTCTTCCAAATGTTACATCCAAAGGCTTAATCAGCCAGAGAAAAATGGCAAAATCACATATAGTATTTTTCCTGGAGTTCACCTTAAAGTGTATTTCCACTTTTGCAGACAAATTTGCAAATCCCCTCACTATATAGTTATTTTGTGTTTGCATTCACACAGCATACCTAAAAGTATTTTAAAAATAATATTTCTTACCTTTTAGATGTGTCTGTTTAGCAGGCCTTTGGAAATTCTCAGTACAATTTCAAAGTGACAGGAAACTCTGTCCCCATTGGAAAACCAAGCTTCCTTTCATTAACATACAATGCTTCTAGATCTTTACCCTTTGTAAGGACAGACACTTAGTTTATAACTGATATTAAGATCTCCCAAAAGTATAGAGGCTAATTAGGTTAAAAAAGTTCTAAAGTTCCAGCATATACTATCCTGTTATAACATCAGCATTGTAATAGGAATATATACTAGGGTAGTTTTTGATAATGCAGTCAAAGCTTACTTGAAAACATCCCTTTTATGTAGTGAGTGCTGCCTTCCGTCTGCCCATCACTTTCAACAACTTCCTGGATCCCCAGTGTGCTGTGCATCTTTTTTCATGCTTCCCCAGTTTCTTAAGACTACATGTTATATAACATATAATGCATTGCTTCCAGCAAGCAATGGTAATGTTACGTTGTTCAGATGTTGAGTTCAGATGCCAAGCCTTTTGAGTAGTGACACAAAGAAGTGCATATAAACAGGGCTGAGTGAAATTGTGGCAGTGCTTTGAGGAAGTACATTCTTCCTTTTCCATCTAAAAAAAATTAAGAAAGAATACAACGTGTGCAAGGGCCTACAAGGGTAACGCTTGGTTATTTATATTGTTCATGTTTGACTTCGGAAACAACATTTTTGGGTATTTTACATGGCTACAAGAAAGAAACATTTGAGTTTAGGGTAGACTAAAATGGAAAGGAAAGACTGTTTTACAGATTGGCTTTTGTGGGAATTATGTATTTTATAGGTAGAAGTCACATAGAAACTAGACTTGTTCTGTAATGCTGAAAATGTTTTAAACTCATCCAAGTAGTTTCCTCAGTTTAAATTAGTGTTGGGAAAACATAGCTCAGCATTTATATCCACATGTACAACTCAGTCACTTTGATCCAATCAAAGTCATGTCATGCAATGTGTCAAGGCAGATGTTGATTAGCTAAGAACATGGCAGGAGGTGTGACACCATGGTGACATAGTCACCCATGTCAAGAACTGATCACTATATTTCCATCACACGATATCAGAATAGTACTTGTTGTTTATGGTGCTATAATAACTAGACTCGTTGGAGCTGTGCAGGACCCCTTCATCATTTGCGTCATATACACAAGATGAATTATTAATATTATTGTTTTGACGTTGCTATCACTTTTTTTATTATTAGAATTTTAATTAGATAGATTTAAATGAGATACATTAATGCATGTAATTAAAATAATTATTTTTACTATTATTATTTTGACATTGTTATTATTTTTTGTATTAAAATTATTTTATTTATACAATTATATATTTAACAATATTTGTATTATTATTATTATTATTATTATTATTTCTAAAAGGTATTCAAAGCATGGGTTAAATTATCCCTTTCCACTTTTCTGTGTTGCACAATGTCTGGCTTCAAATTTTATGATTTTGGATAATGAAGCATATATCATGTGTGCCGTTTGAACTGGTTGTGTCAGCATATGATATATCTTGTTTTTCACACACAATTGACCTCATTTTGAATAGCTTTCTGCAAAATTACTAGGCATATACAAGACAGGAAACAAAATTGAAATCTGCAGTCATTGCAGGCCTTCCAAAACAGAGAGGAAAGTGCTATAACTACAGCAAAATGTGCTACTTCATCTCATCAATTACAGCAGTAATTTGTTGTGCAAAGTAATTCCAAGAAAACATCATAAACTCCCCAAAAGTCTGACAACGCAGCCTCGAAAAGCCAGGATGTATTGACCATAAAAATGTGTTACTTTTTATAGCCTTCTGTAATCATATAATACTGTAATGTGTGAATTCAAATGATGGTGATCATGCGGGATGGCTCAATAAGTGCAAGAAGAGAATAAAATGTTATCTTGAGCTTCAAAGTTTAGAAGTGTGGCGGTCTCTGTAGTGTTTCTTCAGCACTTTCTCAGCTATCCATGAGAGCCGCAGAGAACTTTCTAGTAATATTTGTTGGTACGAGATAATTTACAAGAAAATTCTGGACTGGTGATCTGTCTACTGGGGATTTTGCCACAAGCTACTAAGTCTAAAAATGGCAGAACCCCCATAAGAAGCTGACAGATATCAGGAATGTATCCAATTGAAGATCTTTTCTGCTCTAAGCCTTACATTGATCTCTGAACTCTTACGCTACGTCTGTACTCTGACTGGTGGTCCTTGCTGTTAATAATACCCCGATGAATAAAACAAAAGTGGTTTGGCCAAAAGCTTTTAACCTGGTTGGTCATCTGTTGTAAGAACTTATGGTTATTAAAAACTATGCTGAGTGAGAGAAGGAGATCAGGGGCGTAGATAAGGGGGGGGATAGGGGGGTTCAAACCCCCCCCCCCCCCCCCGGGTGGTGTGGGGGGGGGGAGGGGGGGTTAACCCCCCCCCCCCCCCCCCGAGGGTCCTGGCAGTGGTGTAGTGAGAGGGAGCAGAAGGGTCCCGAGTGCTGGTCTGCTAAACATCCACAGATGGACATGGCCGTCTAAAGGGATGCGGGGATGTCCTGTTTGATAAAACATTGGTGACGGCTGGAGAAGAGCTGAATATATTACACTATCAAACAGGACATCCCCGGGATCCCTTCGACGTGCATATGCCTGCCTGGCCCTGAATGTTCTCTACATACCTCAGTGGGGGCTCTGCAGGAGGCAGGGTGTGCTTCCAGTGACCAGGATCAGAAGGCTGCATGGAGACAAAGCAGGCAATAAGGTAGCAGGGGCTGGGGAGGAGGGGGGTGTTTGTATTATCTGTGAGTAGTGAATATACTTCTGGTTTTAGTCCTAAAGTCCACTGAGTTTCATCACCGCACGGCAATCGTGCACGGTTCCGCGCGGATTGCCGCATGGTCAGGAGTCGCCTAGGTGTGCATCGATCGCGCTGTGGGTGCCATTATTTTCTAATGGCACCCCAGTCGCGCCGGGCGGATTGTGCGGTTTCCCACTGCGATTCCGCCTGTGCTTCCAAACATGCTCGCGGCTAAAATAGCCGCGCGTCGTGTATTGCAAAAAAAAGGTACATGTACTTTTTTTCTGCGATTGCTGTGCGGATGTCACCCCATTCAAATAAACGGGGCCGCACGGCAATCGCGACCTGCATTGTGCAGGACTGCACGACCCCGTGACGTGCGTTCCCGGATCGTGTCGGTCTGCACCAGGCCTGAGTCTAGTGCGTTCCTATGTCAAGTGTAAATTTGCGTTCCTATGTCCAGAGTCCAGTGCGTTCTAAGGGCCCGTTCACACCAGAATATGGCCGGAACGCACTGCATCGCATTGCGGCTGACTCACTTTTTTTGCTAGACAGGTGGGGGCGTGACGGGCCATTGAAGTGAATGGCGCCTTAGCCATGCCCTCCGGCCTCAATGCGATCATCCGCATGGGATCGCAGGGCACATTGTGCCTGCAGTCCGGTCCGGTGCGATAGTGCTTGCAGCATTTTGATCGCACCGAACCGGAGGCAGAATGTGCCCTGCGATCCCGTGCGGACGATCGCATTGCAGCCAGAGGGCGTGGCTACGGTTCCATTCACTTCAATGGCACACCACGCCCCCTCCTGTCCGGCAAAAAAGTGAGCCAGCCACAATGCAAGGCAGTGCGTTCCGGCCTTAATGCGATGCAGTGCGTTCCGGCCTTAATGCGATGCAGTGCGTTTCGGCCAGAATCGGGCTGGAGCGCACTGCATCTGGTGTGTACGGGCCCTAAGTCCAGAGTCCACAGTCTGTACTGGAGGGCAGGCTCATAAAGAGAACCTGTCGCCACTGAATGCTATCACACAGGAACTTGTTAACCCCTGTGTGATAACAATAAAGTTAAGTTAAAAAAAAAAGTAAAAAAATAAGAAATTAAAATGAAAAAAAACTGATAAAAAGTTAAAAAAAATTAAATGAAAACATTATTAATAATAATAATCCCCAGAGCCGGATTGCCGAGCACCTGAGACCCTGCACAGCGCACCTGAGACTCCCCACAGCCCACCAGAGACTCCCCGCAGCCCATCAGAGACTCCCCACAGCCCACCAGAGACTCCCCACAGACCACCAGAGACTCCCAACTGCCCACCTGAGACTCTCCACAGCCCTCCTGAGACTCCCCACAGCCCTCCTGAGACTCCCCACAGCCCTCCTGAGACTGCACAGCATTCCTGAGACTGCACAGCATTACTGAGACTCCGCACAGCTGTCTTGAGACTCCACACAGCCATCCTGAGACCCCATACCGCATTCATGAGACCCTGGAGACATCAGGCCACCACCCTGAAGCTTCAGAGTGTGTAGCTTCATATTATTCTGCTTTGCTATATAATGTATTGCTGGGATTTGTAGTCCTCTTTAGCTGGTGGTATTCTGCATTGCTGTATAATGTATTGCTATGTGGTGGGCCTCCATGGTGGATCAGTGGCTTTACACTCGCTTCTGTGCTCCCTTTTGGTGCGGCAGCACTCCTCCTGAACTACCATGAAGTGTAGGCTTGAAATCACTCAAGTTTCTCCTACATGACAGATTAGAAGGGGCGCCACCGGGAAAAAAAAAGCCCAGATGTGGCGCCTAAATTACCAAAGCAGCACTGGAGAATGAGGTGTTTTGAAGGTGGATCAGGAAGGGAAAACATAGGCAAGGGGACAGTTTGTCTAGAGCAGGGGTTTATTGTTCCACGTTACATTCAATTTTCGGCTACATGAGGTCTAAAGGCTTAAAGAAGAATACCGGGCAGAATAAAATGTATGGGCTTGTTTTGGTCTAGTTTTTTTTATATAAATGAAAAAAGACTAAAAATTGTTTGTTGAAAAATGATATTTTCTACTTTTTGTTATACAAAATATCAAATAAAATCAAATTTCTTCCTAAAGTTAGGCCAAAATTTATTCTGCTAAATGTTTTTGGTAAGCAAAATCCCAATAAGTGTATACTAAGCAGTTTGTGTGAATTGGTACCAATTATAAGTCTTTGTAAAACATAGTTTTTATCCATATGGTGTCAAACAACAAAATCGGTATTGCTCAAGGTAACGGGTTGGTTTAGGGCTTGTTCGCACCAAATGCAGACCAGATCTGCATGAGTTTCTGCACACGCAGTGCAGTGGGTTGTGCCGCGTTTTTGATGCGTTCCGGGCCGTTTTTGTTAAAAAATTTAAAAAAGTTTTTTTTTTAGTTTAAACTGGACTTTCAGTGCGTTCCAGGGCATTTGTATGCATTTTTTATGCGTTTGCATGCGTTCCAGAGCAGGTAAAATAGGGCTTGCTGCAGTTTTTTACATGCTCTGGAACTGAACGCTGCGGTGTGAACTAGAGCCCACAATACCATTGGAATACATTGGAAGCAGTTTTGATCCAGTCTGTAACTGCTCTGCTCCTGGAACGCGCTTAGTGTAAGCAAGCCCTTAGGAATGATATGGCTTATAATTTGAGGAAGTGAACCCCCCCCGGGAAAAAAATTATCTACGGCCCTGAAGGAGATAGAGAGAGAGATTATCTCGCTACTTCCCCCTTTTCCTTTCTTTTCTTATCTTAGCCTCTCATTTTCTTTTCTTCCATCTTGAAGACATATCTGGATTCAGAAACATGTATTGAAATTATTCCTTCAGTTTTTTTTCATGGAATATCATTTTCTTGTGGATGTTACATAGTTACATAGTTACATAGTATTTGAGCTTGAATAAAGACACAGGTCCATCAAGTTCAAACCATTTGCATGTATGCATGTGATTCTGCATGTGTATGCATGTGTATGAGTCCCTGTGTGATCTTGTTTTTAAGGGCCTCTAGTCTTTGTTAAGGAGTTTACCATAAAAAGTTTATTGCTGATGTTGCTATCACCATTGAACATCTTGTACATCAAAATCATGTCCTCACTTCCAACGTGAACATGTTTATATTTAGTAACCTTGTCTCATAGCTTTGGTCCCCCATCCCCTTAATTAGTTTAGTTGCCCTTCTCTAGACTCTTTCCAGCTCAAGGACATCCTTTCTGTGTATTGGTGACCAAAACTGGACCACATAACCCAGATGAGGCAGAACCAGCGATCTGTGAAGTAGCAAAATTATTGATTTCTCTCTACAGTACATTCCCCTTTTAATACAAGACAGTACTCTGCTTGCTTTGCTGTCAGCAGCCTGGCATTGCAAGCTATTATTCAATCTGTGGTCTACTATGACCCCCAGATCCTTTTCCATTTCTGACTTCTCTAGTGGGGTTCCAATTAATGTACATGTTCACATGGATATGGTTCATTATCTTTATTCTTTATTGTTCCCTGTTTGTTGTCTTGCTACATTTTATCTTTATACTCTATGTCTCTGGTTTCCTTATTGCATCTGACAAAACTTTAATGAAAACTATGCTGCGGTACAATCCCAAAATGTACTCCAAGTTTAGCATTTAGGGACCGGTTCACATTTATGTAAATATAAAACAAAGGCTCTAGTTTATCTTAATTATTTTGCACAGCCACCAATATTAATATCGATATCAATCTCTGGACTTGAAAGATCTTACAGTGTAATGTTCTTGCAGCAGAAAGTTAAAACAAATTAAATGTTTTTACTGACTCCAAAGACCCCACAAAATCCATCATATCCTATACCAAAAGATTAGCAAAACAAATGATTATCTGCGCTATAGTGTCTACCCCAAACTCCGCAAAAACACCCTATTGACAGCTGCAGAGATAGAGAGAAGCTATATAAACTTCTCCCACAATATATTAAACCAAAAACACTGCGCTATCTCTAATATTATAAAACTCTAAGTGCATATATTTAGTGACAATTATAAAAAATGTCCACTCCAACTTATATATAGTCCATATGAAAATATTCCCAAAATTGATATGATCAAAAATAAATGTGATTAAATCCTTGTGTTCACTTTCTTTACATCCGTGAGTCAAATAATCATTGCATATAAAGTTCCACAATCACTCGTGACTTCTGTGCTTCACTTCCTTGTCAATTAATCACCAGTGATCCACCTCCAGGTGCACAAAAACTAGCACACTCACCAGATAATTCTGACCACCCAGTGGTCTTCAAACACTCTGCAAAATTCCCTGGTGTCCGATGTCTCCCTCTCCACTGAATCACCAACAGCTGAAAATGATGAATCTGCCCGATGTCTCTCCCAAATCTCTCTTATCCCCTCAAAATAGAAAACCAAGATGACACATAGGGGTTGATTTACTAACCTTATAAACACGCCACGAACAAGTATACACCTCTGTAGTGTGTTCCCTCCCAGCATGATCTATTGGTGGAATCTAGACACCTTTGTAGTGTGTACACACCCAGCAGGTGTGTTGTGCAAAGCCCTGCATGAATTACAAGGTGATGTTGTGTAAATTAGCTCTACATTGTGTTGCTTGCGTTGATGAATGCAGGAATGTAAATGCATGAGCTAACCATTTTTGTCTAAACTGTGAAGCAGCATTATATATGCATCATGTGCATGATTTTTCCATATATGGCATTAGTGGAAATATGCTTTTAGAGACTTTTTGGTTGATAAACACGCTTTGCTGTGTAAAAATCACACGCACCTAGTGCGTGCGTGTGTTTAGGTTAGTAAATCACCCCCATAGTGTAAAACTGCTATATTATAGTTTATTCATAAAAATCAGAACACTTCAATTTAAAAGTGTTTTTCAGCGCTGTAAAAACATAAAATCGGCTTGTATGAGCTCAGCTCTGTCTCCTCCACTCCATACACCAGCGTCAGCGTGTAGCTCCTCCCCTACACGTTTCGTCCAATGGACTTTCTCAAGGGATACCAAAAGATTATATGACTTGTATGTACACTTCAGTCTCTTAATATGCAGATATTACCATTTCCTATTAAACACTGTATTGCAAGATTATTATGATGGAGGTGAACATGGGAAGAGGTGACAAGGGGCATAGAGAGAAGGAGGCCTTGGGAGAAGCAAAGGGAATGAGGATGATATTTTGAGATGAGAGGGCAGAGTTTTTTCTGGCTTTGTATGTTGTTGCTGGTATTTTGACTTCTATGCCTTGGGCGATTGGAAGCCAGTGGAGGGATTGCCAGAGAGTAGACATATGCACCGGCAAAATATTTTTTTTAGTTTCATTTTGTTTTGATTCGTATTTTGGGTTATTTAGTTTTTCAGGATTAAGGTCCGATAGTCAATTTGTTTCAGGATTCAGATTCGGACAATCTTCGTTAGCGGTAGTCTGTACAAAGTTTCATTTGAGGACGAACTTTCATTGCAGCAAAATTACATTATTTTTTTTTTAAATGTCACTTTGCTGCAACGAAAAATCGTCCACAAACGAAAATTTGTACAGACTACCTCTAACGAATTTCGTCTGAAATTAATTTTTCGGCAATTCGGATTCATTTTCATTTGTCATTTCTCCTATTCGAAAATTCGCATACATCCGAATCTCCGAATAACGAAAATTTGTCCGAAAAACAATTTTTTCTGAAATGAATCGCACATGTCTACCAGATCAGGGTTACAGATACTGAGTGATTGGTAAGGTGAACTCAGCTGGCAGTAGCATTCATGATAGACTGAAGGGAGGATAGCCTGAGCACAGATAGGTCAATGAGGAGGGGGTTGCAATAGTCAAGACAAGAGATAACAATTGATTGAATTAGTAGGTTAGTGTTGTCATTACTAAATACTGTAATTTGGACAGAAAATTATGTAATTTGGACAGCAATTGGATCTGGGGTCAAAAGGAGAGGTACAAGTCTAGGAAGGACAGTTGTGCTATTGATCTCAAAAAGTCAGGGGATGGGGCATGGGGGTGGGGGAGAAAATATCATGAGCTCAGTTTTAGAAAAGACTAAGTTTTAAGCAGTGGTGGGAAATCCATGCTGATATGTTAGTAAATTAGTGATGTGCAAGGAGACTAAAGGGGTGAGCCAAGGAGCAGAGAGATAGATTTGTGAGTCATCAGCATAGAGATGGTATTGTAAGCCATGCAAGGTTATAAACTGACCAAGGGGGAGGTGTAGATAGAGAATAGAAAGAGTCTGAGGACAGAGCCTTGCGGGCCCCTACAGAAGAAGGGAGGAGAGGAGGTAAAGTTGTAGGTGACATTGAAGGAGCACTTAAATAGGTAAAAGGAGAACCAGGAAAGAATCATGGAGGCTAAAGGACTGGAGTTTATCAAGAACAAGTGGGTATTCAACTGTGTCAAAGGCAGCAAAAACGTCTAATACTAGGAGTAATACATTGTGGACATTGATATTAGCAGTTAATAAGTAATTTCTGAGTTTAACAAGGAGAGTTTCTGTTGAATGTTGTGGACAGGGGGTTAGCAGCTCAGATATGGGAGCAGGGAGATGGGTTATTCAGACTGGTTGGGTCCAGTGAGGGCTTTTTAAGTAGGGGAGGGGGAGATGGAGGATAAAGGGGGAGGTAAAGATAGAGGATGTGAGTAAGAGAGCGTAGAATAGAGCATCAAATAGTCCAGGGGGCAGGCGGTATGGCGAATGTCAGAAAAATGTTTAGCAAACTCCTCTGTATTGTCAGGGTGAAAAGAGAAAAGTATTGAATGGGGTGGAAGATATAGTATGTTAATTTGGATGAATAGCCGGACAGGTGTGATCTCATTGTGAATTTCATCTATCTTGTTTGTTAAAATACTTGGCAATGTACTTGGCATTGAATGAGTTAATGGGTGGAAGCAGTGGGCGACAAAGCATATGGTTAAATGTAGAAAAGAGTTGACAAAGACTGTATGAGAGGGTGATATAATGACAGTTACAAAGTAGGTCTGTTTGGCAGCACAGAGTGAGGAACTAGATATATGGAGGGCAGCTTTATATAGGGCAACATCTTGCAGGGACCTAGTTTTTATGCTGCACTCACTCAAGAGCATGGTAATGTCTTTTCAGACTTCTGGTGTTGACTGTTTGTAAGGTTTGTCCCAAATTATGTGTGTAGTGAGGGGTGCAAGTGTGTCTAGGGAGGATAAAAGTGAGCTGTTATAGCAGAAGTGGCCAGGCAGGGGCAGGACAGGAGTGAGATATTGTCACAGAAATAGTCAGTAGCAAAACAGAGAAGGGTTTTGGTGAAGGTTTTTAGGGGTAACTGTTTGCTAGTTGTAGAGATATGGGGGTGAGCATGAAACTGATAAGGTTGTGGTCAGAGATAGGAAAAGAGGTGTTAGAGAGGTAACAAGGAGTGCAGAGGTGGAAGAATACAAGGTCAGCTGTGTTGTTAACAGAGTGACTAAGAGTGTGTCTCCAGTGTGTTAGGTCAAAAGATAAGGTTAGGTTGAGAGCTTGAGGAGAGCTGGGGTGTTAGCATGAACAGAAATGGCAAAGTCACTAAGAATGATAGTGGGGATTTCATAGGAGAACAGCCAGGAAGAGAAGTCATTAAGGAATTCAAACACAGTGATCTTCAAAACAGGAGAGAGAAATAGAGGGAGGTGAAGGAAGAACTTGAAAGTGCTTTGTGGAGACAGAAAGACTATAACTCCACCTCCCTTTTGCCCACTGCTTCTGGGTGAGTGAGTCCAGTGGAAGCCACCATGGGAGAGAGCAGCAGTCGAGGCAGAGTTAGATTCCTGAAGCCGGGTTTTAGTAACAGCAAGTAGGGTTAAAGAAGTTTGAGATATAAAGATCAAGGACAGAGGTGAGCTTGTTACAAATTGAGCATTAGAGGGCACTTGAGAGGAACTGTTTTTTTTTAAAGCAAGGGAATAGAAATTACAGTGTGTGGATTGCAATTGCTGCCCATGGAAGGAGGGTGGGGGGGTGAACATTACATGGCAGAGGACCGGACCAAGATTAGGCAAAATGTCCCCGGTTATTATAAGCAGAAGGGTGAGGAACGTAAGACAGGAGTGAATTTTATGTGACTGTGCATTAGAAATGTGCGATTCATTTCGTTCTAAATCAAAATTCAGAGAAGGTTTCAGATAATTCGGACATTCGGACACATCTGAATTTCCGAATCCCAACGCATACAAATGTGTCCGAATCATGAATTTCCATTTCTGAATTTCGGATCTCGTACAAATTGTGTTCACAAATGAAACTGAATCGGACATGTGACTTTTCTGTCCAATCAGATGTGTTTTTCGGTTTAATGCATCCGAATGGGTCTGAATTTTCGTTACAGCAACATGGGAATCATATACAGTATATACACATAAAACTAAAGCTGAGGCTCCTAGACCTGAATAGCATTCGGGATCCCAATTTCCAAATGTCATTCGTGGTGTAGGTGTCAGGGTTCCATCCTGACTTAACTGGTTTGCAGCATTATGGCTTGGCTGCCATTCCACCCACCTGTGATTCCTCCTTTGTCTGAACAGACTATGTAACGTTGCTCACTACTCCCAGGCTCCCTCTTATGGCCAAACAGGGAGCATCATCTGAGAGGGCCAGATGTGAGTTTCCTGTCTCTGAGTGATGATGTCACCCCACTCACTATTTAAACCACTCAGTCCAGTCTGACCTTGCACTTGCGTGGTCTTTCCTGCTAGTGCATTCCTGCTGCTCTGTGTATTCTGATTCTGTATATGACCCAATCCTGGCTGATGTTCTCCTCTGGTTCCTGCTTCTGACTTGTTCCTGACGAAGCTGATCTCCGTGTTCCTGACCTAGCTTGTACTATTACCAACTCTGGCCCCTGATCTTGGTTTGTTCCTGTTTATGACATCTTATGCCTGTCTGGTTTTCAATGTGCTCTGACACTAGGAGATTCAGCTTTAGTATTACTATCTGTATATGTTTTTCTGTGGTAGTTTCAACGAATATTCGTACGTAAACTCATCCTAAACTAACTAAATTTGGAATTAGTCTGTATCCGAAACCTGAACCAAATTCAATTTCGGATCCGAATCCAGAAATAAGGAAATATCTGAACCGCAGCGTAAATTAAGTTTTCCACCGCTTACATGTCTACTTATCATCCCCAATGCCCTGGGGGTTATGTCAACATGTGGGTTCAGATTAAGCAGGAGATGAAAAATGCTGTAATAGGGAGAGAGTAGGAGAGAGGATGATTATATATATATATATATATATAGATATCTATATATATATAAATATTGTGTGTGGTGGAGAAGAGGGGTGATTGACTATTGTAAGAAAGACAGATAGAGAGAGCACATTATAGGGTGGAGGGAGTAGTAATCAGACCAGGAAAAAAAAGAGCTGGATGGGGAAAGACTGTTTTCCTGCAGTCGGTCAAGAGCACTGTTTGTAGATATTTTGTTGTGTCTGTCTTAGTCAAAAAAGATACTTTGGTTAAAATATACATGGCAAGTGTGACAATGCCCCCCCCCAAGAAACCTATAATTCACTGATAGGTCTTTTTACAAGGTCTTGTTAGTTCACACCATGATGGTGCGTGATTGTATGACTTACCACATCTATTCCACGTAGATTAGGTCTTATAATTATGATTTCTTTTAGGTATGTTGGAAATATAGGTTTTGCACAAAGTTCCTTGATATCAACCAGTGGGATCATACCACGGTTCCCTTGTACCTTTAATAAACCTCAAACAGTGGAATATCAATAAATTGTGGTCACCTTTATAGCTTTGCATGCATCATTCAATTTGCTTGTTTCACAGAGCTAAGATGCTGCTGTATCCACTTTATTTGTAGGTACTGTATACATGCAATCAATTTGTTCAGGTGATATCCTGCTTAGTGGAACAATAACTGGAATTCCATTCTAAGCTAGTCTTAAATTCTTACTGTTATAACATACAATAACATTATTAGTCTAAATCAATGATAACACAACATAACAGTTTAATGGCTATTATGATTGTGAGTATTGCTTAATAAAGTTCAGAAACAATGCCCTTTTACAATGAAATTCTATGAAATGCATAAATAATGTTAGCAGCTTGTAACAAAAGTGAATTTTTAATAAAGTGTCAAAGTTCATTTGGAACCTGATGACTTACCCAGCTTTGTCTAATAAAAAAAAATAATGGTATATTTGTTCTAATAACACATTCCCTATAGAATAGCAACATATTATGTTTTCTGATGGTGACAGCAAGCAGTTCAGACAATATGTATACATATTGGAGACCAACCAGTGGCTTACAGAGTAGAATGACAATCCCTAACAAGAGCCAAGGAGTATTTCTATTCTAAACAAGCTTATCTGGTCAGAGCAGGAAAGTCAAACGGATTCCAATAATATACAGAGATCTCGGACAAGAATATAATTTTGTCATTAGCAGACATAAAATACATATCTAGCTGCACAATATGTCCATAAGCAAACACAGAGAATGAATAGGAGCTGTAGATAAATGTAGCACAATGCATATTATAATAATGGACAAGTATGTGCTCCTGGCGCTCACCCAACAGTCAGTCTTGGACACTAGCCACAGACTGCTATAATTGGGAGGTTGAAAGGCTGCCAGAAATCAGCTGTAGTTAGGGATGCTGTATAGAGACTGGAGAAGCAGAGGGGTTTAGGCACCTATTTTTAACCGCTTGCTGTAATCAGGATGATATCGCAAGCAATATACAACAAGCCTGACTTAGACTTTTGTGATGGAAGGGAAAGTCATTTCTGAATTAATCAGCATGGCTTGTAGTTGATTGCAATGTTATCAGCTATTTTGGACCACATTAAAAAAACGAAAAAAAAAAAACAAGTAGAAATGGTACCATCTTTCTGCAAAAATTAGATGCAACTCAAAAATACCTGAAGTCTAACTAAAAGCACTGAGATAGCATTTATTAAATTCCTCCTTAGACTCCTAATGAGCAGGGATAAGGTTCACTGCTACCATGAATTCACAGCTTATCCTGTGTGTTCAAGGTTTAATGACATGGTAAAATAATGTGGGATTTCTTCATAGTAACTATATTGCACTGCCAGGCCTTTTTTTAGTTTAATACTTTTAGCTTGGAGTTATTTGAGCACATCAGGCAGTTGTTGCTGATAGTCCATTCAAGAGCTGCATTTTTTAGCAGACATAGCTGCATTTCTTTAGTAAAAATAAAAAAAAGTAAAACACTGTGCGCTCAAAACACTACAACCTCACACCAGGTGCACCGCAGTCCCCTGCTGTATCCATATTTACACAAGTGTTTGGTATTTTCTTAGTTAAAGGCATTGTGCTTTAAATTGATATAATCAATAACACCTGCAGTGGGTGTTTGGTAGTCTTCTGTGATCCAGGTCTGATTTGTTTTATTAAAAGTCGGTTGCCAACTGCACTGTAAGCTTAAGTTTGCTTGAGCAGCGCAGGGACAGCCTTGCAAGGAAAAAAATATAAAAAAATGATAATTACAAAAAATTAGGGCTGTGGATATTAAAGATTAATTTCTCGATTAATCGTTAAACTTTTTGATCGATTAAAATTATTTTGATCGCTAATGAAAACACTCACCTCTCCGCCGGCTTCCGGGAGTCCAGTCGGCGACTCCTCTCCCCTTCCCCAAGTGGCTCCGTCGGCTAACGAAGGGAAGGGGGAGGAGTCCGGTGACGTCGACGTCCATCACGGCTAATGAAGGGGAGGAGTCCGGTGACGTTGATGTCCGTGACATCACCTGACTCCTCCCCCCCTTCGTTAGACGAGGGAGCCACTTGGGCCGGTGAGTTTGCCCAAGAAACTTTATGCACGAGCGCCAGCCAAGGCATTGGCCTATACACATACAGCACAGCAATTAAGTAATAAAATTAACTAGGATCACACTAATCCAGCACATTATTATTCTGAGTTGCCCCACTCAAGCAGCGGCCATATTGAGTGGGGAACGTGAGATTAATAATGTGCTGGATTAGAGTGATCCTAGTTCATTTTATTACTTCATTGCTGTGCTGTATGTGTATAGGCCAATGTAGTTGGATCTGTATGTGCGTTATAATGAATCGAAATTAATCGATTAAAAAAAATTTGATTATTCGAACACGAAAATTTTAATCATTACCAGCCCTACAAAAAAATGTTAATCTGTAAAGAAAATAGTGATGATGGGAGGGAAAATCTTAATGTGGGACTACCCAAGTAATGAACTAGAGGAAAGGGGTTGTTTTCACCATCAGGTATGGAAGACGTTGAAGTACCAAGCTGACATTCAGGCACTGGACGTGTAAGTGGTTTTGGGGACATTTATTTTCTTCCACTCTTGTGGGTGGCTTCACTTTGGGGAAGGGTGTGGAGCATATGATTGTAGGATTATATGCTTAAATTTTGCAGCTCCCTTCCATTTCCCTCTTGTCCCCAAAGAAAGAGTCATGGGGAAAAGCCAACACGTACTAATGGGAAATGAAATGAGTCTTCCACCAAATGTAGCAGCCACAAAAAAATCTAATTGGGTTTCCCCTCAAAGCTGCTAATACTTTTACCCAGTTTGCATTGCCATAATAACAATAATGAAATAAGTAAATAAATATAAAAGATTTATATATCCGGCTGCTCACTGCTCAGTGCCTAGGAGCAGAAAGAATATGCTGACAAAGCAAGAGAAATTGCAGATGTGTCTGGTCTCTGCTGTGTGCAGCCCAACCACCACACCAATGCCAAATATAAAAAAATACAGAAAAAAATAATAATAAAAATAAATAAATAAGAAAATAGAAATTAAAAATAACATAAATAAGAACAAAACACAAAATTGTGGCTGGGAATCTGCCACTCTGGGGCAACCCAGGCCAGAACATTTCTAGTACATTATAAGAACATTATATGGGAAGGGTTCCAATGAAAAGAGCTTGGACAAAGTGGGCCTTCTGACCTGGGAGTGATTATAGTGCATCTTTTGTTTTCAGCTCTAGATGGCAGCTGATGTCCACTGCTATCTGCGGCACTGTCCAGACACTGTGGTTGGACAGTGCAGCAACAGATAATTGACACAAGTTGTGGCAATTATCTTCAAAACAATACACTTTAATTTTGATTGAAAATAAAACTTGCCTTGCCTCTTACTATTTGCTGCCTATTCAAACGCTCACATACTGCCCTTATTTCTATTCCAAGATAAAACTTATTTTGTGTCTCCCTCATATATTGTGACCTAACCAAACTGCTTATATATTGTCCAGCTACTTTTCAATATTTGTGGCTATTATCTCTCTGATAATACACTCTAATTTTGAATGAAAAATAAAACCTGCTTGAGGGCGCATGCGCGCGGCGTGTATGGAGGACGCTCTGTAATCGCGCTTCGCATCCCGCCGGGACTACACCCTCTATAGCCCCACGAATAACCACCGCACCGAAGCACACATAACCCCCGAGAGTCCCCCTCTACCTCCGGGAACTCGGACATGGCGTGCACCGGCTTCACGACGCGGCTACGCGGCCGCTCCACCAAGGATACACCGGCACATTCGGCCACCAAGATGGCGCCCGGTGAGTCTACACGCAGGGCACCGAGGCAGCCCTCTCCCCTCTCAGCCAGTGATGCAGCAGACGGGGATAGCAGGCACAGCTCTCCCTCCCCAGAACGTCCTTCTGCCTCACAGGATGCCCTACTCCGTCGAATAGACAGGATGCTTCAGTAGGCCCTGCAGCACACCTCAAAGCAAATCACCGACAAGGTGACCAGGGAAATTAGAGAGCTGGGCCAGCGCACAGCAGAGCTGGAGGCCCGCATGGACACTGTGGTAGCAGGTGTGGACCACCATGACCGGGAGCTAGAGCAACTTCGGGATGACAACCTGGATCTGACATTTAAACTGGAAGATCTGGAAAACAGGTCCCGCAGATCTAATCTTCGTATCCGGGGCATTCCAGAGTCTGTCCTTGACCTCCAGGCCACTGTTACTGCACTACTACAGGAATTGACACCAGCAATACCATTGGAACGCCTGGAATTCCAGAGGATCCACAGGGCCCTCACGCGGCAGTGGAAGGATGCCCCCCACCCATAAATCCTCCACCCTCACATTCCAGGGCTACGACTATCAAATCTTCGCTGACCTCGCCCCGTCTACCATGGCGAAGCGACGGGCGATGAAACCTGCACTGTCTATGCTCCAGCGCCACGGTGTGATGTATCGGTGGGGATTTCCGTTTCGCCTAATGTTCGCCTACCAAGGTCGCCAATTTCACTGCAATACCCTCTCCGAAGCGATGTCCTTGTTGGAGGACCTTGGCCTGTCAGCTGACTCCGCCTCCGGCCCACATTTTTCCCCGGGACAACGATTGAAGTCAACCCGCTTATCACCTTCCTCGGCTTCGGCTCCGGCATCTCCGCCTGGTTGCAGACCTCCTTTTCGAAACTCCTCCACTTCGCCCAGATGATGACCCCTGGGGTCCCCTGACCTTTCACTAACTTGAGTCCTCCGGACTCACGACCCTCAGGTCCCTCCCTGGTGCCTCGGTCCATGGCAGCTGGTTTTACCATTTTCCTTTTCAGTGCCCGATGGACCTCAGCAACGGCTGGTTGCCTTGTTATTTGGTTTAAGCTTAAACGGCTCCACTGTTATCACTGTTGTTTTGCCATGTTTAGACGTATACGTGGTAAAGGTTAATGTTATAGCTGTTTTATTATGCCTCTGGTGGTCCCCCCGGCTTGCCCCTGGGCTCCCTGCACAGTCCAGTAGAGGTCTGGGCGGACCGGGTTGACCACCTCCTGCATTGCACTGGCCCAACTGGCTATGTTATAGAATTTTCGCAATGCTACCATGGGCCCTTATCTGTTATTTGAATATCATATTAAGATCAATGTGGTGCGTGATACTTCCGCTCTCTAGTCCCGGCGGGGTGGTCACTGCCCCCCTCTTGCCACCTAGATGGCCGGCTACTGCCATCCTAGTGGTTATTGTTCTGCCTGGGGGTGGTGGGTGTTGGCGATTCATTCGACCACCACTCTCAGTCAGAGTAATGTTTTGCTTTTATTCCTGTCTTTTTCTCTCTTCTCTCTCTCCTTACTCCCCCTTCTCTTCTCCCCTCACACCCTTCTCTCTCCGGGCTTGGTTCAGCTACTGCACTTCACTTCCTGAGGCGACTTGCACACATTCTAGCATTCACCCAAACGTGACAATGTCCCCACTAACGTTCTTACCCCTTAATGTTAAGGGCTTTAACTCTCCAAATAAACAACAAGGGCTTTTCGTCAATTTTGCTCCTCTAAATACGATGTTGTTTGTTTACAGGAAACCCACTTCTCCCAATCCTCGGAACCGAAATATTTCTACCACCAATTCCCAACGACCTTCACGGCCAGTGCAGCGACGAAGCATCGTGGCATCCTTATTGGCTTCCATCGCAGAACCTGCTTCGACAGTCATAAGGTAATTCGGGATCCCTCAGGCAGATATCTCTTGGTGCAGGGGTTACTCCAAGACCAAGAGGTAACACTAGTTTCCTACTATGCTCCCAACACACGACAGGTCCGCTTCCTGACCCATCTTTTGAAGGTGGTGGACTCACATGCCAGGGGGACAGTGATTATCTGCGGGGACTCAAACCTCACCCTCTTCCCGAGCGTGGATCGGTCTAGCCCACATACCCCCCTCCCCCTCTCCTGGCGCGTTCCACTCCCTCATCTCTCATCCCTGGCGAGAGGTCAACCCCCACACTAATGACTATACTTTTTACTCTCACCCCCATAAAACTTTCTCCAGGATTGACCACATATTTCTCTGCCCAGCTCTGGTACCAAACATACGGCAATCCACCATTATTCCCTTCCCCTGGACCGACCACAGTGGAGTGACATTGCAGCTTACTGCCTTGTGGGCCCCTGCTACTGATAGAGTATGGCTCCTGAATGACCTTCTGCTGAATAACGAAACCACGAGCCTTGCAATTCAATCAACATTAGCTGACTATATCTCCCTAAACTCAACTCCAGATGTATCTCCCTTGACGGTGTGGGAGATACATCTGGAGTTGTGGGTTCAGCTGGCCTCCGCCCAAAAACGGGAGCGGTAGCGCCGACTCCATGACCTAGAACTAGATTTCCAAACAGCCACGACAACCTTCCAAGCCCGGCCCACCCAGGCCAACAGGATACGGCTAGACGCGGTGACCCGCGAGCTTAACTTGATTCTTTCAACTCAAGCCGACCGCAGTCTGTGTTACCGAACCCACAAATTTTACCTTAAAGGTAACAAGCAGGACTCCCTATTGGCGCGTCACCTGCGAAACACTGACCTCACATATAAACCCTTACGCATCCGCAACAGGACGGGCTTTATGACGAGCGACCCCTCGAAAATAACAGCTACATTTGAGCGCCACTTGGCATCCCTATACTCTGCACCAGACCCCACGCACCGCTCTAGTTCTACTGATTTCTTAGCTAATATTCCACTACCCACGATATCCCAATCGTTCCGAGCCTCCTTAGAGGAACCAATCACGCTGCCTGAACTTATGTGGGCAATTAAATCCCTGAAAACGAACAAAAAACCAGGCCCAGACGGTTTCACACCCCTCTAATATAAAAAATATTCTGAAATGCTTGCCCCTCTGTTACTGGTAGTGTTTAACTCTGTTCGATCAGGAGGATGCTTCCATCCGGAAACCCTTTCGGTCTCCATATGCATGATCCCTAAGCCTGACTCTGACACCACTAATTGTACCAACTTTCGCCCCATATCCCTTCTAAACGTGGATATCAAACTCATAGCGAAAATCTTGGCGGCGCGACTTAATAAAGACATCAATTCGGTTATACATGGTGACCAGGTTGGGTTCATGCCACATAGACAGGCGGGTGATGGGGTCCGTCGTGCCTGCCTCCTACTTGACGCTGCCAAGCGACGAAACATCCCCATGATGTTCCTCTCTTTAGATATAAAAAAGGCGTTTGACTCCTTGTCCTGGAACTTCCTCTTTAGCACCCTCCACAAATGGGGCTTCGGTCCCACATTTATAACGTGGGTCCGATCCTTATACTCTAATCCCAGTGCATCGGTCAAGTACGCCGGCCATCGCTCAGCCTCTTTCCCTATCTTTCGTGGTACGCGTCAGGGGTGTCCCTTATCCCCATTACTCTTTGCCCTTGCTATTGAACCTCTGGCCCAACTCATCCGTGATCACCCAGATATTACCGGCATCCCTATTGCAGGACACCAACACAAGCTCAGCCTTTTCGCGGATGACATCCTTCTATTTATCTCTAACCCAACTACCTCCTTACCGTGCCTGCTTACCCTTTTAGACCGCTTTGGCGTAATCTCCGGCCTCCTGATCAACCCCCACAAATCCAAAGCCTTAAATGTCTCCCTCCCTGACTACTTGGTTGACACTCTCCGAGCAACCCTACCCTTTTCCTGGGAATCACACTCCCTTCGCTACTTGGGTATTCGCCTCACCCCCTCCCTTAAATCCCTATATGCAGCAAATTACCCCCCTCTATTCTCTCACCTTTCTCAACTACTGCACTCCTGGTCACGGTACTCTATTTCCTGGTTAGGAAGAATTTCAGCCGTCAAAATGACCTACCTACTTAATTACTATACCTGTTCAGAGTGCTCCCTGTCCCAATCCCGATATAGATTCCGGATATTACAGCGTCAGCTCTTCCACTTTATCTGGCATAATACCCGCCCCCGGATCTCACGGCAAACGCTGTATTCGCCTAAACTTAGAGGTGGTTTAGGGGTCCCGCATATACTTAGTTATTATGTGGCGGCCCAAATTGCTAAACTGACTAGGTACCACGCCACCCTTGATCCCCCACTCTGGGTCTCATTAGAGGTAGTCGCCTGCGCTCCGCTTGCTATAGATAATCTTCTGTGGCTCCTACCTAAAGACCGAACAAACGCCATCAACCCAGTTACCGCCCATTCCCTGCGCGTATGGGATGCCCATAAATACTCGGCGCGGCTACTGTCCCATCACCGTCTGCTTCTGTCGTTCGTGGGGAATCTCTCCTTTCCCCCTTGCTGCGAGTCCCCCACGGCTTTTCACCACAGGACACAGAAAGGTGTCACTAACATACACACCCTATACACTTCAATGGGTCCCAAGACGTTTCAGCAATTGCAATCATCTTATCAACTCCCAGCCACCGAACTTTATCGCTACCTCCAGGTCAGACACTTTTTGACCTCCCAAGTCCCCAAATTCCCTACTGGTCCCACGTTCACCTTTTATGAAAGGGCCTGCCACGATGACCAATACACTCCTGGACTAATTTCCTCCATATATGACTGTCTACTAGCTAACCTCACTACTAATCCCCACACCTATATATCTGCCTGGGAGAGGGACCTGGGCTACCCCATTGATGAAGCTGACTGGCAATCTATATGGGAAACTACCAAATCCAGCTCCCGGAGTGCGACCGCACTAGAAACCAACTACAAACTACTCTATCGCTGGTACCTTGCCCCTAGTCGTATTCGGGCATTCATACCAGGACATACGGGGGGGTGCTAGTGGGGTCCTATATACACACCTGGTGGTCCTGTCCGACAGCACAGGCCTTTTGGCACCGTGTATTGGACTTCTTGGCAAGCCTGGTAGGTAAGACGCTACCGTTTGATCCGAAGGTGGTGTTACTCAACCTTCCTCCAGAAAGCATAACTCATGCCCATCATAAATTTCTGGTGCATGGTCTCACGGCGGCTAAGCAATCATTGGCGAAATCCTGGAAGTCCCCTGTTATCCCTTTTGCTGAAGTAAAACGCAGACTCCACTGGACCTTCATTAACGAGCGTATCACTGCCAGGCTAGAAGACAAAGTCGCACAATTTGAGCAGACGTGGCAACCATGGATCCAATATCTCCAGTTGCAGTCATTTGACAGCAGTCTGCTACCACTTTAAAAAACTACGCTTCAACGATGAAAATCCCCCATGCATGCCCAGGATTGAACCAACACTGGTAAGCCCTCTCTCCTCCCCTATTCCTTCCCACCCTGTTCTTCTCTAATTTTTCTCCTTTCTTTCTCTTTCTCTGTCTCTCTCCAACTGCCCTTCTTGGGCGCAATCTTTCCTGGTTGATGTTTGCAGTGGTTCAGTGCGCTCTCACAGCACGAACGGCGGTCCTGTTATGCAGTGCCGGGCTCCTCAGTACTCGGGTGGAACCTGTCATTAACCCGAACGACTCGACGGATGAGCCTACTGCACCAGCAATAACTGTTATTGTGTTTAACTCTAGAGCTGTGCCTATCCCAACTCTTTATGTACTCCCTTGCACTGCGTGCTGTACGTTGTAATCACATGTTTCCACTGTCTTAGCAAAAGTGTCATGTTATGCTGAAATCAATAAAAATCTTTGATTTAAAAAAAAGAAAAAGAAAACCTGCCTTGTTTTTTATGTTTTGCTGTCTAGTCAGATGTGCGCACACCATTCTGATGCTAGCCAGTTTCTAGCAAACACAGGCATGAAGTTTATATTTTGCATATTTTGGGAATAATTGCAAATGTGCGGTTATTGTTTTGAAGTTGTTTTTTTTGCTCTCTGTTTTGACATTTTATTAAAGTTTTAATACAGTGCTGTGTGGTACAGCACAAACTATACTATTAAACTGTTTGCAATTAGGATGAAATTGAGGGCGTTATCTTTAGAGAGTGAACAGTTATTGTGGCTGGTACTTCCATCCTTCACTTTAAGCCTATTATCACTGGATAAAAAAATCAGGTATCACAGATAAAACTGCCTAATAAGGTCATTTTTTTCAAATTGTAGAGTGCTGCTGCTAAATTTAAGCCAGAAGCATGTAGTTTAAAGCATTGGTACATTTTCCATGTCACCCTCAGAATTTCAATAAAAGGACCATCTCCACGGTTGTTTTTTTTTTTTTCTTTGTTAAATGTCACCATGGCCGTGTCCAACTCCTCTTGTCTTTTTGACAATAGTTTGCCTATTAGCTTTAAAAATGGCCAGAATTTTGTA
>NW_017306307.1:3085593-3095198 GCF_000935625.1 Nanorana parkeri
GGATCTGCAGATATCAAGCAGGATTTGATAACTTCCCCCATAAATCAAGTTTTGGCAGATTTGCTCAACTAATGATGTACCCTAGGCAAAAATAAAAATGAGCGGTACAGTGCATGAGTAGCCCTACTGCAAGGGTTAAGACCATTTTTAGTCTTTTAGACTTTAGTTAATGTATTTATTTAGACCTAAATTCAAGCTCTAATTTCTGTTTATTTGCTGTTTCCAATTAATTGGTTGGTCTCCTTGCATGCCCTTTATTTAGCAGTAGCCCTTTATTTAGTAATGTACATTGAAATGATCGAAATCCCTGTTGATTCTGCTAGCACTTGACTATTCCTGCTTTGATATGACAACATTAACCAGAACAGTGTTATTTTCCTGTGGCAGCATTGTCAGGGCAAAATACACACTCCCTGATATTGACTTCTGGATGCCATGCCAATGTGTGTCCCGTAGATTACAGTGCAGCCCTTCTGGTCTACCTGTAACTGCTGATTGACAGATGTTTTTTGTTCAGACATTTATGAACACAGCCAAAATATGCACATGCTCCAGGACTGCAACATCTCTAAGCCAGCATCTCAGTCCAGGAAGTAGATGTTGATTCTGGACAATGCCTAAACAAATAGGGTGCTGTTCTCCTGAAGAGAAAAGCAGCTTAAACCATTGTCAGGTAGAGAACAGAGGTCCACTTAACCTCTTAAGGGATATGATGAGTGTGTAGCTGTAAATGTGTCTCTAGCTTGAGGTGCTAAAAGTGCCAGTGGACAGATGATAGGTGAGTGCTTTGCACCTTCCTCCTTCAGTTGTCACTCTTACCACTTTGCTCTGTCCTCCCCTTTGCTAATTGTGATATGTCAACAGACTGAAAGAAGACATGTAGGGTGTAGTTATTTTCAAAGTTGTGCGCTCTATGGTTCAGTTCCCACCAGGGAAAGTATCTGCTTTGAACTTCTTTGCTTTCTCCTGACTTGTGTAAGTTTCTTTTGTAGTTTCCTCCTTGAAGGTTCTTGTAGGTTAATAACATCTGCTCAGATTGGCTCTAGTATGGATGATTGCTGTAAGTATATTAGGTTTTAAGTTTCTTTAGATGGAGGGACGGAAGTGATTGCTTTAATATTTTCTGTAAAGTGCTGCAAAATATAATGGTTCTGTTTAAATGAAATTGAACATGCTAATTTCTCCATTCACTAATACAAGGTTGGAGATAACCTGAAGGCAAGACTATAACCTCTACTCTGTTTTTTGATCCTATTTTTTTTTAGCCTGTGCTAAGGTAGTAAATGTGACAATCTGTTTTTCTGCGTTATAACCAGAATGAGCAGAGAAATATATATTTGTATATGCTTTTATATATTTGTATTTACTAAGCACTGCTTTGTCATGTGATCACTACCACCTGTCCACTAGCAGAGAGGAAACTGCAGATTGGGTCCTCAACAAATTCCACGTATGTGTTTGACCTGGCGTGCTGGAAATGCTTTATGATGTGTGTTCTATCCCCTCTATATGTTGCCCTGTAGCATGTATATAGTTTGACATGCAGCTAAAGCCTCCTATTCTGTAAAAAGCCAGACTGAGTGAAATCTTGAAGCTTTATTAACAAAACAGGGTTGGCGAAACTGGTAATAAAACATGGAAACATACAATCAAAATATAAAACTTGTAAATATAGTGTCAGCTTACAAATAAAGAGAGAAGCAAGTCCATCCATACCAGCAATGCTGCCTAAGAAGGGTTTGGGCACTTTCCTCCAGACACTTACTGCAAATGGCAGTGGATACTCTTCTCCTCAGTCCTAAAATGGAGGCTGAACTCCCAAGATGCTCTTGTTTCCTTCTCTTTGGGTAGAGAAATGCTGGGAGGTTTTACGAGAAAGCTGCTATAATCGGAGATTTTTTTCAGCTCTATCTTGTGGCCAATTTTGATATTGCAGGCACTTAAAAATAATTTTCCTGGGCAGAACAATGTTAACACCCAACTCCTTTTTAAGAATGCAGTGAGAAAACAAAATTGGAAGCTGCTCTTGTAGACTAAGGTTTGCTTTATCACTGGAGCTTTCTAATGTACTAGGTACCAAAATGATGAAGCATTAAACAGGGATTTTTGAATAAACAGGTGAAAACTACAGCCGAATAACAGATAGCATCTACAATCCTCTTACATCCATTATTGACAGCATTCATCACCTGAGACCAAGTGTGACTGGCCCTGGTCTTGTCATTCTATGTGCAGTCACTGTCACTGACTGTCCAGTTGGAGGTTTAAAATGTACCAGTGTGTTTATATTGTTTATAAAATGTTTATATTGTGACAAGTCTGGAATTTGTTCATAAATGTTTATAAGGAATTATTTATGTTATTTTATCTTTAACATATATTTGCTATGTAGCACCTTGTAAGCAGGAATGCTTAGTATAGTTAGTATTGTCAGATTGTATTTAGTCTCAGCGTGGTATCTGCTCTCTCTACCTTGGCTTATTGACCCCATATATGCTCAAACACGTTTGAATGCAAACGATACAATGGAGATGGAAACCGTGACTCATGATATGGATACATGCTGAAGTCATCCAAATCCACTGAATTATCCCCAGCATTCTCCTTGAGAGAAGATAAGTATACTCAAACTTTAAAGTTTATTTGTATGGCCGTACATCACATTGGAACCCTGTCGGAGGTCTTCCCGCTGGGACTATCACTGACACATACGGCTGTCTGGGGATATAAATCCTCCAGGGTTAACCAGACATCTATTCTGAGTTATACTGTTTTTTGCCTATGGAGATGCGATACATTTAAGGAAAAGCTATCCCTGGATAAATGTGATCCCTTGATTTTTCAATTGGACCATTTTTGTTTGAACTGAATTTGGGATGAATATCAATCACAATCGTGTATATGTCATATAGAGACTTTGTCTGAATATAGAAGCAGCAGACCTATACACATTATTCATCTCTTGAGATAGCTTTACTATTGGAGATAGAGTGGATGGTGCTGGATACCTAGCTAAACAACACCTTCATATGTCCATCCTTACTATTGTGAATGTTTGTACATCTGGGGTTTATATACACTATTTATCATGATTATCATTCTTTATTGATAGCGGAGTGTAGCTGTTTAAAATTATTTTAGATGTGTGTATATTTATGTATTTATATTTAGTTATTTTGTATCAATACATTTTGTGGATATATTTATGTGGATATAATTTGGTTATGTTTTGCACATTATTTGAAACTATGATTGGACCACCTTAAAGGGGGCTTGTAGAGAATTATTAATGTCATTATATCCTGAAATATCATGTGAGAACTGACTTTTTTTGCTAAAATCTTATTTTCAGTGTGAGTTTTCACAGCAATGCTCTTTTTTTACCTTCTTTTTCATGCTACAGCTCTGCAGTAATCGCTACATAGCAGTTGTGCAAACTCAATGTACAAAATTAATTTTTACTTTTTTTTTGCTTTAGTTCAGCCTTGCAATAGTTGCTGGGATTTTATTTGTGTTATTGGCTGACCTGGGAATAGTTCCAGTTAGTTAGGCAAAAGAAATAGTAACCAGATAAATTCCCCCGACAATGTTTAATACTGTTCCATCCCACGGTCACTAGTATAGCACATTGATCACTTTGAAAAGTAAATGTACATTTTGCCTATCAAAGAAACTGAAGGTGATTGGATGATTGAGCTTAAAGTAACTTCACTTTTACTTTTTATTAATTTTGCAAGGTTGCATTTCTTTACTTCAAAATCAACCTGATTATGCACATCAGAAATTACAAAGAAAATGAAAATGAAATTATAAATGTATTATTGCATTCAGAATGAACTTAAAACATTTGATAGGACCACATGATCTTAGGCATTTACTGAATGCTGGTTTGTGTTAATAAAACAGCCTTATCTTTTCTAAATTGTACATAAAATGGATGCAAATGTCTGCCAAAAACAGGGAGTTTCTGCCAGATCTGTGACAATGTCTACTGTGCATACACTGTCTAAAACACAGAGGGATATAAATGGCAGTAGAGGACAGACTTTTCTTCTTTAGGAATGTGACTAACCCCAGACATAAATATACAAATACGTTTTGCCAATGCGAAAAGTACGTAAGTGGACTGATTTCCATTCTGTTGCACCAGTCTGTGTAATCGTCCTGGATAAAATGGTTAAATGCTATATTTTTCTCACTTTCCCTGCTAACCTTTTGTGCTTGGCAAAATGCACTGTATCCAAATCCTGCTTTATACGTAATCTAGATGATAAAAAAGTCAAAGCATTATGTATTTGCTTGTATGTTCTACTTATCATCACTGCATATAAATATTCCCCTAGAGAAAATGTTTTCTAGTTCCCATCTGCTTAGTATAAATAAAATCAGAAAATATGTTTCACCCTGCAGCAGTAAACTTACAATGCAG
The DNA here is from genome assembly GCF_000935625.1 of Nanorana parkeri. Classification (NCBI taxonomy): domain Eukaryota; kingdom Metazoa; phylum Chordata; class Amphibia; order Anura; family Dicroglossidae; genus Nanorana; species Nanorana parkeri. The sequence goes on from NW_017306307.1 coordinate 3,090,023, forward strand.
CCTTCTAATCTACATATGGCTGCATTCTAATCTTTAGCTGGACCGGCGATGTGAATATTATGATGGATTTTTATGAAGAAAGGGCCTACAGCAACGTCATATGTGATATGTATGTGTGAGGAAGGATCTTTACTGAAAATAAAAGTTTTATGGATCAAAAATGTTCTTTAAGAGGAACTCTAGTGCTTTTAGGCTGGAAGTTCAATGGACAGCATCAATCCAGGCAGACTGTGACTATACCATCGGCCATGGTTGATGGGGTTGGTCTGCAGTTGGCAGGTATAGTCATAGTCTGCCTGGAGCAACACGTATAAGTCACACCGCTACTAAATTCTCTTGCATGTTTTGATGGTGCCGGTTTACATCTGTGTGGTGCATTGGCATATGTTGTCAATTTTTGATACACTGAAGCATGGCATAGGGCTTGTTAATGAGAATGACACCTAGGAAAACACATGATTGTTGATAACACACTTAAAACACATTCAAATGTGCACAGCAAGTTGTAAATGATTAGCTTATAGTCCAACTCTGGCCTACTTTTTATTACCACCCTAGATTTTTAATCAAATAAATAATGTACAGTAGCTCTGGCTGCAATACCCATCACTTTGGCACTGCCCCTCACAGTATCTTCTTTCTGCCGCAAGATGTCCTCTGTCTTCTGAGCTGAATGATGTCCAGTATCATGGCGTTAGTTCCTCTCTCTCTTATCATTAAGAACCACCCACAGCCGGGAGAAGATCCAAAAAAAAAGGGCCCTAATTGTCATGTTACAGTAGAAAGGCATCATGGCACACTCACAAACCAGCATGTAAAACAACTTGTCTCACCACTAAGGACAATGACAGAGGTTTGGATACACGTCTTCTGCAAAGGATGTGTAAGCCGCACTGCCGCGCCAAGGCACCTCTTATAGTGCGGTCCTAACTCTAAACTATGAGAGTCTCCATCTTGGAGCACATGGGGGCAGAAGATATCAAATTGGGTGCAGGCCTGTCAGGAGGACGCCACACCTCCTTAAAGGTACAGAGACACACAAGGGATCCCGCACATCCCATTGGCAGCTGAGAAACCCCATGCGTCGCTGCACCAAATCGGTAAAGCAAAACAAACGACAAACGCACTCAACAATTTGTTACCAGTTATACAGTAAGGTGCACACGAAATGGGCTTTGAACAGTGGTACAGTAGAAAGGCATCATGGCACACTCACAAACCAGCATGTAAAACAACTTGTCTCACCACTAAGGACAATGACAGAGGTTTGGATACACGTCTTCTGCAAAGGATGTGTAAGCCGCACTGCCGCGCCAAGGCACCTCTTATAGTGCGGTCCTAACTCTAAACTATGAGAGTCTTCTGCCACCTTGTGCTCCAAGATGGAGACTCTCATAGTTTAGAGTTAGGACCGCACTATAAGCTTTAAATGGAACCTTCCAACAGCTAAAATCACCGGAGGTACCTTAGTTTAATTCAAGCTGTATAGAAGAAAACAAATGGGCATATTTTAAAGCCATTTGCCACACATAAGCTGTAGCCATGATGCCTTTCTACTGTACCACTGTTCAAAGCCCATTTCGTGTGCACCTTACTGTATAACTGGTAACAAATTGTTGAGTGCGTTTGTCGTTTAGAGTTTGATAATTGGCTTGTAGTGGGTTAAACACAAGCCACATCTTGTGGATGTATTGCTGAGCACTCAAGAGAGAATGGATGAGGGAGCAGAATACCCAAAAACACAAGAGTAACTCCAGTTGCCTCTATGGCCTTTTACATTTAGGAATGTCTTGCCTGCAAGTCCCATACACATATACTGTATAGTATGAATAGGTGGGTCAGGAAGCCCAAAAGCAAGGTTCCTGTGTCTGCTTGGTTATTCTGTCTATAGATTAGCAGGAAAATACTTGTATCTGCTCCCTTCAGCAGCTAGTTCAGCTCTGCTGAAGCCACAAGTTTTTTCTTCAAATTGCAATTAATTTATTTTAATCTTTAAATTGCTCCATCAGCACAGCTCCTTCTGGACAGGATCCCAGCAGGGAAATATCTTCCGGCAGCAGCTCACACTGAACAGGGCCTCAGGAGCACAGCACAGGTTCTACCTTGGTGGAACCCAAGAGACAAAGGGCCCTTCTAGCACAACACCATCTGGGGGAGATGGAGATGAAAGAAAAACTTTCTGGAAGGTTCCTCCAAACATTTATAACCTTACCCCAGCTCACTTCAACTCGTGACTGGGCTATTTCCAGTTAACCATTCAAGTCAGTGCACAATAAGAACTTGCTATAAAGTGTGGTACCCTCCACAAATGAAAGTGAACATATGCTTTGGCCATACAGAACAAAGCAACATGTTTACTTAGCTACTATCGTCCCCAAATGCACATACTTACGTTCCTTTGACTCTTGTGCCACTGTATTTGACTGTAGGGGCAAGAAACTTGTGAATGGGTTTTTTGTGAAACTTGTGAATAGGTTTTAGGTCATGGCTTGTAGCTTTCACAGGAATGAGGACTCTCTCTCGCCACGATCTGACAGTGCTGAGTGCCTTAGCAATAATCAACAAGCACCAGCATTGTCATGTTGGGGGAAGAGGGCTGAGTCACATGATGTCCATACTCTTATTTATTTGTTATTTCTATTCACTTCCAGTACTGTGTGGAGAAGTAGGGAGTGAAGGAGTAGGAGCATTTGTGGAGTAGATAGGTGCTCCTGTTTTTTTTGCCCTGTTTGGTCAAAGCACAGGTTCCCTTAGATATACAGTCTGAAAAACACTACAAGCTGACAAATAAAAAGTTATTTTTAAGGAAATGTTTTTAACATGACATGCTAATACCATCAGTGTCCTAGTGCTTTTCCAGGAAGGGTTAGGTTAGATGTAATTGAGACTTTCAAACACTAGTTTTCCACCTTTCTCAAGTCATGACACAACACAATGAAATGTCACATATTTATATGTGAGAGCATTGTATATCATGAATAAAAAAACACAACTGTATCACTTTAAAAAACATTAGTGTGTTTGCCTCTTTACACGAGGGAAAAGAGCAATCAAAGTATGCAAAACTGTCACCAAAGACCATTAATGGAATTGTTGTAACTGGTGAGAAAAGTATATTTTCCTCTAACCTTGGCCCAACTGGACAAACATACACATTGCTCCACTTACACTTCAATGACATTTTTTACAAGTACATTAGATGCCTTACCTTCTCTCGAGTTTGACCCTTGCCTTCTCTCAAGTTTGATTTAAGTGAAAGGCATGTGTTTACATTCTATTTTGCAGCACAGATATATTAAGGCTTAACTCAAAGTCAAACAGCTAAATGAACAGTTGGAATGCGTATACAGTATATGGGAGCTATTGTAACTGCTTAAGGAGTTGTAATTTTGTCTAGCTAGTTCAAACATTTTTTTTCATTTCAGGACATAACAGGACTTGCAGTATTTGGTACAAAACACACATTTTAAAGCTTTAAAAAAACAGTTATATGTAAAACAAGATCACATGTCATAAACAGCAGCATCATGCAAAATGGCCATACAGGAGAGAGAGGCCAAAGTCTAAACATATCAGAGGAAGGGAAGCACACAGGAGAGTAGAAGAGAACAGATTAAAGAAAGCAGAAATGTTTTTGGTTTTGATGAAGATGGTATAACCATTGAAACGCCTTAACCCAAATTTATCCACTGCTTCCTATGGATGCTCTGAAGTCCAGTCGGTTTTGTGGCATATGTTTTCGTCTTGAATGCATGACCCTACAATCTGTATGCAGATGGATTTTTGTGATTATAAGTCTTGCCTTTGTTTTAATTAGGGATGTCCAGATACCAGTTCAGATACCAGTGCAGACACTTGGCATTTTCACGAGAACTACCAGGGTTGCAGCGGTTGCAGCTGGGACCTGGCTCTGGCGCTCCACCACTGTCCTGAAATCATTAGTCTGTATTATTTTAGAAAAACTGTCACATGACAATAAACAAAAATGTATCAGTATTTGTATCTGTGAATACTTGGACAAGTATCAGTACTTGGTATTGGTGCATCTAGTCTAGTCCTGGAGCTAGAAAAGTATCTGTACTTGTACTTATAACGAGTACGTTACTTGGTATCTGAACATCCCTAGTTTTAATTAATAAACAGACGTTTATTAATTGTTGTCTAAATTGTCTTGTTTTCTTTCTTAGATGTATTCTGAGGCATCCCAACCTGAAATTGAACAGCAGCCCCTCTGGTATTTATGATGTGCCATATGTGCCATACCCTTGCTTTGCCACTGGTGGCCAGCAGGGTCACCAGAATGTGTGTCCTCCTTGGAAGATTTCCCTTCTATACCAGTTTTGATGACAACCCAAAATTTGGGATTTTCTTTAACTTTCACTTCAACAGGACAAATAGAGAGGGTGAATCTTCCTAACGGGGACACAGACAGCAACAACACCTAATCTAATCCCTCTCCACCCTATCCAAAACTAAAAAAACAAGTTTGGGCTTTTGCACTTTAAAATACATTTCTTGAGTCAGACTTCATCTGATGATTTTATTCATTGTATTCATCATGTGCATCATCTCCAGGTCCAGTCTCCTCGTTGGATGATTAGAGAAGTCCGGGAATACCGTATTTCCAGCCTTTCACAGTATATTCTTCTGAAAGGCCTGATAATGCATCATCTCGAATGAACCATCCCGCTCATTTTTACATTCTCTTTCCTTTGAGTATGACATATCTGTTCCTGTATATTTCCGATACGCGCTTTATCTCTGTGCTTGTATTGGAAGCCTCCCTGTCACTGCACCACACTATATTTCACAGATGTTAATGTAATTAACTGCAGACTTATTACTATCCACCGGGCATCACTCCGCATCCCTCGCTCCGTATATATGTATTGATTCGTGGAGAAGATGAGCATATGGTCATAGATTCAGCACAGGCCTTCCTTTAAGGCACACACATCAGTACACAAGGATTGATTTTAGTCGGCTTCATTATCAATTCAAATGAAGGCCAGGAACATGAGGATATGACATGATGATCCTTGAACGTTTTGACAGATATAATTATGGATGTGCATAGAGGCAGCGATGCCCGTTAATATACAAGCGATCCGCCGGCTATAGAGCCGGCGGATCGCTTGTATGAAGCCCCGAGACGTGCGCCCCCCCCCTCCCTCCC
>NW_017306307.1:3097483-3111738 GCF_000935625.1 Nanorana parkeri
ACCCATTACGCCGCACATGTTACATATCGCCGCGAACGTCGGATTGAGAGCAATAGTTCTAGGGCCATCAATCACTGATAACACTAAACTGATGAGCGGTAAAAGCTTTTAAAGCGTCGCCTATGGCCAATTTTGGGTATGCTAGTTTTTTGCGATTTTGCGAGTGCGCGCAATTTTTACGCTTGACATGTTTGGTGTCTATTTACCCGACGTGACCCCGTCTTTTATATTTTACCAAAAAAGTGGGTAATATTAGTTGTTTTATAGCATAATGTAAAAAAAACTTTTTTTTCTCAAAATTTTCAGTAATTTCTCCTGAATATAGTAAAAAATAAAACCCGCAGTGGTGATTAAATACCACCAAAATAAAGCTCTATCTGTCCCCAAAAAATGGTATAAAATTCATTTCAGTACAGGGTTGCGTGACGGAATAAATGTCAGTCAAAGTACTGCAGCGCTGAACACTGAAAAATGGCCTGGCCAGGTAGGGGATCTAAACACCTGGTCTTCAAGCGGTTAATTGTATATTCATAAATATATATTTACACAAATGTGTGCACATGTGTTCTCCGCAAGCTGTTTAATAGAAGTATACATTTGCTGGGTTTAAGGCCTTGGTGACTAACCGTTGGACATTTGGCCCTCAGGGCCCCTGCAGACACTAGTTTGTGTTTTCCTTATTAAGGACCCAGGCCAGTGAAGGAAGAATATTTATTAGACTGTGTACTAGTGTTTTAAAGGTGTTTTAAAGTCCCAGCATATACTATCCTGTTACAACATCAGTGTTGTAATAGAAATACATAATAGAGGAGTTTTTACTAATGCAATTAAAGCTAACTAGTCACAACTCTTCTTAAAACTCAACCTTTCAAAAACTGAACTCATGATATTTCCTCCCGCCAGTGCACCTTCTCCCAACTTTTCCCTTGAGATTAATAACACAACTATCAAACCCTCCCCCCATGCCAAGGTCCTAGGTGTCATCCTTGACTTGGACCTCACCTTTCTTCCCCACATCCAATCAACATCCAAATCCTGCCGCCTTCACCTTCGTAACATCTGCAAAATACGCCCCTTCTTCACCAATGAAACCTCAAAACTACTCATCCACTCCCTTGTTATCTCTCGTCTTGACTATTGCAACTCCCTCCTCATTGGTCCACCACTACACAGGCTATCCCCCCTTTCAGTCTATCATGAATGCTTCTGCTAGACTCATCCACCTGACCAACCGCTCAGTGTATTCAACCTCCCTCTGCCAATCCCTCCACTGGCTTCCAATGGCCCAAAGAATAAAATGTAAAATATTACCAACCACTTACAAAGCCATCCACAACTCTGCCCCCGGCTATATCTCAAACCTGGTCTCAAAGTATCACCCTAACCAGCTCTCTCATCAACTCCTCCCATTATTTGACCTTAGCCCAACTTCCCTCCTTGCCCAAACCGAAAGTGGAGAGTCTGGAATCTCCTATAAGTGCAGATGGGAAAAGTCCAGGGGCGGACGGTTATACAGCACAATATTATAAAAAATTTCAACATATATTGCTACCTCATTTATGTGAGTATTTTAACTCCTTTATGAATGGTATACCCCCAATTCCATCAACATTACATGCTTATATATCTGTATTTTCTAAATCGGGTAAGGACCCAACTACATGCAGTAGTTATAGGCCAATCTCCCTACTTAATACAGATATAAAAGTATATGCTAAAGTCTTGGCGACTAGACTTAGCGGGTTGATGCCCCATATAATAACATCTGATCAAACGGGTTTTATATTAGGTAGGGAAGCTAGAGACAGCACCCAGAGAGCGATTACCTTAATACATCAGGCCTCGTTATCTTCAAAATCCACCTTGTTGCTGTCTACGGGCGCAGAAAAAGCGTTTGATAGAGTCGACTGGGACTATCTCCAAGCCACCCTTCGAACAGTGGGAATGGGACCCAGGTTTTTGATGGGAATAATGGCACTATATAATAATCCCACTGCCCAAATTAAAGTAAATGGACTTCTATCAAATAAATTTACATTACAGAATGGGACTCGTCAAGGGTGTCCATTGTCCCCATTATTATTTGCCCTATCACTAGAACCTTTTCTCAACCTGGTTAGATTTAATAGGAGTATCTGGGGTATTACAGTGGGTACTATGGAACATAAATTGGCCGCCTATGCAGATGATATTCTTTTCTTTATTACACAACCTCAGATCTCATTGCCTTCATTGATACGAGAATTTGAATCATTCAGTCAGGTTTCAAATTTTACAATTAACCTATCTAAATCCGAGATACTAAATATTTCCGCTCCGGACAGCATGGTGGCGGCTTTGAAAGAAGCAACGCCTTTCAGCTGGCAAGAACGAAAAATGCTATATCTTGGTATATCACTTACATCTAGAATCTCGGATTTATGGTTAACTATATGACGTTGTTGAATGCAACAAATAAGGATCTTAATATTTGGTATAATTACCGCCCCGGTATATCTTTAACGGGTCGAATAAATGTCATTAAGATGATGATTTTACCACGGGTGCTATATATATTTCAAACAGTGCCAATTACTTTACCTCATTTCTACTTACGAAAACTGAGATCGGTGGTTAGACGTTTTATTTGGAGACGTTCTCCAGCTAGGATTTCCCATGGAGGCCTAATTAGGACTAGGCATAAGGGAGGCTTGGCACTACCAGATTTTGGGATGTATTACCAGGCGGTTGCAATTAATAGAATGCTGGACCTATACCATCATAAGGACACAAAAAAATGGGTAGAGATGGAGAATGTGCTGGCTGGTCAAATAGTATCGAATATTTGTTGGATTCCCAAAGAATATTGGAACTTACATCCCCATACCTCCCCACTCACTAGTCACACGCTAGAAATTTGGAACTTTTTATACTCTCGGTTAATAGGGCTATACAATTCTCCTTTAATGCCAGTGACAGATCACTTATTTTTTTCACCAGGAATGCATAACACAAGTTTTTTGAAATGGACGGATCACGTTATATTAAAACTCTATCATGTATGTGATGGACATAGAATATACCCTTTAGTAGATCTTCGAGCACAATGGGGGACTTTTCCCTTTGACACATGGAGACATAGGCAATTATCACATTTTATTTCCTCACTTTCAAAACCGTTACGTACTATATTTGAACTCACTGCACTAGAAAAATTATTTTATTTCACTGACCCTCCGCGACACGGTATCTCGCAAGTATATAGGATTCTATTAGATCAGCAACCAAACCAGTTCCCACTATATCTCAAACAGTGGGAGCAGGAATTGGGGATCACCTGGACGGATGCACAGAAACAAAGAATTTTAAGTCTTAACTCAGTTTCGTCTCTAAGTGCCCTGGTGACTGACACAATGGGGTTGATTTACTAACCTTTTAAAACACACCATGAACGTGTATACACCTCTGTAGTGTGTTCCCTCCCAGCATGATCTATGGGAGGAATCGAAACACCTTTGTAGTGTGTACACACCCAGCAGGTGTGTTGTTCAAAGCCCTGCAATGAATTGCAAGGTAATGTGGTGTAAATTAGCTCTATGTTATGTTGCTTGCGTTGATGAATGCAGGAATGTAAATGCATGAGCTAACCATTTTTGTCTAAACTGTGAAGCAGCATTATATATGCATCATGTGCATGATTTTTCCATATATGGCATTAGTGGAAATATGCTTTTAGAGACTTTTTGGTTGATAAATACGTTTTGCTGTGTGAAACCACGGGTGCTATATATATTTCAAACAGTGCCAATTACTTTACCTCATTTCTACTTACGAAAACTGAGATCGGTGGTTAGACGTTTTATTTGGAGACGTTCTCCAGCTAGGATTTCCCATGGAGGCCTAATTAGGACTAGGCATAAGGGAGGCTTGGCACTACCAGATTTTGGGATGTATTACCAGGCGGTTGCAATTAATAGAATGCTGGACCTATACCATCATAAGGACACAAAAAAATGGGTAGAGATGGAGAATGTGCTGGCTGGTCAAATAGTATCGAATATTTGTTGGATTCCCAAAGAATATTGGAACTTACATCCCCATACCTCCCCACTCACTAGTCACACGCTAGAAATTTGGAACTTTTTATACTCTCGGTTAATAGGGCTATACAATTCTCCTTTAATGCCAGTGACAGATCACTTATTTTTTTCACCAGGAATGCATAACACAAGTTTTTTGAAATGGACGGATCACGTTATATTAAAACTCTATCATGTATGTGATGGACATAGAATATACCCTTTAGTAGATCTTCGAGCACAATGGGGGACTTTTCCCTTTGACACATGGAGACATAGGCAATTATCACATTTTATTTCCTCACTTTCAAAACCGTTACGTACTATATTTGAACTCACTGCACTAGAAAAATTATTTTATTTCACTGACCCTCCGCGACACGGTATCTCGCAAGTATATAGGATTCTATTAGATCAGCAACCAAACCAGTTCCCACTATATCTCAAACAGTGGGAGCAGGAATTGGGGATCACCTGGACGGATGCACAGAAACAAAGAATTTTAAGTCTTAACTCAGTTTCGTCTCTAAGTGCCCTGGTGACTGACACAATGGGGTTGATTTACTAACCTTTTAAAACACACCATGAACGTGTATACACCTCTGTAGTGTGTTCCCTCCCAGCATGATCTATGGGAGGAATCGAAACACCTTTGTAGTGTGTACACACCCAGCAGGTGTGTTGTTCAAAGCCCTGCAATGAATTGCAAGGTAATGTGGTGTAAATTAGCTCTATGTTATGTTGCTTGCGTTGATGAATGCAGGAATGTAAATGCATGAGCTAACCATTTTTGTCTAAACTGTGAAGCAGCATTATATATGCATCATGTGCATGATTTTTCCATATATGGCATTAGTGGAAATATGCTTTTAGAGACTTTTTGGTTGATAAATACATTTTGCTGTGTGAAAATCACACACACCTGGTGTGTGTGTGTGTTTAGGTTAGTAAATCAACCCCAATGTTTCGCTTCTTAGCAAGATGGTATTATACACCAGAACGTATACATAAAATGTACCCATCAAGGACAGAGCTATGCTGGAGGAATTGTGGTAACATTGGAAATTACGTCCATATGTGGTGGTCCTGTCCCAAACTTAAACCCTTCTGGTCTCGAGTGGTGGAATTGATTGAAGAGATAACAACAATTGCACTACCCCTGGACCCGATGGTATGCCTCTTTCATTTGATGGATCTCCCGACCTCAGTCTATAGGAGATCGCTGTTATGTCCGTTACTTAACGCTGCTAAAACGCTGATACCACTACATTGGAATAAAAATAATATCCCAACGATGAAAGAATGGTACAATAGAATAGAATATTATCGACTGATGGAAGAAATGACAGCAATAAGGAGAGATACTTTTAAGCAATATGAAAATACTTGGCAAGAATGGGATAGCTTTAAAAACACCCCTGGATACACAGAGGATAAAGAATAGAGGAGAAATATAGTTAGATAAGTGGCTGGGTAAAGGAAATGGCTATAGGGGTTGAGATAATATACAAGGTTGCTTTCATATGTTTTTGTAAAATATTATAATGAAGAAATTTGAAAGGGTTGCCAGATTTTTGTTTGTTTGTTTGTTTGAGGTTTTTATTTTTATTTTTTATTTTTTTTCTTCTCTTCTATTTCTTTCCCTTTATTATGCTATAAATTAAGAATTTTGTGATAGATAGAAGGTATATGGGTACATAGTGCTATAATAGAGATGAAAAGGGAAGATCGTGAAAAAGGAAATGCTAAATTAGTAAGATGTACCTGAATGTATAATCATGTAACACAGTTTGTCAAAAGTATGTAGTAATGATTTTTATTTTTGTGTTTTGTGCAACATTAATAAAAACTGAATATTTAAAAAAAAAAAAAAACTCCTCCCATGCTCACCTCCAGGACTTTACTAGAGTATCTCCCATCCTATGGAACTCTTTACCCCAACCTGTCCGACTATCTCCCACTCTGACTGCCTTTAGGCGATTCCTTAAGACTCATCTCCTCAAGGAAGCCTATCCCACCTCAAACTAACTAGAGATGGGCTATCTTTTATTTCGTTGAGTTGTCATCGTTGCTATCAGCACGGGGACAAGGTGCTTTCCATGGGTGACCCTGGAAAAGCACCCTCCCAGTGCTGAGGGCATGTGGCCTGGTATCGCAGGGGGGGGCACTCGCTCATCCCCCCCCTTTCCTGCCTTACTCGGATCAATTGTCTGGTACGGAATTTTAGGGGGGACCCCACGTCTTTTTCCCCGCGTTTTTGGGGGTGGCGTTCCTCCTTAAAATTCCTTCCAGACCGTAAGGGCCTGGTATGACTTTAAGGGGGGAACCCCACACACTTTTGTTGTTGTTTTTTACATGGGGTCCCTCCTAATATTTCTACCAGACCTAAAGGGTCTGGTATTGTTTGGGATGGGGAACTTCCCACTTTTTTTTTTAAATTAAACTTTTTTTCTTTTACAAATGTCAGTTTTGATGCAGCAGGTTCTATACATCGTACAGATCTGCCACTTTACAGGCAGGTTAAGGGAACATCCCCATACACTTTTTATGGCCAATAAGTTGCACATAAGCCTTCAAAATGGGGTCAATTTATTTTCAAAGTTCTACTCCCATAGACTTGCATGGAGTTCGAATCCAAACTTTTTCCATGTTCGAAAGTTCAAATTTGAACCCAACACGGGGGTGTTCAGCTCATCACTAAAACTAACCACTCAACCATCACATTCTCATACAACTCATTCCCACACAGCTACCTCCTCATGTATCACTTGCCCCTCCCTTTTAGATTGTAAGCCCTCAGGGGCAGGGCCCTCTTTACTATCTTGTCTTGAATTGTATTGTGATTGTAATGTCTTCCTTATATTGTAAAGCGCTGCACAAACTGTTGGCGCTATATAAATCCTATGTAATAATAATTATAGTATGAATAATAATAAATAGAAAAATCCCTTTTATGTAGTGAGTCCTGCCTTCTGTCTGCCCATCACTTTCATCAACTTCCTGGATTCCCAGTGTGCTTTGCATTTCTTTCCCTACTGCTTGATGTGATGTGATTTTTCAGGACTACATATCCCATCATGCATTGCTTGCAGCAAGAATAATGTTACATTGTTCAGACGTTAAGTTCAGAAGGCAGGTTCTGTGAGTTGTGACAAAGTGAAAAGGTGTCAGTACATTGAGGAAGTACATCCTATGGACATCTTCAATAAGTACATTTACAAACTTCTAGATAGATATGGTTATTACGAGTGCGATAGAACTTACGGAAATAGAACTACATATTTATTCCACACTATCTAACTTTTTTTCTGCGCTATTCACCCTTCCCTCTTTTAAGTTTTTTCCCCTCTAATCTTTTAAAATGGATCTTGCTAAGAAAACACCAAATGTGGCGCTAGTAACTGTTAAGGGGCTTTCACAAATTTTGCACCATTATTGTCAAAAGAGCTGTAATAGCAGTGAAGCATGTTCCATGTTTCCTTCTATAATATATTCTCAGTCTCTGACTATCTCTTGTAACTGGTGTGTGTGTGTGTTTAGGTTAGTAAATCAACCCCAATGTTTCGCTTCTTAGCAAGATGGTATTATACACCAGAACGTATACATAAAATGTACCCATCAAGGACAGAGCTATGCTGGAGGAATTGTGGTAACATTGGAAATTACGTCCATATGTGGTGGTCCTGTCCCAAACTTCAACCCTTCTGGTCTCGGGTGGTGGAATTGATTGAAGAGATAACAACAATTGCACTACCCTTGGACCCGATGGTATGCCTCTTTCATTTGATGGATCTCCCGACTTCAGTCTATAGGAAGGAGATCGCTGTTATGTCCGTTACTTAACGCTGCTAAAATGCTGATACCACTACATTGGAATAAAAATAATATCCCAACGATGAAAGAATGGTACAATAGAATAGAATATTATCGACTGATGGAAGAAATGACAGCAATAAGGAGAGATACTTTTAAGCAATATGAAAATACTTGGCAAGAATGGGATAGCTTTAAAAACACCCCTGGATACACAGAGGATAAAGAATAGAGGAGAAATATAGTTAGATAAGTGGCTGGGTAAAGGAAATGGCTATAGGGGTTGAGATAATATACAAGGTTGCTTTCATATGTTTTTGTAAAATATTATAATGAAGAAATTTGAAAGGGTTGCCAGATTTTTGTTTGTTTGTTTGTTTGAGGTTTTTATTTTTATTTTTTATTTTTTTTCTTCTCTTCTATTTCTTTCCCTTTATTATGCTATAAATTAAGAATTTTGTGATAGATAGAAGGTATATGGGTACATAGTGCTATAATAGAGATGAAAAGGGAAGATCGTGAAAAAGGAAATGCTAAATTAGTAAGATGTACCTGAATGTATAATCATGTAACACAGTTTGTCAAAAGTATGTAGTAATGATTTTTATTTTTGTGTTTTGTGCAACATTAATAAAAACTGAATATTTAAAAAAAAAAAAAAACTCCTCCCATGCTCACCTCCAGGACTTTACTAGAGTATCTCCCATCCTATGGAACTCTTTACCCCAACCTGTCCGACTATCTCCCACTCTGACTGCCTTTAGGCGATTCCTTAAGACTCATCTCCTCAAGGAAGCCTATCCCACCTCAAACTAACTAGAGATGGGCTATCTTTTATTTCGTTGAGTTGTCATCGTTGCTATCAGCACGGGGACAAGGTGCTTTCCATGGGTGACCCTGGAAAAGCACCCTCCCAGTGCTGAGGGCATGTGGCCTGGTATCGCAGGGGGGGGCACTCGCTCATCCCCCCCCTTTCCTGCCTTACTCGGATCAATTGTCTGGTACGGAATTTTAGGGGGGACCCCACGTCTTTTTCCCCGCGTTTTTGGGGGTGGCGTTCCTCCTTAAAATTCCTTCCAGACCGTAAGGGCCTGGTATGACTTTAAGGGGGGAACCCCACACACTTTTGTTGTTGTTTTTTACATGGGGTCCCTCCTAATATTTCTACCAGACCTAAAGGGTCTGGTATTGTTTGGGATGGGGAACTTCCCACTTTTTTTTTTAAATTAAACTTTTTTTCTTTTACAAATGTCAGTTTTGATGCAGCAGGTTCTATACATCGTACAGATCTGCCACTTTACAGGCAGGTTAAGGGAACATCCCCATACACTTTTTATGGCCAATAAGTTGCACATAAGCCTTCAAAATGGGGTCAATTTATTTTCAAAGTTCTACTCCCATAGACTTGCATGGAGTTCGAATCCAAACTTTTTCCATGTTCGAAAGTTCAAATTTGAACCCAACACGGGGGTGTTCAGCTCATCACTAAAACTAACCACTCAACCATCACATTCTCATACAACTCATTCCCACACAGCTACCTCCTCATGTATCACTTGCCCCTCCCTTTTAGATTGTAAGCCCTCAGGGGCAGGGCCCTCTTTACTATCTTGTCTTGAATTGTATTGTGATTGTAATGTCTTCCTTATATTGTAAAGCGCTGCACAAACTGTTGGCGCTATATAAATCCTATGTAATAATAATTATAGTATGAATAATAATAAATAGAAAAATCCCTTTTATGTAGTGAGTCCTGCCTTCTGTCTGCCCATCACTTTCATCAACTTCCTGGATTCCCAGTGTGCTTTGCATTTCTTTCCCTACTGCTTGATGTGATGTGATTTTTCAGGACTACATATCCCATCATGCATTGCTTGCAGCAAGAATAATGTTACATTGTTCAGACGTTAAGTTCAGAAGGCAGGTTCTGTGAGTTGTGACAAAGTGAAAAGGTGTCAGTACATTGAGGAAGTACATCCTATGGACATCTTCAATAAGTACATTTACAAACTTCTAGATAGATATGGTTATTACGAGTGCGATAGAACTTACGGAAATAGAACTACATATTTATTCCACACTATCTAACTTTTTTTCTGCGCTATTCACCCTTCCCTCTTTTAAGTTTTTTCCCCTCTAATCTTTTAAAATGGATCTTGCTAAGAAAACACCAAATGTGGCGCTAGTAACTGTTAAGGGGCTTTCACAAATTTTGCACCATTATTGTCAAAAGAGCTGTAATAGCAGTGAAGCATGTTCCATGTTTCCTTCTATAATATATTCTCAGTCTCTGACTATCTCTTGTAGCATGTCTGCTGTCTCTGGTGCCAAGCTCACTCCTGTGATGAACTACAATCTCATGTTTAGTTTACTCATTTGTATTGAGATTGTAGTCACGGGAGTGAGCTTGGAGCGGTGACTAGTTTACAACACACACAGGGACCATGGGGAACAAAAGTAGCCCCCCTCCAGAAGGAAGGACAGTGTCAGCACCAATTCAGGGATGATCTAAGAATCTACAGCCGAGTGATACACAAATAAGATACATTTTTGTTAATAGTTACGATACTTGAATGCATTTTTAAGATTTACCTGCAGAGTAAAGTGTAATTTTAAGTGAAAGAAATGTGTTTTTTTTTTGTTTTTTTTTTAAATGATTAAATACATAAAAATACATTAAAATCAATCCCACCATCTGCATGCAAATAAACAGCATGCATATGTAAATGCCGATTTTGCCACATATGCTAAGTATCCCTGCAAATGTTGGAGTGAGAGCAATAATTCTCGGGCCACAATTTGCCATTAACTCTGAACTGATGAACAGTAAAAGTTTTTAAACCATCACATATGGACAATTTTGAGTACCAGATGTGTTAATGTGCATGGGCACACGCAATTTTAACGCGTGACGTTTGGTATCTATTTACTCGACTGGACATAGAATTAAAATGCTCAATGCAAATAAAGCAGTTGGACCAGATAACCTTCACCCCAAGGTACTTAAAGGAATTAAGCCAGGTTATAACAAGACCATTATTCCTAATTTTTAAGGAATCCTTAGTGACTGGTAGTGTACCATGTGATTGGCGGAGGGCTACGGTAGTTCCAATATTCAAAAAGGGGGCTAGATGCCAACCAGGGAACTATAGGCCGGTCAGTCTAACATCGGTAGTTTGTAAACTGTTAGAAGGTATAATTAAGGACTATTTGGTAAAATTTGTTAAGAACCTCATTTTATTTTTTACCAAATTGGGTATTATATTGTGTGCACTAACAATCATTTTAGTATTTTTTCTGTAAAAAAATATCGATTTGATAAACATTTGTGCAAATATCGTGTGACAGAAAAAATACAGCTGCCATTTTTTTATTCTACAGGGCTGCTTGCTTTCAGAAAAAAAAAGATTTAATTGTTTGGGGGTTTAAAGCAATTTTCGATATAAAAATTCAGATTTTAGCATGTGGGTGTAAAATGATTAAATTACTCTGGTACTAAGTTGTTTAAAATCTTTGTTAAATATATTAAATTATTATGAATGAAGGAAGATAATTAGAAAGCTCTCTGACTGGATAAAATACAGTATAATGGCCATGTTCAAATCAAATAGTTTTATTAAATTTTTGCACAGTAGAAAAACATAAAAGGCATAGACAGAAACAAAAACAACAAGAAAAAAAAGAGGAAAGGAAGCATCCATAGCCATAGGAAGTACAAAACATATTTCGACAAGAACATGTTACCCGCATCGCCATTCAACACTGTCAAACACTTTCGCAATGTCCAGAGCGAGTAAAGCCCTGCCGCCCGAGTTGTCCACGGGAACCTGCATGTTCAGGAACACTCTGCGGATATTAATGGCCGTGGATTTGTTGGGCATGAAGCCGGACTGATCCGAATGAACCACCGAAGCAATTTTCTATTAGTCTATTTGCAAGCACTTTAGCCTGGATTTTAATATCTGTGTTCAAGAGGGAAATAGGCCTATACGCCTCAGGCAGCTGCAGGTTTTTATTCTTTTTGGGTATCACAACTATGGTGGCCTCATACATCGTAGCCGGTAAATGACCCGTGGAAAAGGCGTCGTTGTAGACCTCTAGGAGGTTAGGAAGCAGGGTCGTAGGGTAGGTCTTATACACCTTAATAGGCAGCCCATCTGGACCAGGGGCCTTACCGGTAATGAAGCTAGTTAGAGTGATTTCCAGCTCCTCCAGAGTGATAGGGGCCTCCAGGTCTATGCCATAGTTTATGAATTAGAATTGAGACTCATCTGGAATAAGAGGAGTAGCAAGAATGATATGTGTTTTGACAGAAGCGTCTGCTCAGGGTACCCATGGTGTCCTTGGTCAAGTGCGTCTCCTGCAGGCAAATCACAGAGGGTTTAACCTGCAAAATACAATCAAAGACAGATCGCCGCTTCGCTGCATCCCCCAACCCCCTCACATTCCAGGAGACAAGTGTCACTAGGTGATCACACATAGGCAATGCAGAACATCTGGCAACAGGTAGAAACTAACAATAGGAGGGCATACCCAGGCCAGTCCACAGAGGCCACTAGTGAGCATGGCTAGGCACATCAGATCCCGTCGAAAGAACATCCAAGGCATATGGAGCAACAACAAAAAAGAAAAGGAGAAAAAAAAAAGACAAAAGTCCAGGAGCAGAGTTGTAATGTAGAATAGCGTAGGCACAAAGCAAAACCACATTTCGGGAACGTCCACGCAAGGAAACCTTCGGGGGAAGATGGCAACAGGCCGTGACATCGTATGAATCCCATAACAGAACCAAAACAGCATAAGGACTCTTTGCAACGCGGCCGAGTCAACAGCATAAAGGTGGAGAGGTCATCTCCCACGCACGGCTAGATACAGTGGGTTACCATACTGTGAGGCAATTAGAAAAGGAGAGCTCCACTCCGTATGGGTAACCAGGCCTTCAGGTGGCCGATGGGGCCCGACGGCGGTCGAATTTATCCAGCCAGGATGAAGCTTGGGAGGGGTTGTCAAAGAAGTGGGTTTCTCCATCAGCGATCACTCGGAGCCTCGCAGGATATATCATGGAGTAAGACAGATGGAGGTGTTGGAGATGCTTCTTGACATCGAGAAATTTCGCTCTGCGACGTTGCACCTCTTGGGAAAAGTCGGAGAATAACATGATCTTGGAGCCAGCTAGAGATATTTCACCCAGGTCACGCACCTTCCGCAGAATGCGTTCTTTGTCCCGATAATTCAGAAGCCGAATCAACATTGGCCTAGGCGGGTTTCCAGGTGGTAAAGGGCAAGAGGGAACTCTGTGGGCTCGCTCCACAGCAAACAGTGGGGACAAGTAGGTCTTCCCAAAGACTTCACATAGCCAGGATTCCATGTAATCAGTGGCATTTGTCCCCTCTGTGCGTTCCGGAATGCCGACCGCTCGGATGTTGTTGCGGCGCCGCCTATTCTCCACATCGTCCATTTTCAGGGTGTGAGCAGAAATATCATGCAGAGCCGTCTTGACATCAGAGAGCAGTGGGGCCGCAGTGTCTTCCAGGCCACTCACCCTGCCTTCCAGGGCAGAAGTGCGGTCCCGCACCTTCTGCAGATCATGGCGCATGAAGGATATGTCAGCTCTCATCCCCTGCACCTGATCAGTGAGAGATGTCAGCGCAGCGTTGCATAGCTGTACTGCCGAGAAGACATCCGAAATGGTGGGCTCATTCAGCCTAGCTTTAGCCTTAGATGCCTTAGTGCCCTTCATAGCTTTAGGCATCTTACTCACAGTCACTGCGGTATCGTCTGGGTCCTCCGACTCAGAGGCAGAGAAGTGTAAGGAGTCAGGCCCCATATCCTTCCTCGATACTCGGTCTGCAGAGTAGGAAAGTTGGCGTGCCTTGGCCGGTGTGTCCGGATGATGGGCGAAACGATCCAGCCTCACCGCAGCATCCCTGCCTCTATCCCCCGTTTGCTTACTGGGGGTAGGGGTAGCAGGGTGCGCGCCGCCGCCATCTTGGATCGCCGATGTGAGGCCTCTGTTGTCCTTCTTCTTAGACATCCCTCGTGTCAAATCGCGGTTCTGCCGCCCACAGGAGTAGATCTCCGGGCCCACAACACTTAGTCAGTCCACCGGAGATGCGCACGGGAATCAGGGTAAGCCCAGCAGGGTATTTACAGGATAAATGGTGAGAGAGCTCTCCGGGACACGTCCGATCACATGCGGCTGCTGGCCACGCCCCCCCCATGTTCATAGTTTACACATTTTGTGCCATTTTGGGCTTCATAAACAGAATGGAATTAGTCGGCATCATTTGTCACATAGTTAAACTGCATTATGAAAAAAAACATGTTTATTTGAATCTGGAACTTCCTTGTGGCACAATCAGCTCAGCTCACCAATGGATAATATGT
>NW_017306307.1:3111784-3131074 GCF_000935625.1 Nanorana parkeri
TCTTTTTTTTTTTTTTTTTGCTTGCAGTGGATTCTTTTCATTAAATATTTCCTGACGTATTCATTTGAGTATCTGTGACCTCCGGCTTAGTCTTAAAAAAAAGATATGCAATAAAAAACTGCAGAACCGAAATTTTGATATAAGAGTGACATCATGGCAGCTTATTATAAATAATACACAGTTGCATACAGACACTACTAAATTTGGCTTGGGCATATAGGCAATAATGTTTTTTTTGTAGTCAGCTTTTCGCAAATATAGAGATGGTCAGGTAAATAGAAATTGGCAAATCAAGGACAAGAATAAGTGTAACCTATCATTTTGTACACAGTTCAATAAAAGTGCATTTCAGATTTCCAGAGTGTTAAAGAAACACTGGAGTGTGCTGAAAGAGGATCCTATTCTAAAAGATGTATTGCCTGAATATCCGAGTGTTATTTTCAAAACACCTAGAACACTTAGGAGTATGTTGGCTCCCAGTAAAGTTAGAGGCCAGAAACCTATCAATGCGGGGTGTGGGGAACCCCAGGGGTACACATGCGTCTTCAACACAGTCCAATATAAATAAGCAGTTTTTATTTCATCCAGCAGTAACGGAACAAACCACTTTCTTCAGCAAAACGGTAAAGTAAAAGGCTTTCCTCAGCAAACATCAAACATAAAGAAAAAGTATTTCAATAAGGTTGCACTGCGTAGTGCGTTTTACTTATCTCACCAAGATAGAGTCCACTTGCTTCTGAGCAGCTCCACACACAGAGCTTTCTGTCCAACCCTCAGCTTCCCCCCTCCTCTTTCACCTGTGTTACCTTTTTAACAGGCTGTAGGGGAAGTACCCGCCCTCCCAAGTTAACCCCTTCTTTGCTCTCAACCCTGCTGACTCTCCATAGGGGGTAGGACTATTTGGCCAGAGGGGAAATTTTAGATGCAATGTCCCCAATTGTGGCCTATGCCAATTCATGTAGCACAGGAAAAAGGAAGCTTACAGTGGCCACGGCGATACATTTCACATCAAACAATTTATAAATTGTAGGACGGAATTTGAATTTTATGGTTTCATCTGTCCATGTGGCAATTTGTATGTGGGGAGAACCACGAAGGCATTAAGAGTTAGAATAGGGGAGCACAAACAAAATATTATTAAGAAAGTGGATCATTCTGACCAAAGCACTTTCAGTTGTGTCCATCCAGGGGGATTAAGTGCGTTTGGGATTAAAGGGCAATAATGACCTTTGTTCACCAAAAAAGTTAAAAATAGGATGATACATGGTAATGAATTTATAAAATGTTTCTCTGCCCTTTTCATATTCAGATGTTCCTACAGCTCCTTCCACCTTCTTATCAGCTTATCAGAATAGTGCTTACCTTACCTTAATATCATACAATTTATGCAGGCTCCTCCCCTGTACCAAATTTGTTCACTTTAAATTCACTGCACACTGTAAGCTTTTTACATTGTGTATTGCTGCAGAAAGACAAATAAGTAGGGATGCTCTGAAATTAAATATTATATATATATTTTTTCCAACCTTTTTACATTTTTTAATTATTTTATTTGTATTTATTTATTTTTTTAACTTTACTGTTAGGGGCTTTGTGTAAATATTAGGGGTCTGAACAGACTCCTGATACACTCCTTTTAAAATAGAAAAAGAGATTGAGGACAGAGTCCTCAATCTCTTTTTCTGAAGCCCCTGTTATGAATGCACAGGAATCCTATATACTGAGTGCTCCTATCCATTCATAGTATGAGTTACTATGTCCACAATCATGAATGAACAGGAAGTGATGTAGAGCACTTCCTATTCATAACTGGGGACACAGTAACAAAATACTTTGTCCTCAGTTATCCACAAACATCCGTGTGATCAGAACTGATTACACCGATGTTTGAGCAGTACATGGAAGGATTAGCAAATATTTTGCATACAGTATATGCTGATCCTCCCCGCTCTCCATCCTGAACCGTTCCACCCCACCCGCAGCTCTCCTCCTCCCCGCTGACCTGACAGCTTCTCTCCTCCCTGCTGGGTGCCAGCAGCTGGATTGGCTCTGTGTCACCTCCGATCCCCACTGCCTCTGCCAACACAAGTGGGGGAGAGAAGTAGGGATTGAAGGGAGCACAGACCTTAGCATGCAGTGAGCGCCTAGCAGAGAGGAGGGAAGATGGGGATGCACCACATATTTCATTGTATTGGGATTGTAATGTATTGCTTATATTGTAACGCACTGCGCAAACTGTTGGCACTATATAAATCCTATATAATAATAATAATAAAAATGTTGGTGCATCCCTGCAATTAAGACCAATAATTTCCTGGCTGGGGAACATCCAGCCTCATCTAGTTCTTTTCCCTCCTGACTTTCCCTGACTCACCCATTTCACTTACTAGAATTCAATTTTTTAATACAAAGTGGTTCAGAATCACATATGGGTGTTACCTAGGGTGGTCTGCCAGCGAATGCAGTCTTCCTAGAAACTGCCATCTAGTCTAGACTGACATATACCCATGGACTCATTTTAATATTTGTATAACTCCTTCTAAGAGCCAAACCACTGCTTGCATCAGGGCTGAGGGCTCTTAAAAGGAGCAGGATGCTGTTATGTTTTCAGGAGGTTGTGTACACCACCCTGCTGGCCCCTCCCACCAGCCATGATATGCCTGCATTGTAAAGAGAAGCACAGAGACTTGGTGATAAGGCCACTTGGTCCAAAATAATGTATGTACTATGAATGGAAAAGTTGTATTTAAATAAAGGAACAGTAACATATAGGTAGAATAAACTCCTGATTTTAATTGTATGTAACTGTTAACAATGAGCATTTGTTTCTTTTTGATCTGTAAATATACTACTGTAATTGTTTTGTTATTTCTGTTCTATAAAGTAAAAAAATACCCTTTAACCCTTCCATAAAATAATTTCTCTTCACCAGTCTTCTGACAGTGTGTGGGGATGTATCTGTTACCTCCGGCAGGGTCTCGCACCATTGGGTGGTCTTCTTGTGCAGCCAAAGACTGGGCATGCTGCTCCCTGCAGCGCCGAGCTCAACAGCTGCTGTGTGTGGTGTCTGCTTGTTCCATCGTCCAGAGCTGTACAGGAAAAGTCACGCACGAGCACTGGGCCGCCTCTTAAAGGGACAGTGCACGCCTCTCCAGAGAAGTGGTCCGTACTGGAAATGACATCATCTCATTGCCAACAGGTATATACGCTGGAAGGGTGAGTCATTCTGTGCTTGGTTATTGTTAAGCTTGTTCTTAGAGTGCCTGGCTTTGTACCTGTTTCTGATTCCTGTTACCGACCCCTGGCCTGTTCCATGACCCTGATACTTTGCTGCTTGCCCCAATCTCTGCTACGTTCAACGACTATAATTCCAGATTGTGATTTTGCTACCGTGCTCTTGGACTGCCCCTGTACTGGCTACCACTATGCAGGAGATTGTGTGTTATCCTAGTCTACTTGAGTAGAGGTACCAATCGTACTGGCAAGTCTCCCGCGCCTGGGCTCCTACAGTCACCAACCTGATACAGTGACCATGTTTACTAAGCAGATTACTAGCTCTCATTTTTCTTCCTGGATTTCTGGCACATGTAACTAGACATGTGACTAGGACATGTGACCATGCACATCATCTCAGGGGAGGGGAATGGCTTTCCCCGAGATCTCATGAGATTACAGATGAGATTTCCCTGCTGGTGACAAGGCAATCCCAGTGTGCATTGTTTTGGCAAATTGAAGTCATTTTGCCCTTTCAAAGCAGGAAGTAAATGTTCTGCAAGTGTAAGTATTTCACAATCACAGCATGTTACACCTGGCATGTCTATGTTATTATTAATCATCATACATAGAGGGATGCATTGGTAGAATTTTTGTTTTTGAGTGTAAAGGTCTGCTTTAATGGGGCAATGGGGGATCAAAAGATAAGTTCACTACTGGGAAGGGGGAGACTAAAGCAAACCTGTTGCTTGGCCATTTTTAATTGTAATGACTGTTATAAAACAGGTCCCTATTTAAGCCAACACAATGTAGTTTCAATGACTTTATCGAGTCAATATTGTGGCATTTACTAATTTTGAAGCGACTTTCAAATGTTTATTTGCATACTATTTTATTGTTTCCTGAACAATTCAGGTTTTGTTGCTGCAAGAGTGTGTTGTTTCTTTGTGTGATTCTTGCACAGCAATACGTGTAGATAACCATAGACAGCTGTAGAAAGACTCTCTTGGGGGAAAGCAACATGTGGAAATTTCCCAGTGGGTGCAATAGATTCTTCAGGCATAATGGAATATAACAGGTATATTATACAATTTAAAGAGCTTATTATCTCAGTACATTACTTGTCATAAAAGTGGAATAATATTTATTTTAATGTGGTCACCTTTTTGTTAATAACATTATCTGTAAGTGCTGTTTCAAAAGACTTGTTTGCCTATATAGTTTGTAAATATATATTTAACACTTCTACCCCGCTGTCACAAGAAATACAATCTTAACATTGTCAGGTGACTTTCATCCAAGTATATTTAACCACATGAAAACCAGGGTGTTAAACCCACTTCCTGGCCAGGCCATTTTTCAATACTCAGCGCTGAAGTACTTTGACAGATAGAGGTTTTTTTGGTGGTATTTAATCACCGCTGGGGTTTTTTATTTTTTACTATATAACCAAAAAAGAAAAAAAACCTGTTTCACTATGAAATGTTATGAAAAAATGATCTCCCTTTGATCTCCACTGACAGCGTCGCCGTGCTGGCCCCAGCCACACCGGGCACAGCGAATCTCAGGACCGGCAGCGATGGAGACGGCGGGGTGGGGGGCACACACCCACAGCTACTGCAAGTGATTGGGCACCTCTAGTGACGCCCAATCGCTTGAATGTACACAGCCATCGCTGGCTGTTTACATTGCTGACAGCTTCCTGGGCACCGCGCACGAGCGGGGGGAGGGGCGGGACGTCCTAAGACGTCCTCGCGCTCTTATAAGGCTCCCGTCCTGCCATTGAGGAACGGCCATGGATAGGAGGTGGTAAAAAAACATTTTTTTTTTGTTTTCTATAGAGTGATGAGAGGTTAGAACACCTGTCAAGTATTTGATGCTGTCTATGTCATAGTATGTCACTTTTGCATTAACCACTTGCTGTCTGGCTGTTGCAATTAAATGGCCGGATGGCTCACTCTTGACTGAGGGCCAGTGGGCTCCAGCTCAAGCTGCAAAGTTTGAACAATTTGAACAGCTGGTGATGGCTATAGAGCTGCCCAATCGCTTATACAGTGCTGGGGAAGTGTGCACCCCCCTCCACAGCCGCTGCCGGCTATCCAGCATGGTGGTCCTCTGTACCTCGATCGGAGGAAGATCTGTACACTACCAGGGGCTAA
This sequence comes from Nanorana parkeri, assembly GCF_000935625.1. Lineage (NCBI taxonomy): Eukaryota > Metazoa > Chordata > Amphibia > Anura > Dicroglossidae > Nanorana > Nanorana parkeri. The sequence goes on from NW_017306307.1 coordinate 3,117,157, forward strand.
ACTTCCCTCCAGTCACTGATAGCAGAAGTGATGTGTATTATATCACTTTCGGTTTCAAGCTGTCATTTCTCCAGCTGCTGTAGTCGGAGTGGAAGCTGGTGAGGTACGATCTCTCCTTCATCTGCTTCTTTGGGGTCCCTAGGTGATATTAGGGGTCTAATAGACTCCCAATGTCTCCATTAAAAGATCTTGTTACTGTATCTGTGCATAGGGAGCTTGTTACCCACTTCGTGATAGCAATAAAGTTAAGTGTACAAAAAAAATCAAAGTCTCATAGACAGTATAACGTCTCATACTGTCAGTCACGGCTCCCTGCAGGGATTCGCCCCCTCCCCGCTCCAATCCTCCAGCGCTGACTGAGCCTGCTGTCACTCACGCAGCTGAGTGGATCTCGACAGCATTGTCGGGATCCGTCCTAGCTGCAGCCCTCTCAGTATATAGCGAGCTGTAGCTCATTATATACTCAGCTTTGGGTAACGGGAGGACGCTAGCATATGTCCTCCCATGACCCTTAAGAGAACTATGGGATTAAAAGGTTACCCCATAGTTCTCTTTTAAGTTACCTTGACTGCATGGCAGGTTATCTACGTATACCAAGGCATTCATACTTTCTTAATAGATATTGCTCCTCCATCTCAAGCTACTGTTCTGCTATATAATGGGAAAAACGTTCTTGAACACATTATACATAGCACAATACTATGTATCTGGAAGCACTGGGAATCTGGACACTGAGGATATGGTAACAAAATTCATGGAAACACTGGAGTACTTGACACACAGAGAGCACCGTAGCAGATTCTCTGAAAGCACTGGGGGTGCTGGGCACACTGAGGACACAGTAGCTGAGTATCTGGAAGCACTGGGTTGCTGGATACACTGAGGGCACAGCAGCTGATTCAGTGGAAGCACTGGAGTGCTGGACTCACTGAGGACACAGTAGGTGGGTCTCTGGAAGCACTAGGGTGCTGGACACACTAAGGGCATAGAAGCTGGGACTCTGGAAGCACTGGGGTGTTGGGCACACTGAAGTCATAATAGCTGTTTCCCTGGAAGCAGTGGGGGTGCTGGACGCACTGATTACCCTGAAAGCATGGGTGCTGGACACACTAAAGACACAGTAGCTGAGTCTCTGGAAGCACAAGGTGTTGGACAATGGACATACTGAGGGCACAGTAGCTGAGTCTCTGAAAGTACTAGAAATTCAGATTGCACAGGGACAGGTAGATCAAGTCACAGTGCTCATATGATGACAGGGTGTCCCACTCAAGCTAACATAGATGCAATGTAAAAGCGTTACACTGCAGGCAAAACCCAAAAGTGTCTACGGCTGCAGGAGATGGATGAGGAGCCGGCAAAGGAACAAGGTAGGTAGGCGACTGTGACACTTGCTCTATGACCCTGTAAGAATAGCCCTAGCAGCATTCCTTCAAATCCCAAAATAAATGTTGTATAATGAGTTTAATGATCATACTTTGCTATTCTTCTCTTCAGGTTTTATATTTTGTTAATACCATGTTTTATAGTGTGCATGGCATAATAAACAAAGCATCCTGCTTTTAATTTCTGGTCCCAAACAAATGCATTGTGGGTGTCGAAAAGTTATTTACTCCCACACGTGAGCACGTATTAAATTACCAAACCAGATCAACTGTAAAAGGATTGTACTCCAAAGAATTATAAGCTGTGGATGATAAAATATTGATTTTTAAGCAACCAGCAAACCATATGGTTATTATGAGAGCAACAAAAATAAAATATCCTTCAGCAACTGCAACCTTGAACAGGATAAACAATGCTTGCAGAAGTTAAATTTGATTATGATTTGTGTGCATACTCTGTATTAAAAAGCAGAAGTCATCTGCCTGTGCATGAAATAGGAATCGTATTGTGCTGTAATCTATCACTTTTCACTCTATGCTCTCTATTGAGTCATTTGTTTATGGCAACTGAGTTCGGGGGCTTGTAATTTGTGACAAACAAATGGAATTTTGGAATAAAAGTGTCACCTGTCACCCAAACTAGACAGCCTTTACAGAGCAAATTTAAAGTGTATGTATGCTTGTTAAAGTTCAACGCTGGGTTAAATTTTTCCCTTAAAATGTCCTTTGGCTCAGTTTAAAAAGTAAAAGACAAATAATGAATAATAAAAATAATAAGAAGAAAAAGTTTTGCTGCAATACTCACTTTACTTCAATCCAGTCATGTCCCCCACCCCTGAGTACGTGTCACCATGGTACCCTACAGCACAGTGATGCAGAAAACAGCACTGATATCACCACATCAACATCTCTGCATCATTGAGGAGGTCCCAACATCTGAAAAAGAGCGGAAGAGGAGGAGACATTGAGCATCTTGTGACAGACTTGAAGATTTCTGAAACACATAAGTATGAAAAGCAAAAATAAACAAAAACATATGGGGAAATGATGGCACAACTGGGAAAGGATGGGGGAGGGGGAGAGGGGCCCTGAAGCCAAAGATGGGTTTTAACATATTAAGTATTTTCCCTGCTTTCCTACCATACCCACCAAAATTGTCCATACATGTCAGAGAAATCTGGCCAATGTGCATAGGACAAGTTCTGTGCAAGTCGCTGTAGAGATGTATGCAAGTGTGAAACTATACAGCGCCAACATCATGCGCAACTACGTCTCTGTGCATGCTTCCACATATTTTGCAAAAGTTGTGCAACTAAACCTCTGCTTTTAACACTAAAAATTAGACAGTGCAATTTGTTTTTGTTTTTTGCAGGCTAGCTGGTAAGTGTGCTGGGAATTTGCTGTACTATGTAAAGCCCTTTCTTGTACTCCTTGCTTTAAAGCTGGTTATGAATTGATGAGTGCATTTGACATTTGTATTGCTTGCACATGCATGAATACTCACATGTATTTGCATGATGTGGTAGCATGCGCCCGCCCATGCCAAGCCATGGCGTCAAGCGGCCTATTTAAGGTTCCACTCAGCATATGTGCAGTGCTAACTGAACTTGAGCTAGTGTTCCTGTATCTGTGTTCCTGACTTCTGCTTCTACTCCCTGTGTTGACCCAGCTTGGCTCTTGACTTTCCTGATCTCTGTCTGCCCTTACAACCCAGGCTTGTTATCTGACCTGTCCCATCATCCTGTCAGTGGGGCTCCGACCCGGCTTACTTTAACCTGCTACTGCCTACCTTTTCTGTACTGCATGGCTTGCAAGTTACTGGCCCAGCATGACCCTACTAATCTTCTGTATAGCTGGTGTTTCCTTTGTTGTCAGCATCATCCCCTGGTGATCATTTCCATCCACGGACTCCTGTATCCAGTTGCCAGCAACCCCAATCCTGGTATCTTCAGCAGGTCTTGCATCTGCTGCCACTCATGCCCCTCTTTGTCCCTACACCTGCTGTTCCACTATCAGAAGTGCACGAATGAGAGCAGCAAGAAAAGTCCATCCTCATCACTTTAGGTTCATACCAAGGTATGTGACAATAAAATTGTACAATTGTACACGCCATAGATGCAGCCCATCAGTGCTCCTCATATGTGTGGGGACTAGGAATTCATGCCCCACAACCTTTTAAGATTAGAAAGAGGGACACTTTTAGAACAGAATATTTTAGCAAAGGGCACACCCCTGCCACATCCTCAAACACATGGATCATGACAAATTAAATCAAAGGAATAATTACTTAAGCCAAACTGGGTTTTTATTTCTAACTATAAATCTTTATTAATAGACTAAGTAACATTCATTATGCAGGTACAATTATTTAAAACAAGTGTGGTACAAAAGAATTACAAAAGAGAAGAGAATGAGTCAGGGTTTGGTCACAAATAAGTTCCCCGGATATAAAGTAACATAATGCATTAAAACAGCAAAACTGAACAGTACATCCATAGGCATGCCATTGGTCAAAGCAAGTACTAAACACATAAAGTAGGTATTTTCCTTTATTGTTTTCAAACAAATAATGAAATGTTTGGAACGAAAATAAATTGAAGTGTGTATAAAACCCTCTTAAGACCATGGTACCACACCCCCAAATAATTGATAGAAAATATACAAGAACACAGATGGGGCTTTTAAAGTACCAAATCATCCAAAAATGAAAAACAAACCTAAAAACTTTATTGCTTTACATAAAACACAATTTATGAAAAATGATTAAAATGGAATCTCTGCATAAATTCATAACATGACGTCCTTGAAACCAATTGTTTTACAGTATCATGTGTACAGCACAAATACTGATATATGTTCCATATAACATTATGCAATCCAAATTAGCACATTCAATTTCCAAAAGTAAGTATTGTTGTGCTGTTTCAAATTTAATGCATTTCTCCTGAGTTTTTCATAAGGCAGAAAATTGTAGTGAAAATCATGCAGAGCGACAAGACTATTGGGATAAAAGCATTCAATACACCACTTCGGTGGAGACAGAATGGAGGGGTCCAATGCCAGATGCCCACGATATCAGATGTAATGGGCATGGTTGACTACTGCCCTACAGTATGTTTCTGGTGTACAATGTGACTCCTTTATACATTGCCAATGATTTTTCGCAGTGAAAAGTAGAGATACACTCACTTTCAGCAAAAGACCGTCCATTGAAATGAAAAAGAGTCTATGCAATACCTGGCATTTCACACAGCCAAGATCACAAGAGCCTCTCAGTTTAGGTAAATATATGCTGCTAGCAAAATACTGAAGAATAAGTGCAATAAAAGAAGGGAATGGCAGCTGTCTTAGCCAGGAAAAGTCAGGCCCTAGTTACAAAGTGAAACTGAATCAGCAGCATAAAATAAGAATTCAAGGCTTATAAAGGCAATGGGTATCTTGTAGTGTCTGGATCACTTTAAACAGAAGGTTCCAACACAGCTGATTTTACTCTGCTGATTACTTGAAATTGGCAGTATGCATTTAAAAAAAGTAAAATCAATTTCTACTTTGTTTCAGACTATACTATAACACCGTAATCGTATTTACAATGTGACAGGTTTGCTTTAAATATAAGAAATAATGGGTGAAAGGTTTAGCACTGATTACTTGCTGCACTAGGGCCCTGGGTAAATCCCACCAGGGATGTTTATGTTGCTGGCTTAGTAGATTGTTTAACCTCTTGCCGTCCGCCCGTAGTAAAAAAACTGACGGACGGCACTGCTGCATTTGCGGGTTGCCGTCTCCAGACGGCAATTATTTTCTGCTCGCACGCGCCCATTTACTGCCACTAAGCTGAACGCGTTTTTGGGGAACTTCCCCTTTATGTGTCACGCCCGGTGTTTTCTTTCTTTTATGCAGTTCCGGGATCCCTTGTTCGTTGCGGGGCAGCCTACTGGATTTCTGTTAACTCCTTGAGCCACGGGAGGGCTTGTTTGGTTGCATTTGGCGCTGGTCGTATCATCTACTTTAAGGGTTTCTGCCTTTCTTTGAAAAAAACTGAAGGAGTAGTGTTGAGTAGGGATGAGGTTCATATTCAGACTGACTACATGGAGTGTTCACCCGCCCACTGGCTGCAGCAGGACGTAATTAAATTTTTAGCTGTATTACTACCACTGCTAAATTTAACAGCTTCCCCATGGAGAAAGCATGGAATCCAGTGACTACCAACATCCTGGCAACCAATGACCCATTCCCTGCCCCATTCATCTGCCAGCCATTGTCACGCCCCTTTGTTAATGTTCTTGCTTTCAGTCAGGGAAGCTGAAATTCACATTGAGGAGTGCACCACCTCGATGGGTTATCATTTTTGTTTCGGCAGGTCGCCCATATCACATCTAACCTGATTGATAATAGATCTACATCACTGGATAATGTGATTGATGATGGATCTACATCGTTGGATGATGTTTATGTAGGGGAGGGGGCCAATATCTAGAGGATTATGTTATAGGGGGCCTCCAGATTCTGATAAGTTCCCCCACAGACCCCCAGATCTTCTTGGAAACTGAATGTGGGGAGGAGGCCTTGTCCCAAGCAGTCAGATCCCTGGAAACTGCTGCCATATCTAGGAATCCTCATGTGTGTTCCTTTCTCTACTTTCTAATCTTTTCCTTTGTAATTCTTCTCTTCAAAACAAAATTCAAAACCTTCACCGCAAGCAGAGGTTCTTGATCCCCTATCAACTTTAATGTGCTTTTTTTACCTAATCTTTTTTTTATTTTGTGCAGATGGTACGTTTCATTGGGACAGGGACTAATATGACTGGTTGAAATACTTGGACTTGACGTCACAAGCATCAAAAGGCTGCTGGTTGGAATTTGGAGAGATTATGTGACTGTTTATAAATAGTAAGCTGGAGCACCAAAATCCAACAAAATGTTTTGTTAAAGCAGACCTTTACACTCAAAAATCAAATTCCACCAATGCATTCCTTTATGTATGATGAATAATAATAACATAGACATGTCAGGTGTAAAATGCTGTGATTTTGAAATACTTACACTTGCAGAGGATTCACTTCCTGCTTGGAAAGTGCAAGAGGAGAGATATCTAGCATCACAGCCACTATGCCCACACTGAGCAGCTCCCCAGCCTTAAAGGGCCCACCAGCCAGAGCTACTACTTGGGACACAATCAGGGACATTTTTTACCTGGATACAACCTAAAAGCAGGGAATGTCTCCAAAAACTGGTGACATCGATTTACCCTAGAATAGGATCTTTAAAGAGAAAAGTTGTCTATTAGGCACCTTTCACACGAGCTCCTTTTTGTAAACTATGAAAGATGAGTCAAGTAAAAGATACCAAATATGTCAAGACTAAAAATTGCATGAGAAACAGCAAACACACCAATACCCAAATTTTCTTTAAGTGACATTTTAAAAACTTTTATAGCTCAACAGTTTAGAATTACCTGTAAATAATGGCCCGCATAGTATTCCTCTAATGCTGTGTGGCTATACCTAATATTTATTGCATATTCCACATTTTCTTAGGTTTGCACATTTTCCTAATTTTTTACACTTAACTTGATTTCTTGAGGACTGACAATGTTATCCTTTAACTCTTATTCTCTCCTCATCTCTTTACCAGAATAGTTATGCCTTCTATTAAGTATTGCCTGGATCACTCACTATATTAAGGTGAATATAAAGTGATGAATCAGGGATTTAGCTGTTTCAGTTGTCACTGTTGACCCAGCAGTAAAAAGTAAAACATGTGAAGATTAGATAGCAGGATCAAGAAGCATCAAAACCAGCAAAATGTGGCAGGCTTATCCAATAAGCAGGGTGTGAAGCAGTCTAGTACAGTAAAGGCAGCAACCAATCACTGCAGTGTGATTTTTTTCCCCTGCACAGTTTATTGAATAAGGCTATAGATTTTTTTAAACTTTTAAAACAACTTTTTATTATCAATTTATATGATCTGGGCACACGTTACGAAGGTTGATAAAACAGCTAATGTATACTACTTCTCATCCAGTTCTAATGATTTTGCGTTTTAGAGCCCAATTTTCATTACAGAAAAAAATAGACTGGAGGTCATGAGTAAATCTTACATTTCCAACCATGACAATTTCATGGTCAGAGATCTTTTACAACTTTCCAATCTGATTGCATGTGCTAAAAGAGAAATAAATTATCCATTAAGTAAGAGGAGATAATAAGATTCATTACTCACATGGCCCATAAAGTGTAGTATATTTCCTATGGAATGCTTTCATGTGTGAATAGGAAAGTTAAAGTCATAAGTAATCTTGCTGGTTATTCTTCATTGCATTTATTCTCATGATTAGTACATGAAAATAATCTCTCACAAGATTTTCTAACATAAAAACATCTAGACCTTAACATTGATTAGGCTTTCATTTTGCATATGTTGCATTGTATTTTAACCTTTTTATATGTATTCTATAATCTCCTGATTTAAAGTCCTTAATTAAAAGACTTTAAAAAAAACTTTAGTGAAAGGCTTTTACTAAAATGTACACACAGCTTTATTCCTATTTCAAATTTCAGATTCATCAAATAAATAAACAAAAGGCTGTAAGACCTTCAAAAGTATTTTCCTTAAAATTAACTTTTAACTGCTACTTACCAAAAATCTTTAAGGGCTTGAGTTGAATATATTTTATCATATTGTTGTCTCTCCACCTATAACACTATGGAAATGAAAAAGCAGTTTGAAGCAGATCAATAACAAGTCAGAAGGAGGTCAACTGCAGATCAAATACTCCAGTAATTGCATTTGGAAGGATTTCAGAAGTTTCTTAAAAAGTAAGCTGCATTTGACTATTGACTCAACATAGATCCAACAGCTGCTGGGAACTGATTTTTAATCATTGATATATAATTCAAAACAGATTTCATCAGGCCCATAAAGCATAGTACATTTCCTATGGGAACCATTTTTTCACCAATTTTTCTTTAAAATAGAAGCTAAGTTGCCTCTGAGGAAACCAGCTAGTACATATGGTATTCCTATCTGAAGAGCTGCAAGACTTCAGTCTTCCTAATGTGCCCATGGCAGCATGTTAGCCTTTCAATGCTGGGCACATTCTTCAAGACATGGGCCTTGGTGGTACACTAATGCGGTTTTATGTGCCACTTACCTGCTACTCTTTCTTTGTGACCTGGTAAAGGAATACATATGGCCTCTCACCCAATGAGCTAAGGTACTCAAAAAGATACTGGCACAATTTCCTAAAAATCTTTGTTAGATTTGAAAGCCCTCAGTTTTTTATTCACCTATTTAAAAAAAGAGTAGTGATTTAAAAAAGTGCATTGGAGTCATCAGCCTTCTCTTCTTTTGCAGCAAGCAAACAATCCACATCTTCATGTGCTTACATTGAGGAGTTCAGCGCTAGTAGAACTGTAATTTTGAATAACTATGATAACTGGCTTTTGAGTACTGAAGTAAATGCCAAGGTAAATTGTTTCATGCAGTCATTGCCTAATTAGTTCATAAATTTAATAGAACTTATTTATGTCCAATGTAATTGTAATACTTACTAGTTACAATTCCACAGTTCCACCAAGAACTACTATGGTGCTTCTCTTTTAGAATAATGTCCTGTTGTGTCTTCAAGATAGAAAATGATGGGACATTTTCCCAGTGGGACACAGGTGGCATAGAAACCCCTGATAGGAGTTTTAACCCTTCTCTACTATTAAAATGAGAAAAAAAAAGGTTTGGCCTTAGATATACTATAACTATTAATGTTTTAGTTTTACAATATGTGCAGCAGTTGCATCTGGCTGGTTGGCTATTTAATATTCCCAAATCCAGAATAACTATACTTGCTTTAAGTAATAACTCCTGTAATGGTGTGCAAGCATGAGTACTAATTAAACATTGTCTGTCAAAAAATAATAATCTAAGGGTGATATAGTGAGTGCAAAACCTACAGGAGGCCAAAATTATTGTAGTAACTGACAAACAATTTAGGAAAATATGAAATGTAGTTTTAATAGCTTCTACTAGTGATAACGAGGAGCCATCTAATTAAAACTATCAGATCCTGATGTGGAAAGAAGTAAATGAAAGATTACAGAAGCTAAAGAGAACTTTTCCAAATATTTTCAGTACTCTTCATATCCTTGAATAAAACATTACAATATAACTTGCAGAGGATCACAATGATAGACCTTATTTTGAACAGTGAAGGGAATCTAATACCTCAGTAAATTCACTGCTGTCACACGTATTCATCTTCTGTGTTCCAGCCTCCTTTGTCTCCCAGCACAGTGTCTTGACTAAGTCACATGAATGCTTAATCTGACACCGAATTCGAGCGGGATGCACTGAGTGTTTTTTTCCTGAGCTACTAAAGTGCTTATTTAAAGCATGAACCCTGATCCTGCACCCTGAGTGTCCACAGCCAATCCACTACTTCTCCTGCAGACTCATAGGTTGCCTTTGGATTTACCTAAGGCTAATAGACTGCTCACTTTGCAAAGGTATTTTGCCTTTGTGCATGATGCTTAGTGCATGATGGGAAGCTCTACTGACTTCCATCATCCAATCATGTGCAAGCAAAAATACAATTTTTTTTATTTTTATCATGATTGGGTAATCTTTGCAAAGTGAAGTACACTGCATTCACTAAGTTAAAGAAAAATTCCCTTGCAAAGTGCAAACAGCCTATTAGTAAATAATAAAATCCGCCTAAGTCTCCTCTGCTCTGGCATTCTTCTCTGCACTCAGACACAACCTCAGTGTTTACATCACCCATGGCCTCAGCTTCATTATGACAGCACCCGCAGTTTCCACTACATCCACGCTCTGAGTCTCCTCTGAGCCATCTATGCCTCCAGCTGCACTCTTAACTTGCTCAAGTTTCCACTATCTGACATCAGTCGTCCTCCACATCTGCATGTACGGGTTGAATGACCTAGGGGTAGCCGGCAGTTAAGCCCAAACTCTTGTGAGTGATTCCCTTGTGGAACACCAGCTGCCCCATAGACTTCACTTGCAGGAAAAGCTGTTGCACACTAGAAATGGGTCCACTGTAGTGTTCCATAAATGCTCAATATTGCCATAAGGGATCCTTTTTTATTACAAGAAGTTATGCTGTATTTTAGTCATTAGTGTAACTAGGGAAGAGTAGTGTAATTTCAGCTAACTTGAGTGTGCTGCTAAATTACAAATTTCACTTTGAGGAAAATTCCACTAAAGTAAAATCTCTCAGGGGAGGTAAATCTTAAAAATGCATTCAAGTACCTTAAATATTAACAACACTGGACCGTATGTGTGTATCACTCGGCTGTAGAACCTCAAATAATCTCTGAAATTATGTTGATACTGTCTTTCCTTCTGGAGGGTGGCTACTTTTGTTCCCCGTGGTCCTTGTGTGTGTTGTGAAGTAGCCACCACTTCAAGCTCACTCCCATGGTGGACTACATTCTCATGTTTAGTTAACTAATTTGTGTTAATTTGTACTAATATTGTATTTGGGCTAATAAGGTACTTGAATGTATTTTTAAGATTAAACTCCAGAGTTTACAGTCACTTTAATTTGTAAAATTTGCAAAATGGGGTCCTGTGAAAGGTAGCAGCCTTGGCCACCCTATACCTTTAAATGACATTCATTAGGATTGTGGTAGGCGCAGAGAATCTATCCCATTTGTACTGGCATAGCCCCATCAAAAAGCAACTGCTTGAAAATGCTTCTTCCCTTGTGAAGTGAAAAACAGATGCACAGCTGTGAGCAATTGGATTACACCCCTAGTTCCCTGCAGGTGCATACACAGACCCCTACATGTCATTCACTCCTGGAAAAAATATTCTTAACCCTTGCATTAGGTGCTTTCTTTCATCTAGGGTGTGAAATAAAAAAGTTACACTCTCCTGAACCTTGTAGCCAGCTGACTCTTAGGCCGGTCTTTCCAGCCTCTCTCCACCTCCCCTCCAGTGTTCTGAGGATCCTTGAGTCATCACTGTGGGACATTCTTTTGCTGCAGTGGAGAAAGAATCAGGCTGGAGGGAGTGGTCTAGGTTCAGGTGAATATAACTTTCTTTAACAAAGTTTGTCTTTAGTTTGTCTTTAACAAACAAGTCTCAAAATAAATTATTAACATAAACCTATTATGATGCCCTAGAGTTCGTCACAGTATCTTATAGGGCACGGATTTAGACATTATAACATTACAGGAGGACCTGGATAAAATAGGGGAGTGGGCAACTATATGGGCAACGATATGGCAGATGAGGTTTAATGTTGAAAAATGTAAAGTAATGTATTTTAGGGTTACAACAGGCAAGAAGAATACACATTAACCTCCCTGGCGGTATGATTATGCAGGATTTTAGCATGCCAATGCTTTTTCATGGCAATTTGTTGTTTTATATTGTAGGCCTGTAATTCTTAGTAAATCTTAGGAACAATTCACTAAATCTGTCCAAACAAGAGTCCAGTAGACATCCCGGGTATGATAACATTTAAAATACAAAATCATAAATTATAATATAATAAATAATTATAAGAAATTATAATATAATTATTTATTATAAAAAATTATAATATCCCCGCTGTGATGCCTGAAAACGAAACTGAAAGCCGATAGCCGGCATCGGCCGGGCAAACACAGCAGAGGACGCCGCGGCTTGCAGGGACAAGGTAAGTGACACTTTTGCGCAATCCCGAGTGTGGCTCGGGGTTCCCGCTCTTGGTACTGAAAATTAACCCCAAGCCACACTCGGAATACCGCCAGGGAGGTTAATGGGTGTAGGCGCTTTTTTTCAGTTAGAGTGGTTACATTTTGGAAACTCTCTGCCACAAGAAGTGGTATTAGCTGAGAATATTGAATAATTCAAAAAGCATTTAGATACCTTGATCAGAGACCATAACATACATGGGTGCAGGTACTCTTAAAAACAAGGTCACACAGGGATTCGTGTACACACATACACATACACAATCACACAGACACACAAAGTTTAACCTTGATGGACCTGTGTCTTTATTCAACCTCATATACTATGTAACTATGTAACTAGTAATGATCACTTTTTTGGCTCAGGCTATCTGACACTACCAATTAGCATGAGAAAGTGGGACTAAAAGAGAAACATCATTCATCAGTCATCTTTTGTCTATGCAAACATTTATTTTTGGAAACAGTCTTATTTTAAACACTGTCATTGATAACATTTAGATAAAGGTCCCCTTTAAAGCAATTAGGTGCATGATTAATTTGGGAGAATTTTGAATATTCCACAGCTGCTTGATAACTTTGTTGTACTTCCTGTTTTACCATCTTTGCTTTACTAAGACGCTACAATCTGTGAGTTAGCATTTGCCAATTTCAAGCACCACTAAGTTTTCTTATTAAAGTTATAAATTATATGATAAGTGTTAAAAAACTCAATTCATTAATGTCTGTTTAGATAGCAGAAAGGTCACTAACATGCTGTTTCCTCCCATAGATAAATCTAGATAAATAGAATAACAGAAGAAAATTGATTTTACATTAATCTTTTTAATATTATTTATTAGAATGAACAAGACAGGTTGTTCTTCGCTTCTTGTTGCAATTTTTTAAAATTTCTCTTTATTACAAATATGCGAGCGGTTTTCTGATGCTCTAAATAGACCTTATAAAACTGGGCAGGAGAGATCTCAGGAGCCAGGTAGCCATAGCCAATGTGCCTATAATACTGCTTGTGATGCTTTTGTTATGGCATTCTCTTAAAGGGACTTACTTAATTACCTGCCTGCTGCTTATATGCATTTTCCTTTTTACTGCCCACTACTCCACCTGTTCTGTTCCCCAGGGTATGTATGAAAATGGAGAACTCATACAACTACCCCTAATCCTGAGTGTCTAAACAGCCAATGGTCAGGTCTGAATGCTGTTGCAGCGGGAGCAGAGAGAGAGTCCTTAGACTTGTGTAAGCTCTCACCAGATTGATTTTAATCTTACACTTTATTTATTTACTTGCTTTGCTCTGTGTATGACACAGTGGGGAAGCCAAGGGAAGTACAAGTACAAGTAGCAGGGAGAGGCAGAAAGAGTCAACATTTTGCCCTGAATTGGAAAAGCACAGGTTATCTTTAAAAGAAAATTCCACTTTTGTTGAAGTGATATTAAAAATACCAAAGGTTTAAGGTTGAGCTATTTCAAATGCTACTTTAATCACTTACAATAGATGCCGATACTTGATTACTAAGTTTTAGTTTTCTGAAGAATTAGCTGGTTCCCTGAGCACTGGCCATAATATGCTGTATTAGGGTGCTTCCTTTCTCTTGCAGGGTCCTATTGAACCACCCTTGTGTGTGCTAGTAAGCTGTGTGTGTCTCCACAAACACACAGGCACAGCAAAGCAAGACACTCCCCTCCTCCCTGCTCTCCTCTCCTGCCTCCTTCCTTCTCCAAGCTAGTAGATGGACGACTGCTGGAGACTGCTCTGTCCCTTGCAGTGGCGTAACAACCGGGGGGGTGGGGGTGCGTTTGCCCTGGGCGCATAGATGGCGGGGGGCGCCTGCCGCGAGCC
>NW_017306308.1:0-120579 GCF_000935625.1 Nanorana parkeri
TGCGCGTGTGCGTGTTGGGCTTCGTAAATCAGCCCCTCAGACTCACCTTTCTGCCCCACTTTCGATCTCTATTCAAATCCTGCCGCCTTCACTTTCGTAACATCTCCAAAATACGCTCCTTCCTCACCAATGAAACCACAAAACTACTCATCCACTTACTTGTTATCTCTCGTCTTGACTATTGCAACTGCCTCCTCATTGGCCTATCTATACACAGGCTATCCCCCTTCAGTCTATCAAGAATGGAGCTACTAGACTCATCAACCTAACCAACCGCTCAGTGTCTGCAACCCCCTTCTACCAATCCCTACACTGGCTTCCAATAGCTCAAAGGATGACATTCAAAATATTAACAATCACTTACAAAGCCATCCACAACTCTGCCCCCAGCTACATCTCAAACCATCTCAAAATATCACCCTAACCGTCCCCTCTGCTCTTCAAAAGACCTTCTGCTTTCCAGCTCCCCCATCAACTCCTCCAATGTTCCCCTCCAGGACTTCTCTAGAGTCGCTCCCATCCTCTGGAACTCTTAACCCCAACCTGTCCATCTATCTCCCACTCTAACTGCCTTTAGGTGATCCCTAAAGACTCATCTCTTCATGGAAGCCTATCCCACCTCAACCTAACCACTCAACTACCACTTTCTCAAACAATTCATCTCCATGCAGCTACCTCCTCATGTATCACTTGCCCCTCCCTTTTAGATTGTAAGCCCTCACGGGCAGGGCCCTCCTTACCATCTTGTCTTGAATTGTATTGTAATTGTCATGTCTTCCTTATATTGTATCTAGGTAGAGTAATATTATGTGTCCTGATGTCTTGCTAGCCTGTCACTAAAACACAGAATGATAGGAAATCCAAAAGGTTGTCACTAGAACAAGAGGTAAGAGAAAATCATCTAATAAGAACACCTGTTCTGGTGAAAACTTTTAAGGGAGTTTCCTTCACTTTGTAGAGATTTCGTCCCACTTCCTGCTGCGTCTAGGGGACAGGAAATAAAGACAAATCTTATCAATGAGACGGTAAAAAATAAACTGATAGGGAGTTTAACCCTTACCTACTCAATCCAAATCTAAAAAAATATTTGGCTATAGATACATTTTATGTACAGATCTGTTAAAGTGCAACTGGAGCCAAAACATTTTTTTTTATTTTAGTTTTGCATAGAGTGAAGAGAGATTAAAACAACTGTTAGGTTTTTATTGTTGTCTATGTCCTCATCAGGGAGATTCACCTTCTCATTTTGTCCAGCTGACTGTTTTCATTGAAAGTGAAATCCCACATTTTGGTTTGTCTTCAGAACAGTAATAGATGGGAAAACTTCCAATGGTCAGTTCTGCTGACAATGCTGACCACCAGGAATTTTCCATTCTTTGGAGGGATTTCCTATCGTGTCCTGCAAGGGCTATACGACAGGAAGAGGAATCTCCCCAATGGGACACAGATGGCAAACAACAGGGATTATAATCCTCCCTTACTCTATACAAAACTAACAAAAACGTTTTGGCTTTGGCTTCAGTTCTACTTTACTGATTTATCAAATATAAAATCTAAAAAATTATCAATCTAACTGCTTAATTGGTATATTACACATAATTCGAATAGCATAAGAAGTGCATAAATCTGCATAAACAATATATGTAGCATAGTAACATAGCTATAGTTTAAAAAAATGCATATGTATCTACTCATCTATGTTTCTAATTCATGATTAAATTATACATTATAAAAAACTCAATTTATCGTTAGTTTCCCTTTAAGATTTGAACACTGATAACTATACAGTATTGTATTATTTTATTTCTACTTGTATTTTTCAGTGCTTTAAATTGTCTTTTTTAAGATTTATGTTTCTTGCGAACAGACTAACAATTTGTATGCCTACACATTTTTCAATATGTTTCCTTCCCAGTGGTGTTGTAAGATTAAACATCTCTGCAGTTTCCATTGTGTTCACATATGAATCACTATGCTCCCTCATTGTGCTTTGCATAGCTTGAACAATATGTTTGTTACAAAAGTAGACTAGTGAATAATTATATGAACAGTGTTCAATTTAATTACTGTAATCGTCTAAAAAGTTGTTTTTTTATTTACTGAACAATACATAATAAGCATGGATACATGCCTTGAATGACATTGAAGACCAGCTGAGTTCTCTGAAATTTTAGTAAAAATGTGTAATTTAAATATTGCCAAATATATGGAAGTATACAGTAGCAAACCGCCAAAATACCAAGCAAATGAATTTTGACAATGTCAAAAAATAGCCACAAAACACATTGAGGTGTTTATTTTACATATTTAAATTGTATTATTTACATGTGAAAGCCCTGAGTAGTGATCTTTTGCCGGACATTATGGGCAGTTGAAAAAGATATGGAATAGTAACAGAAAAATACAATGGGGGGAATTTATCAAAACTGAAGCAGACAAAATCTGAACTAGCTGTGCATGGCAACCAATCAGCTTTTCTCTTCAGTTTGTTGAGTTAATATTTGACAATGAGAGAGAGGAGCTGATTGGTTGCACAGTTGCTCCAGATTTTGTCTGCTCCAGTTTTGACAAATTCCCCCCAATGTTTTTTGTTGGTGTTGAGGAATACTATTATCTGGGTTATTTTGACTGTTTCCTTCAATATTTTAAGTAATTGCCCATTCAGTATGTGTACTTAGTAGTACTCAACTTAAATAAAAAGGCTGTCACTAATTTTGAAAACAAACCTGCGCTGAGAGAAATATAGAGGTTGACAATGCTGATCTCAGTTAATACAAATGCCTGTTGACTAACTGTATTGCAGATAAAATGGTTTTAATACTGGGTATCTAAATGAGAATATAGTTGTTGTTGACATTAGCTACTGCAGTTAAATACTTACTAATATGTCCCATTAATACCATCTATTGGTAGACGTTCTGATTATGTGATTGCTTAAAGAGAATATGTAATTCTGCCCATTTCAATACCACACTGATCTGTTCATACCTTGTACTTCCAAGAATGGAGGATTCTGTACTGCAATACTGAAGTACTGTAATTAGAAAGCCATATTGTTGAAAACCAACTTGAGATCATGTTAAAGTATATCTAAACCCAGAAACAAAAAATTACTTTATTGTAACTTACCAATCACTAAATTCGGCGGCTGTATTTGTTTTTTGTTTGTAGGTTTTTCCATTATTTTCACCTGGTGATGCGGGCAGTAACACACTTCCTGTCTTAGGGTGGCTCCACTCTGTGGTGAAGCAACTAAGCCACCTTTGGTCAGCAGATTAGTCAGCCTTGAAAAAGTATTAGATGCACCAACAGGTTTAGATTGATTTGACTAACAAATTAAAGTTGAACTCCAGCTAACACTTTTTTTTTACACAGTTACAGCAACATTTTGTTTTCCTGTTAGGATAAAGGTTTTACATTAATTAATAAAAGTTGACCATTTTAAGCACTCCTGTCAATGTTAAATGGTTTGTCTCAGCCCCCTCTCTGTCACTTTTGCTGGACAGATTGGTGGGTTAAAGGATATTGAAAAATAACAAATTTACTGGCCGGATCACCAGGTGAAAATAAAGTAAAAAAAGACTAAAAAAAGTAATGCAGCCACCACATCTGTGGATTCTTAAGCTGCAATATACTATTAAAATTTTTGGCTTTTGGCTTTAGGTATACAATTTAAACTCACAAAGTTTATGTTATCTCTTAGAAATGTCTTAATGCATTATAATGCAATATATAATAATAAATACATGTATATAAAAACCTGATAACAAAGACCTCTCTTTATTACTCAGGTTCCTGCTTTCACTCTTTAAGTCTGCTCTTTCATTTTGCAAGTTAGGCTTGCAATTTTTAGTTGCTGTGAATCAACATTGATTATCCTATATAGATTGTAAGCCGTCCCGGGCAGGGCCGACCTTACCATCTTGTCTTGAATTGTATTGTGATTGTAATGTCTTCCTTATATTGTAAAGCGCTGTGCAAACTGTTGGTGCTATATAAATCCTGTATAATAAGAATAATATTTACTCTTCCTCAGCATTTCGGTAAATAAGGCCATACATGACTAGACATGTCCTACTTTTTTCCTTCTTTCTGGATACCCATTATTTGCAGTAAAACAACCAACTTCACAAAGGGATTAGTTATCCATATAGAAGCTCCTATTTTCATTTTCTACTGCATGGTGCATGATTCTGTAAGATTATTTGTGTTCAGTATTCTTCTAACCCCCCCTATAGGTCTTTGAAGACCATAAGCTGTTCCTACCAACAATTCTTACAATTTGCGTTAAAAAAGCCTGTATGTTTCTGTGTAGAGTGACCCACTTATTTACCCTGAGTGGAGTTGATGACATTACAGGACTTCAATGCACTTATTTTTTGTGTTTTCTGTGCTGTGAATTACAGGGGCCCATTGGAATGAATGGTGACTCATGATACCATGTGTTAACATGCATAATCATTACCATTTACTGTGTGATGAATGAAGACCTTTATTTCTCCTATCAATGCTGCAAGCTAACAAAATATGCAGAATATTTAGCATTTCAGTTATACTCTTGGCAAAGAAGCCTTCTGAAAGCTTTCATCTTTAAAAATTTGAGTCAGCCAATGAAAGGTATCACTTAAAAGATAACTATGGGTAACCTTTTTAGTTCTCTTAAGGGTCACAGGAGGACATATACTAACCTCCTCCCATGACTCAAAGCTCAGTATATAGCGAGCTGACCCGAAGTGCAGAAACAGTTCGACTCAGCTGATCCAACATCTGGATCGGCTGACCCAAACCTCCGGCAGGCTACTCACTGCTGTTCAGCCTATTCTCATAGATGCCGAACAGCAGTGAGTGAATAGCCGAATGCCGCTGAGCAGAATTTGGCTCGGCTATTCTGCTCGGTCCCTCTGTGGTACCGAGCAGAAAAGAAAAACAGTTAAAGTAGAAAAAAAATTGAAAACGATTGGGCGGAGCTAGCAGTGACAGCTAGCTCCGCCCAACTGTTTTCTTTTGGCCGGATGTCATTAGAATTAGAGCTTGTCAGAGCAGGCGGGGATATGAAAGCCGACTCTGCTAAGCTCTCATCCTAATGACAGAACAACGTCTGCTGGTTACTCAGTAACCAGCAGATGCTGTTCTGTCATTAAGATGAGAGCATAGCAGAGTTGGCTTTCATATCACTGCCGGCTCTACTAAGCTCTCGTCATAATGACACATGGGCATCCCTGGTTACCAGGTAACCAGGAACACCTTCTGTCATTACACACAGAACCCAGCGGAGCTGCTGTGATTTTACAGCGGCTCCGAAGCTTCGAATTTCCCCTGGGCTCAGTTGAGCCGAAGCTCGACTGAGCCCCTTGGCCAACTGCGGGGGCTGTACGGGCTATAGTGAATAGCCCGTACAGCAGCCCTGTACCGAAGGGGTCCTTAGGGCCGAAGATACCCGAAGGATCAGCCGAAGCTACGGCTAGATCCTTCGATAGCTTTGTGAATAGACCCCATAGTTCTCCTTTAATTTTTTAACTTTCTGCTTTTATGCTGACACAGTAAAATACTCTACTACATCAAGGTTTCTTATTCACACAGACCTCCTGCATTTCTTTATCTAATTGATTGAGGAAGTAAAATAAACCTTATACTTCCCAGGTCAGTTTCTCCTGCGGTTAAATCTACATGCATTTACAGATGTTTACCAACTTTAAGATGTGTTCAGAGCATCTAATCTGCTCCTGGGTGCACAGATTTCTGCTTGTTCTATATATAACTAAACTGAATTCACCTGAACACACCTTGCGCAGTATACTATTAAAAATCCTAACATATACATATATGCCTCAAGAAATATAGGTGACTGTGCTGACCAGTGAGTGCTTGCCATTTGTGAACGAAATTCAAAATACAGAGCGCAGGGCTGCAGCATCTCAAATTCACCTGGGAAGGTGGAATTACCCTTTAAATGCAGATAATCTCATGCTCATGTGAATGAGACGTATTTGTAAAAGCATGTAAATTACGTGTTACTATATATGAATAGCTATAACTGAATCCAATGCATTTGTACAACCCTATTATCTAACTAGCATAGAAATATGTCCCCTGTGTGATAAATGTGGAGTGTGAAATAGTCACACATTCCAATGGAAAGCTGTGGGAGGATACAAAGTGTGTGTCCAAGAATTTGAACATTCCTAATCCAGCACCAAAAGAAAGTTCTGGATGCTTTTCTAACTGTTTTATAAACTGTGGTAGAGAATAATTTTCCTGTCACTGAATTTGGCTTGGAACAATGTCTGGAGGCATCATGCATTGCTGCATCTGCCACTGTTTTAAATAGGTTTTTTTTTTTACTTATGAGACTTTCATTCTACCCTTCAGAAATTCCATAATGACATTTGCTAGTGATGTTTTATTAAACAGGAGAATTGTTAATTTACCTTCTACCATTTGAATTGGCTGCATATAATGGTGTCAACTATGTGCAGATGTGTTGCATGGCATGTCTGTTTCCCATCATATGTATCAAATAAGATAAACATCATACTCCATATTCCTGCTGTTTAATCTATTACATTTATTCAATTACATCAAATTAACTATTAAAAACATTATCTTCTCTACTTGCCCAATTGAAGAAGCTGCTAAATTCATATTCATAAAACAGAACTCAAGGCAGATAAAAATACACAAATTAATGCAGCTTTGTATTTGTTATTAAAGCATTACATTGATTTGTTTGAGTATAAACCCCTGAATTTGATATTGGCTTCTTAGACTGGGAGAGGGAGAATCAGCACCAAGTACCAATCAGTTGTGCTGCAGTACTAACAGGGAGCATTGCTGTCCAACCACAGGTTGGGGGAGGGGCAAGACCTATATGTGTGATTTAACTGCAACAGAGAAAAATCAGGTATCCTGCTTTACCAGACAGGGATGTTTTGTGTGGCAGAGCTTTCTCTTTTTCAGGACTGGATGGAGAAAAATACAAATCCTTTGGAGGTTAAAGCAGCTCCCTTATGTGTATTTCATGGTTTTTTAGATGTTTGCCTGAAGTCAATCTTTTATAATCAGTGAGACCACTTTCTGCTATACTATATTTAAATTTTTCTAGATAAATTTTATGTCTAATACCTTGCCACATAAAACTTGAAATGTTAGTACTGAATCAGAAGTAGAACAATGCATGCTTAGAAACTATTGTACAGTCACTGATTGTTTGCAAAGAGAGTTTCTTGCTCAAGGGCTAAAGAGTACACAAACATATATTATATATCCTGCATTTTAAAGTACATGTAAACCCTAGGCCTGGTTCACACCTGAACGTTTTGTAGCGCGTTCAACGCTCGACAAGCGCTCTACAAAACGCTCAAACATCTAAATCCCATTGTATTCAATGGATCTGGTTCACACCTTGCCGTATTTCCGCCCGTCCGAACGTGATACAAAACAGCCTACGCCCAAAGAAGTAAATGTACTTCTTTGGGGCGTTTTGGTCTCGCGTTTCCATTGGGATACAGCCAAGTAGCCCTCGGAAATGGGCGTTTGTCGCGTGTTTTTTTTACCGCGAATCGCTGTAAAAACGTGTGACTCGAAACACGCGACAAACGTGCATATTCAATACGCCTAGGTGTGAACCCTACTCTATGACATTTATTTTGCTAAATCATTGTGCATCTTAACTGTCTTTGTAATGTGTTTTGAAACACCCACTTGTACTCTGCATCTGAAGCCTGTGAGAAAGGGTCACAATGCAGGAGACCAGTGTTGTCACCCAATATGAGGAAGTGTCTGAACAAGAACCTGGCATGATTACCAGTTATTGGTTAAAAAAACTGTTGATTTAAAAATATTGAAAATTACTTTTAAAATGAGATTAAGATGTTAACGCTTATATGAAATTTTAGAGGGTTATTCACAAAGGTAGCCAAAGGATCAGCCATAGCTCCGGCTGATCCTTCGGCTAGCTTTGGCCGCCGAACCCTTCGGTTCAGTAGAACCGATGGGCTGCGGTATGGGCTATTCACTATAACCTGTACAGCTCCCGAAGCTTGCCGAGCAGCTCAGTGGAGCCGAAGACATATGCTTCGGCTGGACTGTGCCGAAGTGAAACCCGAAGCGGACCGCAAAAGTCTTGCAAAAGGTTGCCTGGGGACGCTGAACTGTCATTAAACAATGACAACTTGGCAGAGCCGGCCATGACACCACGGTCGGCTCCGACCAGTTGTTATTCATAGGTCGGGACCTGCTAGAAGACTTTAGCAGGTCCTGGTCAATAGGAAACAGTTTGGCAGAGCTAGCTGTCACTGCTAGCTCTGCCCAATTGTTTATTTCTTTAATTTGTTTTTTTTTTACTTTTTTCATTGATCTTTATTTTTGTTTTTTCTTTTTTTAATGATCTTTATTTTTCTTTTTTCAATAATCTTTTAAAAAAATCTTTATTTATTTTTTACCATTGATCATTTATTTACATTTGGAAACATTTTTTTTCTACTTTTTTCATTGTTTTACTATTCTGCTTGGTACCATGGAGGTATTCGACTATAATAAGAAACTACAAGCCCTTGGACACAATGGGGTCTATTCACGAAGCTGCGGCCCCAGGACCCCTTCGGTTCAGTAGAACCGAAGGGGTGCTGTACAGGCTATTCACAATAGCCCGTACAGCTCCCGATCATGGGCGAGCGGCTCAGCGGCCGACAGCCTGCTTCTGACAGCTGGGCTGAGCCAGCCGTGATCTTACAGCTGGCTCCGGCCACTTTCAGAGAGATCAGCGTCCCTGGTTACCTAAAAGTGGGAAGCGTGCCTGCTGAGCATGTTCGGCCAACCTGAAGCCACGCGAAGCAAGCCGATGTACGGCTGATTTCAGCCGATGTACAGCTGAAATCAGCCGTACCAGCCTGAAGTGAATAGCCGAACAGTGTTCGGCTCAGTTCACTTCAGATCGGCCATTCACTCGGCTGCCCTCGGCCGCTTAGTGAAAAGACCCAAATATGTATTGAATAGTGACCATATGGTTGTGTAAATATATGTTATTAAGATGTACATGGTTAATGTGATACAGAAATAGGGCCATAGATTCTTAAGGCAGCTGAATAAGGGGGATATCTAAAATATATGAATTTTAGGTATTATGTGAACAATAAGGGGTCTATTCACGAAGCTGCCGAAGGATCTGGCCGTAGCTTTGGCCGATCCTTCGGCTAGCTTCGGCCCCAGGACCCCTTCGGTTCAGCAGAACCGAAGGGGTGCTCTACGGGCTATTCACAATAGCCCGTACAGCTCCCGAAGTCGGCCGAGCGGCTCATTCGGGCCGAAGGCATATGCTTCGGCTTGACTGAGCCGAGGTGAAAACCAAAGCTGGCCGAACTGCCTGCTACTGACTGCTGGGCGGAGCCATGCTGAAAGCTGAAGCTGGCTCCGGCCACTTTCAGAGAGATCAGCGTCCCTGGTTAACTGCTAACCAGGGACACTGATCTCCAAACAGCAAACTCTCCCTGGCGCCCTGGGAGTCTCCTGCTCCCGGCCGCCAAGGAGAGAAACACTGATGTGTCCTTTTTTTTCTTTATTCTGACACGAGAATGTAGGAATAGAAAAAAAAAAAAGATTTTTCCCATTGAAAAGCATTGGGACATTACTATTGGCTATTTCAATTTGCAATAGCCAATAGTAAACTAGAATTGTACCCGCCCCCTGCTGCAGTAACCCATCAGGTCCATCAGCAGAGGCCGGGAACAATGCTAGTTTACTATTGGCTATTGCAAATTGAAATAGCCAATAGTAATGTCCCAATGCTTTTCAATGGGAAAATTCTCTTTTTTTTCTATTCTGACATCGCTTGTGTCAGAATAAAGAAAAAAAGACACAGCACTGTTTCTCTCCTGGGCGGCCGGGAGGCTCCCAGAGCGCCCGGGAGAGTTTTTTTTTCTTTTTTTTTTTACAGCAGCAGAGCCGCCGGACAATAGAAAACTATTGGGAGGAGCTGGCTGTCACTGCTACCTCCGCACAATCGTTTTCTATTTACTTTTTTTTACTTCATTCACTCTTTTTCTGTTCTGCTCGGTCCCTCTGAGGGACCGAGCAGAACAGCCGAGCCGAATGCCGCTCAGCGGCATTAGTCTATTCACTCACTGCTGTGAGAATAGCCTGCCGGAGGTTCGGCTCAGCCGATCCAGATGTTGGATCGGCTGAGTCGAACTCCTTCTGCACTTCGGGTCGACCGAACATGCTGAGCATGTTCGGCCGACCCGAAGCCACTCGAAGCAAGCCGATGTACGGCTGATTTCAACCGATGTACAGCTGAAATCAGCCGTACAGCCTGAAGTGAATAGCCGAACAGTGTTCGGCTCACTTCACTTCAGATGGGTCATTCACTCGGCTGCCCTCGGCAGCATGGTGAATAGACCCCTACGTGTTGGATTTTAATTGTTGTAAAATAAATGATACTTTTAACAGTAACACAAAGTAGTTTATATTCCTCATGTAAACTCCATATTTGTATATATTGGTGTTACTTTAGTGAATAAACCTGCATCTTGATACTGTGCAGACATGTCTTTGTCAATCAGTGGCAGAGGAAGAATGGGTACGAGCCAAGATAATATTGATGAAACCAGAAATGGCTGTTTTGGCACATTGGCAAATGACAGTTGAGGCTCATTTACAAAATAAAAAAACAAGCATAAAGGGTGACTGACTGGGTGGGGGGTTGGGGGAGTGGAGACATGTAGGATCATTTCTCACGTAACA
Organism: Nanorana parkeri; assembly: GCF_000935625.1. NCBI lineage: Eukaryota > Metazoa > Chordata > Amphibia > Anura > Dicroglossidae > Nanorana > Nanorana parkeri. The sequence continues at coordinate 10,738 of NW_017306308.1, forward strand.
CATAGTATACGCTGTCAAGCATAAGGTATACATTTGTTGTGCTGTTTCCCATCACGCTCATGCATAGCCAGTGAGCCATAGGTCCCCGGTGTGATCACATAAGACATAGATCTCCTCTGTGTATCCCATTGAAGAGTTTTTTTTTTATATTATAGTTTTAGACTTAACTTAACTTAAACCCCTTAGGATATAGACAGTGACCTCTTGGTGAGGTATGCGGGGGTCATCTTATATGCCAACCAGCACGCCCATGCTTTTGATAGGCGCTCCTTTTGATCTGATCCGGTTAGGGTAAGTTCCTCCATGCAGTAAATCTGTTCCACCCCGTCCAGCCACTCCTGCAGGGTAGGAGCAGACTCACTCTTCCATTTGGCCGGAATTAAAGCTTTAGCTGCATTGAGTAAATGTGATGTGATGGAACGAGCATGGAACTGTTCCCTGAATGTGAAACATTTCATCAGCTACCTGCTGCCAAAAGGGCGTTATTTTCGGGCATTGCCACCATATGTGAGCATGTGTGGCCACCTTTCCACAGCCCAACACAGCGGGGTTTCTGAACTATCGATCTGAGGCATTTTCTGAGGAGTGTAATACCACCGACATAGCAGCTTATAGTGGAGTTCCTGGATGTGTGCGGATCTGCTCACCCCTCTCAAGAAGGCCAGAACACGCGTTCTGCACCTCTCAGTAAGAGGGCTGTCCAGCTCCTTCTCCCAGACCTCCAAATAGGGCGGGTGAGAAGTAGCATCCAAGTGCGACAAGGTATTGTACATGGAGGAAATGCACTTAGTATTATTATTATTACATAGTATTTATATAGCGCCAACAGTTTGCGCAGCACTTTACAATATAAGGAAGACATTACAGTTACAATATAATTCAAGACAAGATGGTAAGGAGGGCCCTGCACCTGAGGGCTTACAATCTAAAAGAGGAGGGGTAAATGATACATGAGGTAGCTGTGGTAGCTGTGGGAATTAATTATGTGAGAATGTGAAGGTTCAGTGGTTAGGTTGAGGTGGGATAGGCTTCCCTGAAGAGATGAGTCTTTAGGGAATGGCTAAAGGCAGTCAAGGTGGGAGATAGATGGGCAGGTTGGGGTAAGGAGTTCCAGAGCATGGGAGAGACTCTAGAGAAGTCCTGGAGGCGAGTATGGGAGGAGTGGACAAGGGAGCTGGAAAGCAGGAGGTAAATGGATGAGCGGAGGGGACGTTTAGGGTGATACTTTGAGACATGGACCAGCCCTCCTGGGTCCATGTGTGATGCCCCCCATCTAGGAGCCCCGGCGGGAAATACATGTGGCCCAATAAAGGCATCAGGGGAGAGTTGTATGACCATTTTTGTTTAGAATGAAGTGCGTCCCAAATGGATAGGGTCGTATTCGTTAGGGGGTGAGTATTTTGAGATAACTGTCTATATCGCTGCGGAATCCAGCAGACCTTTCGTAGGGCCGTGTGACTCAATGCGTCCTACCGTTTGCACCCAAAGCTTCGTTTCCCCCGCATAATGCCAATCTAGGACTCTGGCTAGGGATGCAGCTCTATAATATCTCCTAAAGTCAGGGAGCGACACCCCCCCTAATGATTTCGGTCTGGTCAGAATATTATAAGATATCCTTGCTCTCCTGTTTCTCCATATAAAGCTAGATACTATAGATCGTAACAAAGTAAAATAAGAGGGTGGGACACCCATGGGGAGCATCTGGAATAAGAAAAGAAGTCTCGGCAACACATACATTTTAATGGCATTCACTCTGCCCATCCAGGAATGGTAGAGGGGGGACCAGCGACTCAAGTCCGCACAAATTGCATTCAGGAGGGACATATAGTTATATTTAAACATATCTTGTAGTCGTGGCGTGTAATTGATCCCTAGGCATTTTAAATTGGGCATTTGCCACGCGAACGGGAAAGCAGATTTTAGGGCTACGACTTCTTTGGGGGGTACTGTTAAATTAAGGATGGTAGATTTTGAGATATTAATTTTGAAGTTGGATACCAAATTATAGTCTTTCAATGCTGCTAGTAGATTTGGGAGGGAAATTGGGGGGTTCCTAATATAAAATAAAATGTCATCTGCATACGCCGCATATTTATGTTTTCGAGGACCCACCTGCACACCCCTTATGTCTATATTATGAGTTATGGTGGATAAAAAGGGTTCCAAGGATATGGCAAACAACAGGGGCGACAAGGGGCATCCCTGTCTGGTACCATTTCCCATGGAAAGGGGGGGACTGAGCACTCCGTTAACCCTCACCCTAGCTGTAGGATTCTGATATAATGCAGCAATCCTGGACAACATCCCAGGGCGCAAGCCCATGACCCCCAACGTCGCCAGCATGAAATCCCAGACCACTCTGTCAAACGCTTTTTCCTGTTCCATTGACAGTAAAAGTGTGCCCTGGGATATCCTGCGGGCACAAGACATAACATGCAGGGTGCGCAGGGAGTTGTCCCTAGCTTCCCTACCCAGGATGAAGCCGGTTTGATCCGGGGATACAAATTTAGTCAACAAAGGCTGGATGCGGAGTGCCAGAACCTTCGAGTACAGTCACATTCAATAACGATATGGGTCTGTAACTAGGGCAGCAGGTAGGGTCCTTCCCCGGTTTGGGTAGAACAGTAATATGCGCTAGGGTCGTTTCCTCCCGTAACTCCCCGCCCGAGGTGAGAGAGTTGGCGTAGCTGGTTAGGTGTGGCAACAGTATATCTTTGAAGGTGCGGTAATATTGTGTACCCGTCCGGGCCGGGTGCTTTGCCCGTAGCCATCGTGTGTAGCGATTTCGCGAACTCCTCATCCATAAAGTCTGCTTCCAATGCCTCCAACTCCTCCACCGGAAGTGTAGGGAGGTGGGCATTGCTTAAGTACTTATCTATAAGAGCTTTCCGTAGCTGAGGGGCATCAGCAGGAAGCGTGTGAGTGTCAGCTACATTATAGAGGGTGCGATAATACTCACAAAACACCTTGGCTATATCTTTGGAAAGATGTACCAGCTTATCTCCCACAGTCTTAATTTTGGGGATGTACGTTGCTGATTGTTTAAGGTGCAGGGAGCGAGCCACTTCTTTTCCTGGTTTGTTGCCCCACTCATAATTTTGTTGGCGCATCCACATAAATGTTTTGGCCGTGTTGTGATCTAAAAGTTTTTTTAGGTCCTCCCTACACTTTTGGATTGACTGTTGATGTGCGCGTTGTAAAGATCGTTTATGGAGGCGTTCTAGGGATTTAATTTGTGATAGTAGGGTCTGCAGTTCCCGTTCCGATTCCCGTTTTTTCCTGGCTCCCAGTTCTATCAATCTACCTCTAGCAACCGCTTTGTGCGCCTCCCAGACCACAGCTGGCGAAGTCTCATGCATGGAATTTTTCTGAAAATAGTTCTGGATATCTTTCACCAGCCGTGCTTTGGAGATGGGGCAACTCAGTAAATATTCATTCAGTTTCCAATTGGTGGGTTTAGATGGTAAGGATGGCCAGGTGAGGGAAGTCAGAACCGGGGAATGATCAGATATCGTCCTCGGGGCTATTGAGGCCGATTTGACCAACTGTAGGTGATGATGATCAATGAAGATCATGTCAATGCGCAAGTAAATCTTATGGGTGGCTGAATAATGCGAGTAGTCCTCGTCTGACGGGTTGTTGAACCTCCAGGTGTCAATTAGTTGCGCCTTGTGTAAGAATGATTTGAGACAGGATAATTGACTTTAGGAGAGTGCTGTGCGGCCTGAGGAGACATCCATGTGCGGTTCCAATGCCAGGTTAAAGTCCCCCCCTACCAGTAATATCCCTGAGGCAAAATCCAGGAGGCTGGTGACCGCCCTGGTGAGAAAGCCAAGTTGATTCTGGTTTGGGCAGTAGATACAGGCCAAAGTACAAGAAGTGTACTTCTGTGAAGTAGCCTCCGGTAGGCCCCGGATCCGCAGATTGTTCCGCCGATTGCGGTTCTCCTGGTCCTCTTCCTTGTAGAGGAGATTCCGCTGCCCCACGGCCATCTGCCTGTGAGCCTCACGGAGGTCTCTAATAGCTCTGTCATGATCATCCAGCTGGGACTCCGAGTCTTCCACCCTAGTGAGGAGATGTGAGAGATCCGATCTCATGTTGGATAGGTCCTGCTTGAGCGAAGTTTCTAGTACCTGCAACATGTGGGCCAGGTCTGCCTTCGTTGGGAGGTCTCTCATGGCTTCCGACACCTGCATCCCCGCCGGTAGCATTGCCGGGGAAGAAGGCTCCGACTCGCCGGTGGATCCCGGGGAGTCCGGAGACAATGGTGTGGCAGGGAGAGTAAGGTCCTCCGACAAATTCCGCAGGCGCCTGCCGCGTGGGGGTCTGAGAAGATCCAGTGTCCGCGATTAAGTACATTTTCAAGGTACCGGAGGCCGCCTTTTTCGATCCAGAGGAGCGTTGGCTTTTCCTCAAATCCTCAAATTTCAGTTCCAAGCCTTGCCATTAGGACAGACCACTATGAAAGGGCTACGAAAAACCTGAAAAAAGCCATCTTGCCTGATATGACAAAACATCTAGGTAAGAAATGTTTTTAAAAGTTATTTTTCAGTATGCTTTGTGAATAGGAACACATAACGAACCTATGGAGGGGTTGCTTAAATTCGACTGCAAAAGTGGAAATACACTTCAACTTCAACTGCATTGAAAATCTTCTACTGTTTCATTATCTTGTTTACTCATATTGGGTTACATAAATTCCACAGTAGCCAGAAAGTATAAACCTAGGGGCTATATAACTGACTATATTTTGTAGTGCAAGCTTTTGAGAATATGCTGTTCTCTTCGTCAGGCATTCGTCTTATATAAACTTACATTCGTCAAATAACTGAAAAATCACATACTTACATACACAAATCTGCAGTAGATATCAAGGCACAACATTTTATGAAAACAACAACAAGGACAGCCTTCTTGACAAAGATACAGATCAGTGGAACAACAAAGTTAACAGAGATATTTAAATATTGAATGCAGGCAATAAATCCAAAGCAAACAACATGATAGACCTGTCTCAGCAGAGCAGTGGCCATCAGCAGGACAACATTGGAATCACTGGGTTGGTTAGTATGTTTGGGGACTGAAGTTCCTTGTTAAAGTGTATCTAAACCCATGAACAAAAAGAGAGAGAACCCTTGGTTGATGCTGTTCCTCTATAGATAAGGTACAGTAAGTGAGCATTGGCACTCTAGGACAGGAAGTATGTTATTATTAGCAGTAGCATCACCCAGTGAAAATAAGGAGAAAAAAATAGCGTGGAACAAAAGGAAAAATAATGCAGCCACCACATTTTAAAACTTGTATAACCTATAAAACATAATAGTTGGGTTTCCTTATGGGTCTTTCATGAGTTAATAGCAAATAGAATACTTTATGTAACTTTGCAAAATAGTCCTCCAGACAAAATAAATAATAAATGTCAGCATTTTTTTTAATGTGAATGTTAACTGTTGAAAAAGACAGAAATAAACTTAACCCGACCCTCACTCTTTGCTTTCACTTAATCCCCTGGCTGCCTCCCTCTGCTACAATATAAGAAGCCTTTTTTTGGGAGGGGGCTGTTTACATTTTGTTTATTTCGGCCCTGCCTATCCACCAGCATTCTTACCTATACAAGAATGATGTGTACTCGCTCCTACAGCCTTCTGGGATGTCTACATCACATATCCCAGAAGGCTGCAGGAGTGGCAAAATAGAGAGGCTTATGGGCAGACCCAGAGGTGGGTATTTGGTGGCGGTCTGTCTGAACCTAGAAGAGACAGCCAGCTCCTGATGGCTGAGTGGAGGAAGATGGTGGCATGTGACCCGGCCTGTCTCAGCAGAACAGTGGCCGTCAGCAGGACAACATTGGAATCTTTGGGTGGGTGAGTATGTTTGGGGACTGAATTTCCTTGTTAAAGTGTATCTAAACCCATGAACAAAAAGATAGAGAAGCCTTGGTTGATGCAGTTCCTCTATAGATAAAGTACAGTAAGTGACCATAGGCACTCTAGGACTGGAAGTATGTTACTAGCAGCAGCATCACCCGGTGAAAATAAGGGAAAAAAAATAGCCTGGAACAAAAGTAAAAATAATGCAGCCACCACATTTGAAAACTTGTTAGCTGCAACATATTACATGTTTTGGGGTTTAGATGCACTTTAATCAAAGTAATTATCCAAAAAAAGGAAATGTAACATTACACATACAGACAGGGCTTGTGTTATCTGAGAGAAAACCCAGTTGTATTCTGGTGGTCATGATTAATGGAAAAAGAATGACCAAACAAAATCCAACATGATATGCCCAATCTATGCATTTGCTAGACTGCTTATGAGTCCCTCTGGTGTACACATACCTATTTGTTTGCTGCGTCTGCTATTTCACTCTCATCATTTATATGAATATAACAGAGTGGTAGTTAAATCTGTTTTAAATCATAAGGAATTGATCAGAATATTGGTTTCTGTTTATTGACTTTAAACCACTGCCAAGCATCTATGCTGTTTTATTAAGGCTTTAACTGCTAGTAAATTTTTATCTTATGCTATAGATTGGAGTTTAATGTTTACTAAACACAAAATATCGTTCATATTACATCGCTGTGCCAAATTGTGAAGATCATATCTCACCAAGAACATGGATTATATTTATGGTAATTTCCTGACTGGTTTGAAATATCTGACATAATATAGATTCTCTTAATCATGCCATTAGTGGTTAAATAAGAGAATTTAGTAAAAATGTATTTCCTCTGAGCAGCAGAAACATTATTCCTGCCTGTGCTGCAGCTGCTATATCTGAAGATTAGGCACTTACTATCCCTCAGGGAGATTACTGTCTGTGCCAGCTGAATTCGTTTTTATACTGCTAGCGATTTATTAGATTGTGTTGCTCTTAAGTGTGATAATAGGCCTTATGCTTAGTAAGGTTTAGAGACTTCTAGTGCATTAATATTTTATAGCAATGACAGGCAAGACACATTTTGTTTACCTAACAAGACAAGCCAAGTTACAGCTGTATTTGACATAAGCATTTCTAGCTTGCGGGAAAGCTGCCAATTACATATTCCCTGTATTTAAAATAGCTTTTGTAATTGTAATCTAATCAGTTACATATTTGGTGCATCAAATTACAGGCGAATCAGGCTTTAAATTTTTTTTAACCTGTTTTATTATTAGGAGGCAGTCAAGCTGCTGCTGAAGACAGCATTGAATTCCATTATTCTAATGATGATTTGTAGCTGAACAAAGGAACCTTTTATCTTTGGCACTGTAATATACTAGATTGGGTGTATCTATTATTCACTTATTGAGCTGTGTTCATGGTGGCACCAGTTCTCTTTAGCTTCAAGATGTTCTGCTTGTACTCGCCTCTATGACAAGAGAAATGCTTTCTGCGCTAATGTCTACCCTTTTTAAAAATAATGACATTGCTGCTATGGGTGCTCACTGACACAAATAGTTTGTGCAGGCAAAATAAATGCCTCTAATTATTCTGTGATATTTTTTTTCGCCCTGTTTCTTTACATTCCGGCTAAGCTATGATACAAATTCTACTCAGATTCTTCCCAGACAGAAAAAATACTGTAGATCAAAGGGTAAAGTTCTTCATATCGATTCCCAGTGACTGAAAATTCATTCAGTGGCTCTGGCTCTGAGATGCCTTCCTTGAGGTTTTATAGCTATCATAAAAAGAAAACATCCATTCAGCACTGCTGACTTTAGATACATCATCTAGATTTAATAACCAATAAAAGAAGAAAAATCTGCACCACTCTGTTTTATATATGAACTGGAGACTCTTGGATATTCTAAAAGCTAATGCAATGTCTATAAAGAGCTATAGGAATTTTGTACTCTACAGGATTATATTGCAGAATATATACCAATTGTAAGTAAGAAACATGCAGATGTTTTCTCTTCTTACGTGGACTAAAATCACACATTTTCAGAGTAAATAAAGTGCCTTTTAGGTATGTTTCTTGCATGAAGGCATAGCCTGTCTGAACTAAACCAAATGTGACACTTTTTAAACACCCTTTAAAACACTGTCTCTTATGGGTACAATACAGCATTATAACACACACATGGCTACTGCCTGCATGCATAGCGCCTCTGGTTCTAAGATCCCAACCTTTTCTATCTGAAAACATAAGGGAAATATATGCAGCAATAAACATGTCTCCTCTAATTATACATGCCTTGAGACCAAACATTCTAATTATGCATACCCCTCCCTGATCATCCAAAAATAAATTATTCATACCCTGGATCCTTGCTGCAGTCTTCCTAAGGTTTTGCTTGGGGGAATAGTTATATAAAAGCCCTGTATAATCTGACTGCAAGCAATGTTTAAAAAATCCAAAACTTGAATTAAAGCTTATCTAAATGCAAAAATAATAAAGTAATGTTTCTCATCTCACCAGTTAGATGTTGTGGCTGCATTAGTTTTCTTTTGTCAAGCTTTATTTCCTTTATTTTCACCTCATGATTCTGCTGGTAACAGATTTTCAGTCCTATCACCTACCTTACAAGATTTCTGGCAAGATCACAAATAAAACAAAATGTTTTCAATTATGTATTTCACACACTAAAAGGAACCAAATAAGATACTTTTATTGTTAGGCTTCACATACCCTTTAAAGTCCTTTTCCACCTTTGTAGGTAATTTGCATTTATTGTGGTAATGCAGAGTTGCAGTGATGATGTATATGTGTGCCCAATTTCGTGACTCATATTGCTGGCTTTCTTCATTTTTATATGTACCTTTTTATTAGGCCTGAATCCTAGAAATTAAAAATTGTATCCACAGAATACTCAGTATGACGCCGGGGTCGGATTGTAGAGCAGTATATTTAGGGTGCATGCTCATGTATTGAAGGAAATTCTTTTGGCTGATGTTATTCAACACACCCATGCTAACTAGGTTTTTATTGTGTAAGTTTCTTGACCAGTTGACTATCCTGTTTTCAGGGTGTTTATTGTACACAATGGAACAGCTGTAGAGAATGTTGTCAAAACCTGTTTAGTTAACTAAGTGAATGGCACTAAACTGTATATGAATTCAGAGCCTAAAGGGGCTGTAGGGTTCAGAGTCATGAAGAGAGGCACATAGGTGCATATATAGATTGGAAATATATGCTGGGTAGATAGAATGGGTCATCATGGAACCTTTGTCATCTGAGGTCTAGATATTTTATTTTGATTATTAATCTGTTCGACTGTTTCTGTCATCTGTTTCTTGGATCCAATTAAACGCTACTCTCTGGAAACGAACTGAGGTTTCCTGGATATTTCCTAAAGATCCAATTTTCACAACGCACATAAATATACATATGTGTATTTATATATTTATACACCCGACCATTTTCATCAATACACCTGTGATTCTGTGTAAAATGATCACTAAGTACCAGCTCTGCCTTTGCACACAATACACTGTCCTGGGGGGGGGGGTGCGCAACTATGAATAATAATGAATGGGGGAGAGAGAGCTCAGTTGTAAAATACACACATTGCTTGCAGAGGACAGAGGCAGCCGTTTCCATGTGGATATGAAGAGGGAAGGTAACAAAAAAGTAAAATTGTGTGTCCTATACAGCAACTGCATATGCCTGCTTCATGTAAACTCACAGGGTTATTCACAAAATGGTGAAGAGTTTGGAGAAGGCAGGAGAAGTGAACAATCTAGGAGAGTGGTGGCGAACCTTGGCACTCCAGCTGTTTTGGAACTACAAGTCCAATGAGTCATTGCAAGGCTCTGACAGCCACAGACATTACTCCAAGAGGCAGATGCATGTTGGGATTTGTAGTTTTGGCACAGCTGGAGTGCCAAGGTTCGCCACCACTGATCTAGGACAACACAGCTGAACTTGAAAGTGAGTTGAATTGGAGAATTTTTCTGAATCGGCTATTTTGGCCTAAATTGTTCACTTCGCCTGCCTTCTTCAAACTCTTCACCCTTTTGTGAATAACCCTGTCGGTGTACATTGCTGGCATATGTTTTTTAAAATACCTCAGCAAAGGTAGAAATGGGCTTTAAGCTAAATTGAGAGGGGTTTCTATTTTTATTTTGTTGTTGTTGTTTCATTATTAGTTGAATCAGTGTTACAACTTTTGCCTTGATTTGCTCTTTGTGTTCTTAATTCCTGCTATAAGGTCTAAAACTCAATAACATCAGGTCTCATATATACAATAGGATAATAAGAAGGGTAAGAAGGAAGAAGGATTACATGTTTCTAGGGAAGGCTACATTTTATAAGCTAAGACCAGAAGGTTGCTATGGCTGACATGGTCCCCCATCTTCGGACTCTGATAAAGCAAAAGTGCACAAAAAGGCAAACAAAGAAGTGGTAACCAGTATTGCCTGTTGTCTACCTGCAGGTGATCTTTTTCCATTATTGACTTACCATACCTTGTTTTGTGTAGACATGGTCATACAGACACAGAGGTGGTGACAGAGCTTTCTGTGCAATTCAATGTTAAAACAATGTTATTTGCAACATCATGCCATGTCTTTAGTTCATTTTGTATCATTGTATGTGTTTAATAGTTCTACGCAGGTTAATTTGTTATTGAATACAGTGGTGTTATGTGTATCATTAGTTAGTTGCTTTAGAAAATGTCACAAGTAAGCCTGATGTACTTTGATGTATGTGGATCAATAAAGTGTGTGCTCCAGATTTATTTAATGATGGGGGAGAAGGCTGGAGTCGTGAGCTAGTAAAGTGACATCAGGTCCATTTTTTAATAAAAAGGATATGTGTATACATGTTTTAAAGGGGATTTGTTTAGGCTGTCAATAACTGGTTACTACGGTATCTAGTCAAAACCTTCATATTTTATGGATGTATTAGCAAAGAAAATAACGTCATAACTAAACTGCCTTTACAAATTGTTCTAATAAAAACTTTGATGGTTGCTCTTTTTTTTCAAAGATTTTCTATTATAAAACAAAGACCTTTTATTTATCCTGCCTGATATTCATTCTAGAAATCAAGTGTGCATGCTTACATTTGTCCCCATGGTATTATAAAAAAAATGTTAATTATTATTAGCACTCTTTGCAGCTTTACTTGCACTATACTGTACATTTATTTGGATTATGAGATTTAAATTATTTAAATCCATATTTACACAAGATGTAAGAGTTGTCATAAGATGACTGTTAGAGACTCTTGTAATGGATATCTCCAGAGAGAGACATGATTAGCTTTTCATATAAAATTCTATGTTATTCTGTTACAAAAACTCTACCTCAGAGAGTGGTAAGGGCTAGTTTAAATGTACATTAGCTTTGGCATAAATGTCAGTTGTAAAAATATTTGCTTAATACGTTGTAGCCATTTTGGTCTTCATATTATGAAAGATGTTTGTTTCATTCTTTAATAGAGGATGAATATAAGAAATAAGTAATCTTTTCATCTTTGGGAAGCAGGGACTAAAGAGAGAGAGCCTACATTTATACTGCCAGAGATTACACAGAAGTAACATTTAGCATAATTTGTGTTTGAGTAGAGGATGGAAAGTCATTTTTATTGCTCTTTAGTGTGGATTCCAAGTAGCCTCCAGGCATTCCTCCTACATTGACCTCCTAGTGAACTTGTTTTTCCTATACATAGTAAAAGCAGATAAAGGAATTGAAACTTCCACTTTTCATTGGGGTGTTTCCTCAGTGCGCAGTACATACAATTACAGCAGAGCCCAGACCTGAGTGATCAGCCCTTACCAGCTACACAACACATGATGACTCAGAACTCTCACCAGCTGCTCATGGGATAGGTGAGCATCTGTCCTTCACTATGTGCTATAAAACACATGGGGAGATTGAATTGTTCCCTGTTGCTGCTGGGTATAACAGGAAAACACAAATGCCTTCTCTGTTCCAGCGCCTTTCAGAGTTTTTCACTCTAATTCTGACAGGTCCCCAGTGCACACATATTGTGCATTCAGTATAGCCCACACCCTGGTAAATACATTCTTTTATAATTATTGTCTTCTTCTTGACCATACACTGTTCCCTCAGCAGCATGCACATTGCAACACACTTTCTGCACCCTGGTTTTTCACCTTTCCCCAAGTGCCTGCACTTACTACTGTCACAGGTTTTCCCACATTGTCAGCATTAGCATATTGGGCTATCTCTCTCCACCATCTGTATGGTACACAGTCTGGCACACCTCCCTCATAACAATTTCTGATAGCTACCCCACATTTAAAAACTAGGTTCTTTAGCATCCTCCATCCACACTTTCTTTTCCTTCAGCCTCCTTCTACACTATGATCTCTGGCACCTTTCTCTTATTTTCCATGGTATATTCTCTGGCAGTTCCCTCTCCCACCATCCACTCTACACCCTCTGGCTGCTCTCCTCCTACCATCAGTACTGCATTCTATCTTGGTTCTTCTTGTCTGTAGTAGTTTCTTTTGCAAGTATTCCCCACCCTTACAACGACTGCATATGATCATACTGCATTACAACCCAATCTCTCACTTTTAGATCCCTTTGTTTTGAACAGGACCCTGTGGCTGCCTCCTTGTCGCTGTATTTATGTTCTAATTTTTTGGGCATTCTCTGCTACCTGTTCTCTATGATGCTTTCCTTTCAGTTGTATCTTGCCTCAGAACACTGTCCATTGGCTACAATAAAGGAGACACACTCCCAAGAAAATATCAAATGCCACTAGATGGGACTTAGAACATAGGGGATCCTGCAGGTGCCAATCCCTGCCCCTTCCCATTAAGCACCACCCCTTTTAGTATGTCCCACCTATTGTCAGAAGTGTGTCATGTTTGATTTAAACAACTGCACCCCAACTTTACACATTAGGAGAAAGAATATGAGGGATTATTCCTCCCTCAGTAGAGAGAAATCTAAGTAGAAGGGGAGACAAGGTGCTGGACCCATTTTGATTTTATTTATAGGAGAAAGGTCTTTAGTTCAACCCAAACTCTCCAGAAAGCAGAGGCCCTTCTAGTAAAGAGGTAATCTGGCTTAAAAATGTAGTTGAACCAGTTATCAAATACACATGTGCCACACATTTATCAAGAGTCCAGAACTGTATTTTATTAATTCACAAATTTAAAAAAGATAACAGAAAACAGCCAACAGGTTTCCGGGGCCAAGCATTCCCACTTCATTAGGGCTAATGAAAAATACAATAAATGAATAATATCCATAAGGGGTATAGAGAAGGATTAAAAAATAAAATGTCTAATAGCCATTTCAAAATGAAACCCCCAATTCTTGAAATGTCCATTAGAGGGGCTTAGACTTTTATTTAGATAAAACTAAATTTAGTTTCCAAACTATTCAAATTACAAAGCAGAATTGTTTCATGAAAAAAACAGGATATGATATCTAAAAAACATCAATATATCTAATCTGAGTACATGAACTAGAATAATTATAATTACATAGGACACAGACTATTTAAAAATACAAAGTTTCATAAGTTAAAAAAATGTCAGATGCCAGTACCCTCATTTGTCCACATATCCTTTACTTGACAGTATTTCTCTCTATAGAAAACAGGACAATGATCACATCACATAACAGAAATGTCAGATAATCAGCACATTTTTCTAAACAGAATATTGTGGAAGATGTTACAACTTTATTATAATTAATGTTGTAGCCAATAAAAGGAAGCAAACATTTACCAGTGATGAAGAAGCAGAAAGGGACATACCTTCTATTCTATAGCTATTCAAATTAAGATACCTAATGCTAGCAACTCTTTAAAAAAATGTTTTTGTGATAATAACCCCTCTGGGTCGCCCATTAAAATCTAGATATTAAATAGAAGATTCTTGGTGGAGGCTAGTAACCTCATGTATTAGCATCCTTATACTTTATGAATAATGGGATGTCCAATGGCTCACCCTGCCAGGTGAAAATAAGATTATCTCCTGTAAAATTTAATCTGTGGGACAAAAAGGTTGAATTAACCTGCTTATTAGGTTTCAAGGGTTCGGAGTTAAGGAAACGAGAGTGTGTGTGTGTAATATTCAAGTATAAAGATGCAAAGTCTAAGTCAGTGACAGTTGGACCAGTAGATATGTTTGAGACTGCTTAGCAGATCTGACATGTCTTTAAGATAAGATAGTGTTAGATAGCATTGCAGGTGGTGGTCACTAAATTGTGAAAGGTTGGATGTGAAGGAAGTCCTACTTGAAATTATCGGATGGCCTGGTGGTTTTGAATAAGGATCTGTGAACTTTTTGGAGCTGATAAAAGTGTGAAATATCTGTTTTTTTTGTGATCAAGAATCCTTTTTCGTTTTTGATGCCCCTACCGAAAACCATGCTCAGTAAATAAAACATATTATCTATAAAAAATCTTGGTGGGGTCAAAGTCCAATTTTTTTAGTATGTCTTATTGACTAAAACCCTCTTGGCTTTGAGCATATAAACATTTCCATTTTGGAAGACTATACCCCCACCTTTATTGGTGTTTTTGATCACAATGTTTGGATCGGCATTTAGAGTTTTTAGAGCTTCTTTTTCACTCTTGGTTAGATTGTGCACTGGTAGTTAATTTTGTGTTAGTAAATTGTTGAATTATTTCATCACTGCTGCTTGAAATGTTGATGGAAAATTTCCTTTCCAATGAATGGGAGGTGGAATGGGGTTTAAAATCTGAAGGGAGGATGCTCATCTAGTAAAATCAGAAACTTGGAGTTTTTTTGTTTGTGAAGTACCTTTGTAATATTAGTTTTCTCTGTTGCACGAAACGTAAAATAAATTTAGTTTAACCGTCAGACAGTATTTAAGTGATCAGATCAGATAAGGATTTAAAAGGAAGAGCAGCAAAGAGAAGGGAAACTACCATGGATTACAGTAAGGCACACATTACAGTATTGTTTTATGTTAAAAAATCTGGGGGTTTAATGTCACTTTAAGTCTATAGAATTATTTGTTTTAAGGTGAAAAAGCATAATGATTGGGGCAAATCAGTTAACATCTCTATCCTAAGATTTTGTGCTTCAGCTTTGCAAACTGCTGGAATGTGATACTAAATTCTAATTACTTGAGAACTCGGCAAAAAAAGAGATAGATGGGGCTTTTAAGGTGTCAAAAAATGCAATTAGGGATAATACAACATAGTAATGACAAAATTACATAATAAAATGACATTTATTTATTAAAAGATTACAAGATCCACATGATAAAAATATACCCGCCAGTATCCATGATCAAACAGCATAAGACCTCCCTGGACTCTGTACATGTGCATGATGCATGCATAATAGATACAATGAACTTATTTTAAACAATTACATAATAATAAATAATTTTATACAAATAGTCATAATCAAAAGTAAGATATACTGCAAGTCTGTACTGCGCCCAGCCTTCTATGCATTTCGCCGAAGCTTCATCAGGAAGTCGGAGGTAGCATAAATACCATAAGTGGGACATTAGTGGTGAGTGGATCCGCACAGTCGGGGAGTCATCCCCAGAAACAGTCAAGGACAACAGAGAGGATGGAGAGAGAGCCGACGGCGATCAAATATGAGAAGCGCAATCTCTGCCTCAGGATATACATCAAAACGCCAGCTTCCTTAAATCGATCCCAGCCATAGCTCCCCTCTCTCTGTATAGATTCCCGCCGCATTAACACACGCCGCCCAACATCGGCGTGTGACCATGCAGCTAGGGTCTTACTTGAGAACTCATTGAATTGTTATAGCTCAATGTATTACATGGTGACGTAACATGCAGCAGCAGTTTTATACAAAATAATGTTTGTCATGCCTTTGGATACTGCACATTTTGTGGGCTGGATTCATGGGGAATGTTCACTTTGCAAAGTTATGGTCCACTTATGGTGATGCTGTGTTCCCTATTATTACCCAGTCATGTCCAAGGTAAATTAAGTTCCATCTGAGGGCAAATGTCCTACTCCTTGACTGGCTAACACAGAAGTAATTTAGAGGGCAGGGACACATACTACACATCATATTACTGGAGTTGGGAGAGCCTTTCCTCTTTAGAGGGGACATACTATGCAAGCTGGGGTCTTATATAGGCTGGGAGTGTTTGGTGCAGATATGGGGATATGAGGGTTTGGGTTTATTTATAATGTTGATGAAGTGGTGAGAGTTAAAAGAGTTGGGGATTTTATGTTTAAAGCATTTGGTATAAGATTGAAGCTGTGGAACCCTGGCTCATATCTTGCACAGGAGCTCAGATATGAAGCTATACTTTTGACATACACATGTTTATGATAAAAGTCTCCTGCACCAGCATTATCTTAAACTGACAAAATCCAAGTCAACCAGTAAACCTTTTCAAGTGAGATCTATTGATAAGCTGTCTGTTGAGAGCCGAAGTACATGAAAAGCACCCTTGCCTGATCGCGCTGAAATTGGCAGGATCAGACAATCATCATCTAGAAAAATCTATTAAAATAAGGCAACAGTATCTAGTGTATTTAACATATGTACATTGGTGGGGTAAAATCTGCAAATTTAAAATGAAGCTTTTTTTGAAGGAAGTTAAATTAGTGATAAATCATTGTATACTTCTTAAGTGTTACTGGCGGGAAGAATTCCCTGATCATTTACACAGGCTGAAACATAAAGCAGGACACTTCTCTTTCCATTGCTTTAATAACAGGGAATCCAGTGCAGGGGCGTCCCGAGGTCGAGTGTCACCCGGTCTCTAGGTCTCTGATGTCACGCACGTGCGCGATGACGACATCGCCCATGCACGACCATCTGATGATGCCTGCCGGCAGCCATCTTCGTGGTGGCCACCGGCAGTCACGAAGTCCTCTCTCCTGACACTGTCTGGCTCTCAGTCAGAGAGGGGGGTGACACCAAAATGACTGTCAGTGATGCCACTGATCCAGAGACAAGTAAAGTGAATCTATGTGCATAGTTACTTGGGCTATAAAACAAGATGTGACACAATGGGGCTTATTTAATAACACTGCACAAACAGCAATGATCTACAGTAATCCACAAAATCAAGATTTCTGTATAAATTGGCTTGGACAAGTGAGAACAAGGAGCATTGCCTACTGTGTTTCTAACAAGCTATTAATTCTGCCTATCTGGATGTTTGTTTATGAAGAGGACAGAACAATCCACTTTCTTCTTGTTAGTTAACTCCTTTATTTGTACCCAAACTTGCTTTGGGCAGTTCCTTTTTTTAAAAGTTTTCAAATAATATTTAAGACAGAATATATATTTTTTATGAATAAAGTGATATTTAAGTCAAAAGGTTTTTTAGTTATTTCAAATGCAGATTAAATCATTTACAATGGATACTGCGTCTTGATGTTGAAATGCTTCCTGCAGAATCAGCTGGTCCCCTGAACACTGGCCCTGATATCTTGTGTTAGAGCGACTCTTTTGTCTTGAAGGGTCCTATAGAGACATCCTTGTGTGTACTAGTAAGTTGTGTGTCTCCACAAACACACAGGAACAGCAAGGCAAATCACTTCTTTGCTCCTGCACCTCCCTCATACTTCTTACCTTCTTCCTTTTACATGCTAGTACACGGACTGCTGCTGGAGACTGCTCTGCCGTTTGGGATATTGTACAGGACAGGGAGTTCAGGGAAATGGAGCTGAGAGAGCTGGAGCTATTCAGAAAAATGATGACCATAAGTGCTTGGGCAATAATTTGAAGAAATACTTTGCTGGGCAATGTATATATGCTTGATCTGAATTCATCATTGAAAATAAGTTTGAGCATTTAATACTACATTAAAGAAGAACTCTGGGAAAATAAAAAAAACTTACCCCTGTAATGGGGCTTCTTCGTACTGCAAGAGTGAAGTGCTCATTTTGTCTAGGGGATGCAAATAAAGCAGATATGCTCACTTGATCCTTGGTCCTGCCAGGTTGCTAAACCAGTCACTGCAGCCTCTTCTCCCCCCAGGCTCTGGCGGACTGAGGGCCACTGACATCATCATGTCAAATGCAGGAACATTGACTTGCATTAGATGGGAGGACACCGAGGGACATTCCACAGCACGAGTGAAGGGCGAGAAAGGTGAGCGCTGGCCACCGTGCGACCGAGGATAGCCCCACAGGTAATTATATCTGTTTTATTCCATCCCCTTTATAAATGAGCACCTAACCCTTGCAGTGTGGAGGTAGCCCCACTGTAAGGGAAAGTTTTTATTTTCTTTAAATATGAACAAGACTTCTGTCTGACTAGTTATACTATGTGAAAGAAAAAGTACTACTATCTTATCTTCAAAGAACATTTTCTATGCACAACCTTTTATTCCAATATCACATATATCTTCATAGAGAAATGTTTTCTGGTGCCTTTGTTCTCGTTTCACACTGAATATTCAGCTCTATTATCTAATCCTGTGAAAAGCAAATGTATTAATTTTATCTGCACATGACTGGATAATTGAATTGAACATTTACACACTTTATTATGAAAAGAGTCTCAACTCCTTCGCTAAATCAGTCTAACTGTCTCTGCATTCACTCTACAAACCACGTGATTCTTTACAGATGCAATGGGACTGATTTACTAAAAGAGCAAAGACGGTTTAGTTAGTGAATAAGGTTTCCTGAATTATGGCTTTCCCAGTATCCTAGCATTCATGCATACTGCATTCACTACTTAGTTATTTTATCATTTGCAGGATAACTGTACAGTCACATAAGCTTTGGCTGTCTGGTCACTCGTTTCATAATGTCCTCTGCAGCAAAGATGATAGCTCTGTGCCTTGGCTTTATGGGTTTCTAACAGACTTGGCGTGCTCACTTTAAATAGGTGATCTGTACCAAACATAATCACCTTCTGTCCGTATAGCATGGAAAAAAATGGAAAAAAGTTGAATTAACCCTAAACTGGGACACCTCTGGTCCAATCCCAGTGTATCTCTGACAGAAATTACTGCAGCAGTGATGTAGAAACCCTATAAATTCACTTTCTTATGGCCACTTTGGCCAGGCTCTTTTCTTAGTTATCAGAATTTGGTTTTACGGAAAGACAAGGTTTTTTGAGACAGAGAACCTCTTTTTTTTTACTCAGAGTGGTTTCTCCTTTTTACCTTAATGAGGATGTTTTATTGCCTTCTCTATGTCTGGCACCCGTTCACACCAAGGAAATTATGATCCATAATCTGGATGTAGTGTGAGCCATCAAGATTTACCTTTTTGCACTGCTTGTTTTAGGCAAACTAATTCCCTTTTTCTCATTTTAGAAGGTCCTAAAAGAAGTTATCTGGCTTCCAGATCCACCATGTCTAAGTGAATTTGACAGGTTATTGTACAGGCCTATGAGTTACAAGATAAATTGTCTTGTTTTCCCAGTACAGCCCACTCCACTAGCGCAGTGAGTGTTTCTTGGGCTTTTCTTTACCAAGCCTCAGCGTCATAAATCTGTAAGACTGCGACCTGGTCTTTTGCACACACATTCTATAAATTTTACATGGTTGATATGTCCTCTTCCACAAATAGCTATTTAATGCCCTTGGTTTCCCTTGTTTGCTTTTTTTTTCTTATTGGACTGGTTTACCTGTGTTGTTTGTGTTCCCGCCCCTCAATTTGGACTGTTTTTGGACATCCCTAGGTTGCATTTTATCATCATGCTGTGTCTCTAAATGGACACTTTTGTAAATGAGAACCTTTGCAGATAGACACTGTAGATAGATCTATCTCTATACTGTATATCTATTTTAATTTCTTATTCTGTACATATTCTACTCTTCATATATATGCATTACTCAGAGATGAATGGTTTGCAAGATTTTCTAAAATACTCACACTTCTATTTTATTCTAACTCATGGCATAATTTCCAGACATGATTTATAGTATTTCAGTCTTCACGTTAGAGATATCAGTACACTGCTCTCAATATTTCTAAATTTAAGCTCTTATTAAAAAACTTTGAAGCATGCTAATCATTTTAAATCACTTGCTTAGTGATTTGGAATTATTGAACCAGTTTTATAAGCACTTGAATGGGAAGGTGATCATCAGAGAACTGCAGAAAAGAATCATTTAAAATTACTGCAGTGCTTGACATTTTTTAACAATCTCTCTTCTTGTGATCAGAACTTAGTATGTGAAATATAGTACAAGGAAGAGTAGTCAATTTTTTTATTTCAGCTTTAACTCATGCATAAATAGGAACTGGAGTTGTTTCCAAATTAACAGAAAACACATGATTATTAAAACTTATCATAAACACGGTACTCAATGTAAAATTGTAACTGCCTATGAGGGACTGGAAGAGGTTTGACTGATAAGCACAGATGAATGTGTATGCAAACTCAATGAGGGGAATCTAAATATGCTTATTTTGACCCTGGAACTGTATTAACTGGCTTATTCATATATTTATTTTCAGCTGAAGAAAAAAAAGTTTGCAATATTAGAGAAGGCAATGGAGAGATACAGAGGTCACATGTTTTAACACAGACAAAACCTGTCATTGATGGCCCTTTCACATCATGGTACACTTTTGTTTGAGCAACAACATGCTTTATTATGCATCACCGCATGCTGCATTACCACAGCCCATCAATTTTGAATAGGTGTGATGTTCTGCTGTGTGTTGTAGCGTAGGTGTAGATGCATTGGAGTGCCATTGAAAACGCAATGTCTTGCACCATGTGTTACCATGTGTTGTGCTAATGTGCATATTTTATGGTGTGAACAGGAGAAAATCTGTCTGCAGCTAATTAAAAAAGCAAAGAAAGAATACTAAATGACAGGGAACAATTAATTCATGAAAACATGAATGGGCAAAGTGAAGAAAGCTGCTAATGAAAACAATAAAAACTATAAACAGTTATGAAGTTCTTTAAAATTTTAACAGCTTTACCTTTGCATGTTTTACATATTGCATGTTATCAGAAATTGCAACCTTTTCTGCTTTTATGCATGGGTATAAAGCAGACAGCATTGCAACATGCATGACATTGTGCAGTGTCCATTGATACAACCCTGTAAACTGTACACTACACAAAGATAAGCCATCAACCCAGCCAGATAGGACTGTGAATAACATCTAAAACTAAGGCTACACAGATGATTTTTAAATATCAGAGACTGAAAATTCACCTAGTGCAAACATTGCTCCCTTATTTTACTGCAGGAGCTAGGTGAATGTTAGTAGATTAATCTCACTGGGTGTACTTGAATGGAAAAAATTTGGCCAAGAATTTCCTAAATGAGGGATTGTTGAGCAATTAATCTTCTTCTATTAAGGAGAAAAGAGGAGATTAATTGCTAATTGTTTCTGCTACGTGACTAAACTGCAGCATTGTGCAGTTGTGGGAGATCAATCGCTTTACTGAAAATCTCTTGTGAAACAGCTTACATTTAAAGTAATGTGATACAAACAAAGACATGAGATCTTTGGTAGCTTTTTTTGGTAGCTTTAGTTGAGTGTAGCTCTTGCCATTTTAGCCAGCTACAGCAGTTTATAACCATAAACCAGCAGCTTAGTCTTACACATGTTGTAGGTACTTAAAAATTGTTATATCAGTAATAGAGATTAAATCACTATACATGAAAAATCCTATACATGACAGATATATTTACACAGTAGAACATTCAGATTAGATTAAATCAGACTCCCCTTCTTTGGTCAGTACATTCATGACCAAGCTTGGTAACTCTCTGGAACTGGCACATGAGACTTTGGCTACTACTACAATTGGCAGCGAACTGACAATGCACAGAGTGAGTGGGGGGAGCGGGGAGGAGAGTGAGCTATGCTCTCTTCTATTTCGGCACCTCCATCTTGCCACTGGAGTGTGTGTGTTGCCAAAGAAAGGGGAATTACACTTCTAAATGCAACTGGTAACCTGGAGTAAAGCTAAGAGTAGCTGGTGATCAAACTGGGCTGCAGTTATTGTCCATGTATTTTGTTTTCTATGAATTGCTACAATTGCTTTTTTGTTACCTTTGTAATGTCACAATTGCCCTATTATTGTCCACATATTGTACAGACCGACTGTTTGTACTTTGTGTGTTGCTTTGACTACCTGTTTGTTGCATGTGCATTGACTTAACTGGTGATTTGTGGTCCACTACATATAATAGCAGTCTACTCACCAAGCATTGGTTTCAGGGTGGTCAAACCCACTTTTATTTAAGCAGGAGAATCGGAACAACAACATTTTCCCAGGAAAGAGGTTAGTCCAGCAAAACTCCAAACTAGAAGTACAGATGCCTTGCTGGCTTTGGGCTATGTCTGTTAACTGCACAGACTGGTCTTTTGGCATACACCACCACACAGTAACTTCCTAAACCTTTTATTAATACACTTGAAGCATAATACCTGCTGGCTTTAGATGAGTTGAACAAGTTACACAAGGAGCCCAACCACTCTCTCCCAGAGCAGGCTCTAGAGCCATAAAACCAGGACTGGATTTCTGTCAAGACTCCAGCTACTTTTGAAGCCAAAATAAACTCCCACAGCCTGGGTGGCAGATATATTGGGCCACAGACCATTCCCTGGGTCTTGCTAGTCTGTCCATCATATTGTCCTACGGTCACTGTCATAACTACTGTTTCTTTCCCATGTATTGCCATGAATATCCATTTGTCACCTGTGTATTGCCACAAATTCCTTTTTGTTTCCTGCTGTTGCATATTACCATGATTCTACATATTTTGCTCATATATTATCATACCAATATGGACAATTTTATTGGTACCCTTTCAGAAAAAAACTGAAGAATCCACAATTTTCTCTGAAATGGCTTGAAACTGACCAAAGTAATTTTGGTATCCGTCATTGTTTATTCCATATTTAATACAAATTGTAGATTCAACGGAATATTTTAATACTAAACATAAAAATGGCATGGGCAAAAATGATGGACCCTTTATCTAACATTTTGTTGTACAATCATCATAGGCAATAACTGCAAACAAATTATTTATGTAGCTCTCATTGAGTATCTGCCAACAGGTAGTTTGGTCCACACTTCTTGAGCAAACTTCTCCAGTTGTTTTGGGTTGGAAGGGTTCCTTCTCTGGACTGCATTTTTCAGCTTTTTCCATAGATTTTCAATAAGATTCAGATAAGGGCTCATAGAAAGCTACTTCAGAATAGTCCACTGTTTTTTTCTTAGTCATTCTTGGGTGCTTTCAGCTGTGTGTTTTGGGTTATTATCCTGTTGGAGGACCCATGACCTGTGACTGAGAAAGAGCTTCCTGACACTGGGCAGTACATGTTCATCCAGAGTTCATTGATAGTCTTGATATTTAATTTTTCATATTACAGATGTTGCTTTCTAGTAATATGTTGCTAAGGACTAATACTGTTTTAAATTCAGAAGCAATAAAACAAAACCCACTTTCATTGCCACTATTACAGAAATTTTTCTTATTGACATAGTGCTGTGAAATATTCATTACTCCAAGTTAATCATTTCTTCATCACATATGCAGTGTTACGCAACCCTGATACTGCATCTTGAGAACTTTATGTTATGTATGTATTACGCTATATTATTAATGTATAATAAAGCTAACTGACTATTCTATTAAATTCTATTCTATTGGGGGGCGTGGCCTGGACGTTATGGTGGACGGCCGCACTTAGACAGCGCTCCTCACTTACCCTCTGCATCCGCACCCATCCGACGACCCACGCCCCTTTGCTGACCATGACAAGTAAAAGGAGCACCTCCACGAGACACCCGAACACCCCTAGAACTCGTAGGGGTGCACTGGATCTTTACCTCCGCGATCGGAGTTTGACCGAACGGGCCGCATCCAACATGGCGCCGGATGGCGTCCGCTCCGCCGGCTCTCCCAGAGGTATGCCTCGTCCCACCCCGATCCCCTCAGACACAATCGGCCCCCCTCAGATCTCTGCCGACCAAAGCAGACCTGCAGGCGTTTGTCTCACACGTGGAGGGGATGCATAAGCAGGCTATTGCAGACGTCAAGGCTGACACTGCTCACCTGGGGCAGAGGGTGGAAACACTGGAATTACAATATACAGGAGCCCTGGACACTATCTCCCTTCTCAAAGATAAAATCTTTAAGCAGGACTCTATCATTGCTGACTTATCAAACCAATTGGATGACTTTGAGAACAGAAACCGTCGCTCTAATATACGATTGCGGGGACTGCCAGAGGCGACTAGGCCTCAGGACCTTCTACCCACAGTGACGGGTATCTTCAATCAGATACTGGATAGATCGGTCTCCACGCACATTGAAATAGGCCAAGTCCACAGAGCCCTGCGCCCGCCAAACCAAGATCCTGACAAACCCAGAGATGTCATCTGTAAACTGCATAAATATTCTGAGAAAGAATCCATTATGCACCGCATGCGTACCCGCTCCAATGTACTCCCCTTCCTCTAAATCTAAGGGGGTCGCAATAGCATTTCACAAAAACTGCCACTTTAACCTCCAGGATCAATACTCAGATCCTAACGGACGATTTCTGTTCGTTAAGGGACTGATAGAGGGGACGATGGTCACGCTAGCTATGATTTATGCTCCAAACTCCCAACAGTTGTCTTTTTTTGATACGGTTCTCCCCAAACTCCACTCTTTCAAGGAGGGGGTATTACTGCTGGGTGGGGGCTTTAATTTTTGCCCAGATCCTTCCCTGGACACGTCGACATGGCGCACTTCCCATTCCTTTGCTGCCCTGAAGCACTTCAGGAAAGCATTGCAGAACCTGTCCCTTGTAAATGGATGGCGAGCATTGCATGCCAATGACAGGGATTACAGTTATTACTTAGCTGTCCATGGCACATACTCTCGTATTGATCTGCTGTTCATTGACCAATATCATTTAGATAACACTCTTGACGCCACTATTGGCTCAATTACGATTTCGGATCATGCGGCTATAGCTCTGACTGTCTCTCTGCCGGGCTTATTACAACGGGAATGGACATGGCGCTTAAATGAGTCGCTCTTGGATGACATCTCGATAAGGGGGTCGGTTGCATCAGCGATTTCAGAGTATTTTAACGCCTCTCTGCTGGCGAGATTGTGGTGAGATGGGCACTCACTTACATATATGGTGGGACTGTCCCAAGATCAGGCCTTTTTGGCGGGAAATACAATCCCGGATTAAGACTCTCTTGGGGGTGGAGATGCCTTTCCTCCCAGCCCCATATCTCCTGCAATCGGTTCCTCCTTCTATAACTAAATACCGAACTAGTCTTCTCCCCCATCTCCTGAATGCGGCAAAACGTTTAATCCCCCGCCACTGGAAGAAGACATCTATACCCACGGTGGAGGAGTGGAGCGGACTGGTCTCGGATATCCAGGGCTCCGAGGAATGGTTAGCTACAGGTAATGAAAACTATGCACAACATTACTCTGTCTGGGCCACAAGGATCCATCACAAAATGAGCTCTGGTGCCACCGGGGGGCAATAGAAATTAAAAAGTATGAAGTAAACAGTATGGAGGTTTTGTAGCCTTGACAATTACTGCGGTATGTCACACGATGCATGGTGAATTGTGAATATAACTTTGTGTTACATACAGCCAAAAAGGGATGTTCTATAGATTACCCTTGTTTGTTTGTAATAGACACGATCCTTGTTCCTCCCCTGAACCCCACCCTCCCCACCCATCTTCCCTTCCCTACTTCCTCCCCTCCCACCATCCCCCTTATTTCCCACCCTTCCCCTCTCCCATCCCAGACGGGAAAATTACTTTGTCACTGCCCGTTGGCGACCGGAAGTCCGCTAGCGAAGGCATATGGTTTGAGCCAGATGGCACTATGCTGTATTCCCATCTCGATCCCTATTGTATCTCTTAGCTTGAACATCTTCCCTTCCTTACTTCCTCCCCTCCCACCATCCCCCTTATTTCCCACCCTTCCCCTCTCCCATCCCAGACGGGAAAATTACTTTGTCACTGCCCGTTGGCGACCGGAAGTCCGCTAGCGAAGGCATATGGTTTGAGCCAGATGGCACTATGCTGTATTCCCATCTCGATCCCTATTGTATCTCTTAGCTTGACCCTGGTATACCAACTGTTACCCCTCGTTCACACCTGAACGTTTTGTAGCGCGTTCTACGCTCGAAGAACGCTCTACAAAACGCTCAAAAATATAAATTGCATTGGAGTCAATGGACTCGTTCCCACCTTGCCGTATTTCCGCCCGTCCCGAACGCGCTACAAAACGGCCCACGCCTGAAAAGGTCCCGGGACTACTTTGGGCCGTTTTGTAGGGCGTTTTCCATTGGGATACTGCCAAGTAGCCTTTGTAATCGCGCGACGGCCGCGCAACTTTTTTACCGCGAATCGCGGTAAAAAAACCGCGTGACGGTCGCGCGACAGACGCGCATATTACAATACGCCTAGGTGTGAATGGGGGCTTATGGTTTCTTTGTTTGTCATGTAAATTTGGAAACTTGGCAATAAATAAAGATTATACAAAAAAATTATATTCTATTATGTAATCTTTGCAGTGTTTACTATCACAATATTCTGGTGCAAATAATTTACAACCCCGATTGTTATGTCAAAGAACTCCTATTTTAGTTATTTTCCTTATCACATGCAGAGTCTTTGGAAAAATGAATTAAATAAATATCTATTTAAAGCTGCAGTATACATACAGAATGACAGCGAGTCATTGAATAGCTGGGCAAAAGAAGCAAATACTGTCTGACTGCACTGCAGTTCACTAAAAAGCATGCTACAAGTGACAAGTAAATACTGCAGGCAAACACCATGAAACTAATACATCTTCACAGCAACCAGTTGAGACTTTATATTTAGGATTCTTCATTTGTAAGTGCACCTTAACCCTTAGAAACTCTAATTTCCTTTTTGGTACTTGAAAGTAAACAAACTACCGCATTGAAGGTATAATTCCACAGCTGAGTAAAGTTTCAGCAATAAATACATTATAAACACAATAAAGGATTCACGCATTTGTTTTTCAACTCTCCTATATATTTCTCCTCTGTAAATATTGTTATTGTGTCAATGTCTTTTCTAATTAATTGCAGATTGTGCTCTTTTCTCTGGTCTGCAAAGCATATCACCATACATGTTTCTTTCCCTTCTTTTCTCATCTCTAGTATTGCAAAGGCTTCTTCTATCCCTGTCATATGCATACCTAAAAAGTTAGTAATGCAATTAATTATGAGTCTCTTAAAGGGGACCTTTTTGTACTTTACAAGTCTGCATGATTATTTCCTGACATATCATAATATACATCAAAAGTTTATTTGTTCAAAACATATGTACTTTTCATCAACAAAAAGCAGTTCTTTTGTTCCAGCATGTGCCTTTGCCCAGGCTGAGATGATTAAATCAGTCTTTTGCAGGCAGGAGGAAGGATTTCCTCAGTCTCATCTCCTCAAGTGATCAGACCAGGGGCTGATCTTTGGCTTGCACCTATGAACACAGCCTAGAACTGCACAGGCACCATAATTTACATGACCGTGCAATCTCTGAGCCAGCATCTCAGCTGACTCTACCCTAAATGCCGGAACCCCTGCTGAATACCTTTAATGATGCCTGAACAAAGATGGCACCATCCTTATGGACGAAAAAAAAGCAGAAGTCATTGCCGGAGGAGTGCTGTAATCTCTGTCAGGGGTAATAAATACCCATACATTTTACACTTACATATTACTTAGAATGGCTGCAGTAATTAATGTATTCAATGTTAGTTCCTCTTCAGTTTTGCATAAATGCCAAAGTGTCATATTTCTGACCACAATCTCACAATAAATCTGTGTGAATGTGCTGCTGTTGGAAATTGGGCTAAAACACTGAGCATCTGCACAATTTCTGCTAACTATTTGTTCTATATTAAATTGCAGTTACAATCTTTTTTTCTGATAGATATGTGAGTATAATTATATTAAATGTCTTTAATTGATTTTAAAGATAGAGATCTACATTTTCTAGAACTCATTTTTAGCATCTAAACACAAGGGTATTATTGCTTGAATAGATATTTAACACTATTCAGAGATCAGGGAAACAATAATGGCATGCGGCCAATGTTCTAAAGCGTGTATATTGTCTTAAATAAAATCAGGGCACTGATGTAACAAGTCAGCAGTGGCCACAGCATGACAAACAAATTACAAAACAGCAGATGTGGCACAAATTAAGATGTATTTAGCACTCCAGCACATGAAATGTGTGAAAGACTTCTGTACCTCTCCTTTGTTAGCTTGATGTAGTGCACATTAGACTGTTGGTAAGATGAAACCTTCCAGCAATTAGAGGTGGAAATAGCAAGGATACAAATGTATACAGGTCCCAGTAGGCCATAAATGTCTGCATTTACAAAGGCCGATCTTTATGACAGTAAAACAAACTTCCAATTGCTTTGCTGTGTTTTATGTTCTTTCATACTAAACACTGGAAACTATTTACTGCCTGTCTGTGATTCTTACATGTTTTATTCATAGGTGAAATAGGGACTAAAAATTTACACATATTATTTTACTCCATGCACTGTATTCATCATTGATGATATGATATTTTAAACATCCAACCAACCAACACTGTTTTAAAGGCCAATCCACCTAGACTGGTTTTAGTTTTGAATAGAAGAGAGAAGGTTAGAAGGTTAGAACCTCTATCATGCGATTTTCTTCTCACTCTGTGTCTTGGTGATAGCAAAAGAAATGAGGGAAACATGAGTCACTGGGTCAAGAGGCTCTAACCTGTCTCTACTCTCTCTCTCTATATATATATGTTTTTTGTTGCGGTCTGTATTGACATTACAAATGTTTCCCATCACTTTTTGTCCTTCTGACTCCTTGTCACTGGAAACAGAAATAAAAATATATTTATTCAATGAAGCCAACAAAAAACAAAAACAAAGAGAGGCTAACCCTTCTCTACTATATCCAAAACAAAACAAAAAAACTGTTGGCTGTAGTTGGACTTTAGGTTCTGGGTGGTTTCAATGCAGAGACTTTTGGGTACCCAATACCTTTGAATAATGGTGATTAAAGTGACACTAAACTCTCAGTAGTTAACCCTCAAAAATTCATTTAATGGATTTTGGTTTTAATCCAAGCTTTTTTTGAAGTGGTTTGTTTTTTAGAATTGTTTCAATTTATTTCAGAAGCCCTCCTTGTTTGCTGCTGGACCAGTGGCATAACAATTGCCATAGCGATCCAAGCGGCTACTATGGGGCCAGGGGGACAGGGGGGCCCGGCCAGGATATCTTCCTAATGCTGTGTGGGCCGCCTGAGTCACTATGGCCCATCTCAGGCTGCTGGCAGCAGCGTCTTCCTTCTCGCAGCCGTTGTGAGTCGGTAACAGCTGTGGAGGAAGAATGTACTGGGCCCGGCGTCAGAAGCGGAGGAGGAGGCGGGCCCGATGAAAGAATGGGTATGGTTTGGACCATTGGGAAGGTGCCTTTGGTCCAGGCTGTCCAATCAAAAAAAAGAAAAAGAAAACACTGAGAACATCGATCTCGATGACTCGCCAGTGACAAGCAAGCGTGGGGCAGGGAGGCTGGGAATGTGTAAGGGCTTCATAGTATCCCTGGTTACTCATTTACAAAATAGATTACAGATATTAAGTAAACATTTTGAGGGGGACCTTAGGCATAAAAATTCAAACCAGACCCCTTTGCGTGGGAAGCCCCCCACACAAAAAAAATGGCCTTGATGAGGCCCTGGTATGGTTTTTGACGGGAAGCCCACTCAGACAAAAAACAAAGGCATGGGGCGCCCCCTGACATCGATACCAAATCTACATTCAAGCATGAAGCCTGGCAGGCTAGGAAAGGTTGGGATAGTGAGCATGTGCCTCCCCTGCTCCATACCAGGCCACATTCTGTGAAGCCTCCTCCCCAGCAAGACATATTGTGCCCATGTTAATAGGGACAAGGGCCTCATCCCCACATCCAGTCCCCAAGAGGATGTGGGTGTCTATGTGAGTTAGGGGACTTTACCCACTTCAGCCGCACAATACATATATAAATGGCGTGGTCCTGAAGTGGTTATCATGGCTGCTGCTGCAGCTGGTACTGTTTCTTACAGCCATTTGTGCTTGGCTGACACATACAATGGTTCAGGCGGCTGAACCTGGTTGCTTGTATGCAGCTGGGGAGTGTGTTTCCCTTTCTACCGCTGCTGCCGGCTATACTTGTTAGCCCCTTATGTAATAGCAATAAAGTTAAGTGTAAAGAAAAATCTATAAAATGAAAGTCACATATAAAAAAAAACAATTTTTTTAAAAAAAAGTACCCCACCCCCATACAAATGCAAACACAAAATTGCAATAATAAAAAACTTACATTTAAAACTCAGAATACTGGCCTGTAAACAACAGACAATTTCCTCCTCTGCCCCGTGTGACTCTCAAGCAGCGTCAGTAAGACCCGCCTCTAGCGTATTTTGTCATTACAACTGTCAAAGGACGGCAGGTCTCAGGCTTTACATTTGCTAAGAGAGCACTGGTTGACTGTCAAATACAGTCAATAATTTAGGTGAGTGCACAACCATTGGGGGGTTCTCACGAGGAAAAGAGTCATCTATCTTTGGAGCGTAGATTGGTGTTATATGGTTTATATTAGACATGTGCACCGGCCAAAAATTTGTTTAGTTTCGTTTTGTTTTGATTCCAATTTTGCGTTATTTCGTTTTTCGGGATTCGGGTCCGAAATTCAATTCGTTTCGGGATTCTGACTAAATTTGTTAGCGGTAGTCTGTATGAAATTTAATTTAGTTTGTTGGACGAAATTTCGTTGCAGCAAAGTGACATTTGAGGGGGACAACATTTTTTTTTCTCCAATGTCAATTGGAAAACAAACACAATTTCGTACAGACTACCGCTAACGAATTTCGGAATCGGAAATTCGGATTCTTTTGCATTCGTTATATCTGTAATTCGGAAACATCGAATCTTCGAATTTCCGAAATTTCGTCCGAATTTCGATTTGAAACAAATTGAATCGCACACAGTTTATATGAAACTGGATGTGGAACTTTTAAAGTCACTTTGGGGATTTGGTTCACATTGATTTACTATTTCAATCACTATCAGGATTGGACTAATATGATGGAATCAATGATGGATTATTAGTATGATATACACTAGAATTCACTGTATTATATACACTAATCTAAGAGTGTTGATATTCACCTACAGTATATATTACTGCTAATGAGGGTTATATTTGATATAATGTAATGTATGTTTTCATCAAATCATTCATATTTATCACTTCATTCATTTTCACTTAATACTTGTTTAAATATTAATCTATTGATTTATTTAATTTATTTACACAGTAAGGTGTGTCACTTACGACTGATAGACAAGGTTTTTAGCGCTGTGCATTTTTGCTTCACATCTCTTGCAGCATATCTGTAGTCTCTGACCATCTCTAGTAGATTGGTTGTAGTCTCTGACCATCTATTGTAGCATGCCTGCAGTTTCTGACCCTCTCTTGTAGCATTTCTATATCCTCTGACCATCTCTTGTAGCATGCCTATACTCTCTGACCATCTCTTGTAGCATGTCTGTAATATCTGAATATCACTGCTTGCATGCCTGTAGTCTCTGACCATCTCTTTTAGCATGTCTGTAGTCTCTGACAATCTCTTGTAGCATGGCTGTAGTCTCTGATGATCCCTAGTAGCATGTCTGTAGTATGTGACTATCTCTTGTTGCAGGTCTGTAGTGTCTGAACATCCCTCCTAGCGTGCCTGTATTCTCTAACCATCTCTTCTAGGATAACTGTATTTTCTGACCATCTCTGGTAGCATGTCTATATTTTCTGACTATCTCTTGTAGCATGTCTATAGCCTCCGACCATCTTTTGTAGCACACCTGTCATCTCTGACCATCTCTTGTAGCATATCTATAGGCTCTGACCATCTTTTGTAGCATGCTTATAGTCTTTGACGTTCTCTAGTAGCATGCCTGTAGTCTCTGACCATCTCTGATAGCATGCCTGTTGTCTCTGATTATCTCTTGTTGAATGCCTGTCTTCTCTGACCATCTCTTGTTGCATGTCTATAGTCTCTGACCATCTTTTGTAGCATGCCAGTAGTCTCTGGCCATCTCTTGTAGCATGCCACTAGTCTTTGGCCATCTCTTGTAGTCAAGACCGGATTAACACAGGTAAAGGTTGAGCTCCCGCTCCAGGTCCACCCCTGCAAATAGGCCCGGCTGAGCCGACCCGAATCGCGGCTGGGCTGGGCTGACCCAACTCGAATCACGGCCAGGCAAACCCAACTTGAGTCGTGGCCAGCCTGATGGAGGGACAGCCGCGACCAGCCAGCCGTGGCCCTCTATATCAGGCATATCAGAGGGCCCTCTGACATGCCTGAACAGAGAGCTGCATTTGCTGCGGCTGCAGCCACCAGTCTTACTGACCACCTGGAGCCCTCACTGACCACTTCTGAGTCCATACTAACCTGCTGGAGTCCGCACTCACCGCCTGGAGCCCACTCTGACCATCTGAGAGCCCATACTGACCTCCTGGAGCCCTCACTGATGGCCTGGAGCCCACACTGACCTTTAAGCCCATACTGACCAGCCTATACTGACCACCTGAAGCCCATACTGACCACCTGGAGCCCACACTGATCACCTGAGAGTTCATACTGACCACCTGAGAGCCCATACTGACCATCTGGAACCCTCGCTGTCCACCTGGAGCCCGCACTGACTACCTAAAGCCCATACTGACCACCTGGAGCCCTCACCACCTGGAGGCTGCACAGACCACCTGGAGCCTGCACTGACCACCGGAGAGCCCATACTGACCACCTGGATCCCAAACTGACCACCTGGATCCCACACTGACCACCTGAGAGCATGTACTGACCAACTGGAGCCCACACTGACCACTGCCTGAGAGCCGCACTGGCCACCCTAAACCCCCCCAGCTCTCCTGAGACCCTGGAGACATCAGGCTGTGAACCCGGAGCAACACAGAGTATGTAGCTTCAAATTATTCTGCATTGCTATATAAACTATTGCTGGGATTTGTAGTCCTCAATAACTGATAGTATTATTCTGCAGCGCTTTACAATGTATTGCTGTGATTTGTAGTCCTCAATAGCGGATAGTATTATTCTGCAGTGCTTTACAATGTTTTGCTTTGATTTGTAGTCCTTTATAGCTGATGGTATTATTCTGCAGTGCTTTATAATGTGTTGCTGGGATTTGTGGTCCTCTATAGTTAATGGTATTCTGCATTGCTCTGTAATGCATTGCTGTGATTTGTAGTCCTCTATAGTTAGTGGTATCATTTTGCATTGCTGTATAATTTATTGCTGTGATTTGTAGTCCTCTATAGCTGGTAGTATTAGTGGGATTTGTAGTCCTCTATAATTGGCGGTATTCTGCATTGCTGTATAATGTATTGCTAGATTTGTAGTACCTCTACAGCTTGGAGTCACTGGCAGATCTACCAGGGGGGCAGCTGCAACTGGACCCATCAGATTTTGTCTTCATGCAGCTGTCTGCTTACACTCTGCTATCCTTGACTTCTCTTATTGGACCCAACCCAAATTAAAAAAACTTAAATGGGACAGTTTCACTTGAAGGGTAACCAACAACTAGATAAAAATATAATAAATGTATAGGGCCCGGGGCACAGTGGGGCCCAGCCAGATGCCGTGCGGGCCGCCTGGGTCGCTATGGGATCCTCTGCTGGTGGCTTTCACTGGCGGCTGAAGATGAACACACTGCTGTTCAGATCACTGACAGTAATCTGTGCAGCAGCGCGTACATCAGCGACCGTGGAGGAAGAGGAGGCGGACAAGTAAGGAGTGCGACCAGCCCACCTGAGGGTGACCCTGCATAGCCCACCATAGAGAGTCTATGGATGGCTCTGCAAGTTCACCCTCAGGTGGGATCTTGAGTGGGCTCTGAAAGGGGTATAAAGAAAGAAAATAGCACTGTGATTCAAACTAAAAAATTATATTCCTAAAATGTGAGAAAAATAGTATGAAATGTGAAATTGTCACAAAGTGATAAACTATTTTGTGTTATACACAACACCTGTGTTGCACAATGCCTGTGCTGATGATGGTAAGAAAAAGCTCTAGGTCTAATGGTCTAGACACTCTAAACCATCATAAACATGGGGAAAAAAAACGTGCTAGTACATCTCATAAAATGTGTACATATAGAAAATCCTGTGTTAAATCTCACAAGTGATGTACAACTCCCTCATTAATCTACATAACCACATGTGAAGTCCATTACTTCTGGATACAATAAAGTCCTTGAAATATGTGAGGATATATCGTCCAACTTTTATAATCAACACCACGTCCGTGAATGCATCAACAATTAGTGAATCAGTGCTCTCCAGTCTCCACCGTGCTCAAAGATAAGATCTGGCTGCACTCACCGACTCCTATTGCTCACCATATTTCAGATGAACAATTAGCGCTTTGTCGATATATATATATATATATATAGAACCAAATCCTCTCCTTTGTTTTTAATCCAACAATAAATTGGGGTAGATTCCTACCAACTCTGGCTTATCTGGTAAGATGGTTTTCTTACCATCATCAGCACAGGCATTGTGCAACACAGGTGTTGTGTATGACACAAAATTGTTTATCACTTTGTGACAATTTCACATTTCATACAATTTTTTTCACATTTTAGGAATATAATTTTTGAGTTTGAAGCGCAGTGCTATTTTCTTTCTTTTTTCCTATTTTGGGTGTACTCACCTATTAAGCACAGCTGCTCTTAGAGTGTTATTTGATTCCTAGCACAGTCTTTTTCTATCTACCATATCTGCAAGGGGTATAACTAGAAATCACGTGGGCCCCTGGCTGTTGATATAATGGACAAAAAAAGTAGATTTACTAAAGGCAAATAGACTGTTCAAGGGATTTTGCACTTTGCAGGGGAAGTTTGCCCTTCGTTTAGTGAAAGAGGCAAGGCTCTGCTGACTTCCATCATTTAATCATGTGCAAGTAAAAACACAGTTTTTTTTCTCCTTGCAAGCCATTGAGTATTCTTTGCAAAGTGAAATTTCACCACATTTACCAAATGTATTTCCACATTTGCAGTCAAATTTGTGAAAACCCCATAATATGTTTTTTTTTTATGTGTTCTCATTCACACAGAGTACCTTGAAATGTTTTAAAATATTTCTTCCATTTTAGATATCTCTGTGGATCAAGTGTGAACAGACTGCAAGTTTCTTTTAAAGTGATAAGAAACACTTCCTGTACCCATATAGTAGTTAGACTAAGGACACTCTGAGCTTCCTCTTATTAACATACAATACTTCTTTAACACTGTGTTTGGACAGACAGTGTTAAAATTTAGTTTACAACTGATAATGAGATCTGCCAACATGGGGCAGACAGGATTAATTAAGGAAACCTTGCATTCTAGAGGGGGAAAAAAAATCAACTTTTTTGATGAAAAAAGCAATAGTAATATTTAAGCAGCAATTTTTAAAAATGTTTTAATGTTTTGTTAAGTGAATGAAAACATATAACAAATACAAAAAAAAATATTCTCCCAATTTGGCTGCAAAAGTGGAAATACAAGATATTTTCACAAATATACAATCTTAAATGTATTTTCTTTTGTTTATGAGTTAACACTGCACTTCTGATGAGTAAAATTAGTTAGATAGGCAATACTCAGAGCACAGAATATGGAACAATCCTTTACCAGTTAGCAGCAAAATCTCTTTTCAAAAGAGCAATGATTCATGAAACACAAAAACAAACTATAAAAATCCATGTCCCCCCCCCTCCTCCAGTTGCAGTTCTTCACTTTTAAATAGACTTAAATATCTGTTCATGTGACTATAAAATTTGAGGGTGGGCTGTCGACTCTGGAGCCTAAAGTCTCTGAGAGGAGACCAGATGTCATCTCAAACACAAGATGTTTATAACTGGAAAAACAGAGCCATCAAATGAAATCCCACAGAATTCATCTCTTTAAAAGCATCTTGAATCAAAAGAGCAGGTCCTCATGCATGCAAACCTTATTCCTCTTTCTTCCCCTCTCTCCATTATTCATGTCTAAACTAATTATTCTAAAAGAGAACGTTATTTGGAGTAGTTGATCACAACTTGGCATTTATAAAGATGTCCTGCTGTTTTTTCTGTGCTGCTTCAAAGAGATGATTCAGTTTATCAAGGCTCTTGGCCAAACTAATTTTGGCACATAGCCATACAATGTGCCTTTGCATATTCATGTTCCCAAAGCTAGAGCATGCTTCTGAAATTCTTTATCTGTGAATTTCAGTGCTTGAAAAATGTGTCTAATAAGAAGAAATGTATTCTATTTTCTTAGAAGAAATAAAATACTTTGCAGTACTATAAAGACTTAAAGCTGTAATTCATGACCAAATCTAAAAACTACAATGCTCTGCTGTATGTGTATTGTCTATTTGGATTTTAAATAAAAGCCAATACTGCATCTTTGTGGTAGTTCTGCAGTGGCATATATTTAATCTGCAATGACATTAAAACAAAGCTTTACCGATAATATGCAAATGGTATGACCCCTGCCTACCAGTGGCGTAACAACCGGGGGTGCAGCAGGGGCGCGGGCCCCGGGCGAAAAGTGAAGGGGGGGCGCCGGCCGAA
Source organism: Nanorana parkeri (assembly GCF_000935625.1). Classification (NCBI taxonomy): domain Eukaryota; kingdom Metazoa; phylum Chordata; class Amphibia; order Anura; family Dicroglossidae; genus Nanorana; species Nanorana parkeri. Next base: position 47,230 of record NW_017306308.1, read on the forward strand.
AATGGCACTTTCGGCTAAATGCCGAAAGATAACTTTTTTTGGACCGGTATTTTATGCACATCCCTTGACAATTGTTTTCATAGTACAACTGTTAAAATGCACCCTATCTTTTTTGTTTTGTACCTGGCAAGTGCCAAGAACTGTGTAACTATCAAAATGCTTCTTTTTGTTTTGTGCCTGGCAAGTGCCATGAATGATGCACAGCAGACCATGCTCATCATACGTCATACTACCCATTTTTGATAATGTGTATTGCTTTATTTCCTCACTCTTCAAACTATGCACATAAGTACACTGCCTGTCCCAAAAAAATGACCACCTGGACTTATCTAAGTAAATAGGGTAGAGCTTTCCATTGGATAATTACTGCAGTGATTAATATGTTTCATCTGGCAACACTGATTAGCTTCTCATTTCATAAACAACCATATCAGAAGACAAATGCTGAGGTCATGGAAAATATGTATCTCTGTTTCAGAAGGGTCAAATTATTGACCTACATCAAGCCAAGAAATAAACTAAGGAGATTGCTGAAAATACAAAAATTGTGTTAAGAACTGTCTAACACATTGCTAAAACCTGGAAGAATAGTGGTGAACCATCATCTTTCAGCAAGAAATGTGGTCGGAATAAAAAATGCAATGATCATGATCTGAGATTACTTAAATAATTGGTGAATTCAGATTGTGAAAAATCAATAGTAGGGGGAGTGGCCAAAAGACAATGGTGTAGTAAGGACTTGCGTGCCTGAAGCTCCCGCACCTCACCTAGCGTGGAATAGTGCTGGAGTGCCCTGAATATCCAGACCAATGGGCCGATCCTCATGGTAGACGCCTGGCTAGAGAGATGGGGAAGAGCGGCAAAAGGAAGAAGAAGGAGCCGCAGACAATGGAGTCATCAGACCTGCCGGCAGATATTGGACCTTTTTTTTTGGAGAGCAAGGGGAATGCTCCCCTGTAGGTCACCGGATGCAGATACGAGGTCTAGCGGAATCACTTCCCCTACCCTCTGGTGAGAGGAGACGTTGGAGAAGCGAGCCGGCAGGAGAGGTCAGAGCCGAGCCACTAGCGCAGCGGACTCACCAGAAGCTCCACGGGAGCTTATTGAAGAGGAAGAGACCTGAGATGCTTGTGGTAGTAGAGACAGGCTGGAATCCGAGAAAGAGTAGAGATGGTGGTAGTTCACAGACTGGGTCGTTATTTAAACACTCCCAATGAAAGAAGATATGGACCGTGGATTCAGACGTATAGAAGATATTCATAGTTCAGGTATGGAAGAATTAATGAACAGACCTACAGAGCTTTCATAATAAAATTGAAGCTATTGAGAAAATAGTACAGCCCATGGTAAATGGGCAAATAGAGAAGCAAGAAATTATAAAGAATTTACATAATCAGCTTATAAAGTTATGGGCACCTGTAGACGATCTTGAAGACTGTCAAAAGTGCAAAAATATTTGCCTGAGAGGAATACCTGATACTATTGAACAGAGTAACCTAATGGTCACATTACAAAGTATTTTTATTACATACCTGAACAATCCCATATCAGAACAAATTAAAATGGATAGAGTACACAGAGTATTTGGCTCTGTTACTCAGAGTCAAACTTATACAAAGGATGCGCTATGTAGACTACATTCGTTCCAGCAAAAGCAAGCAATAATGCAGAAGGGTAGAGATCAGGGAGATATAGAGTTTAATGGGGCCCACATTTCTCTTTTTCCAGACCTCTCTCGAAAAATATTCGCTAAACACAGGGCCTTGCGCCCAATAACGATGAAATTGAAAGAGGCTGGAATTCAATATCGGTGGGGGTACCTATTTTATTTAAGTGTAAGGAAAAATTTGCCCACATGTGACTTTGAATACATTAGAAGATATTGGACCTTTCCTGACACAGCTGTGTGTGTGTGTGCGTGTGTGCGTGTGTGCGTGTGTGCGTGTGTGTGTGTGTGTGTGTGTGTGTGTGGGGGGGGGTTAAGAGAATGGCAGTGGGTACAGAGTGGAACAGGGGATGAAGATAATCACTTACATCACTAGGAAGGGGGAAGTAATATGGTTACTGGTAATAAATTACTAGATTAAACTATTGAGAATAAGATATACTAAATACCCATAATTAGATGACCAATGATTCATTTAGAGGACAAAAGGGTATACAATTTGGGAGAAGATAGAAGTGAGTTAATATTTGGAATTAAAATTGGGGAAAGGAATTTTAACAATAAGGAATTTTGGGGTAACACGTTGAAGTTTAATTCCCCCTTCTCCACAATGTACGATTTGTTCTCTTTGGGTGTATATTGTATGATACTGAGGGATTAATTGAATATTAAGTAGAATATATATGCACTAATAATTGATGAATCAAAGTATAATGTTATAGATGTGTGGGAGGGAAAAGGTGGAGGTGGATGCAGGGGGTAATTGTTTCAATGAAATTGGTGCTGATATTGTCCTTCCTTCTGGAGGGTGGCTACTTTTGTTCCCAATGGTCCCTGTGTGTGTTGTAAAGTAGCCACCACTTCAAGCTCACTCCCATGATAGACTACAATCTCAATACAGATAAGTAAACTAAATTTGAGATTGTAGTCCATCACAGGAGTGAGCTTGGAAAGGTGGCTACTTTACAATACACAGGGACCACAGGAAACAAAAGTCACCCTCCAGAAGGAACGTCAGTGGCAGCACCAATGCAGAGATGTTTTGAGGACCTACAGCCAAGTGATACACAAATAAGATACATTTTTGTTAATAGTTAAGGTACTTGAATGTATTTTTAAGATTTATCTGCATTTACTAGGGGACACTCTAGTGGGTCCTACCAATCTGTCCAGTCCCTCAGCCCAGAAAGCAGCTGCTACGGTGGACTGAGCAGTGCTGGCGCAAGATGATAGAGTATCGGACTAACACTCCTCAACCTCCTCTTCTTCCTCCTCTCCCCCCTCCAGTGGCATTATATTTTTTCTTTCCCTGTCACACATCCTCTTAATCAATTTATCCCTCCATGTGGGCATTGCAGTGAACAGCCATCTCGCCCTTCATCTGGGGATCACATAGGGAGGCCAGCATGAGTTCAATGCAAGTGTCCATCATCTCTTGCATGTGACTCACCAGATGAATACTCAACCTCCTTAGCAGCACCACCATTTCTGGTAAAGGGTCACCAGGCAACACTTTCTGATAGGAAAGGAAACCCTCTAATTTGTTGTGGAGATGTGTGAACAGGGGTATGACCTGAGCTATGCTGGTGTTTTCTTGGCTTAGACTTTTGTGACACAACCTGACCAATCGTGGCCCAATCCTCCCTAGCTAACTTTCGTTAATTTAACATTCGGATTCGATCGCTTTGGGTCGCGTTTGAATTTAACTAAATTCTTACGAATATCCATTTGAAATAAAATTAAATTTACATGTCTAATTTCTATAGAAACTCATTATGTTACCACTAAAGCAACTCAGAAATGATTGACCTTCTGTCAGAAAAGTATTTGCTGTTGTTTTTTACTTGGGTATGCTTTGCTTGGAAAGCTTATCCCAAGGACGAGCCCCTTAATATAAAGCCTGGCAAACTTTGACTTATGTTTGTTGTCTTGTTCTTGCAGTAAAGCTCAAGGAAACTGATCCAGTTGCATTTAACGTTCTTTTCTATGCAAGAATGCTACATGCACCAACTTAGATACAGGAAATGTAAAACAAAACAAACTTGCAGGCTGACTACAAATAAACATGCACCCACTAATCTATGCTTTCTAGTACATAGAATAGTTTCTAAAAGAGGATACACTAAAGGTACTTAGCTTCCAGTTACAAATTCCGTATCTGAACAAGACTTCATGGAAATTAAGCATTCGCAGGAAAGCGGTTTCTGGTTCCATTTTCTCAAAGTCCTTCACTTCAATGATGTCCTCATCTTGGTCAGAGCTGCATGGTGAAGTCCCACTGACATCCCTCACTTGGTCATAGTTGAATTGTGAAGGCCCAAACTTACTTTGAGCTACTGGCTTTTTATTAATGAGTTGCAAAAGGGAAGCACGTCCTATAAGATGCTTGGCCAAAAGAGGAAGTCCTTAGGTTCATGCTAGGTGTCAATAGCATGGTGTTGTTTTGCAGTACTAAACATGGCAGGCATGTAGTTGGCAGAATATTTGCAGAAGTGTAGGACTTGGAAAGTGCTGGCACCTTCCATAAGGCAAGGTAGGTGTATGTGACCTCAAGACTGAGCACATTACATTACACTTCAGGTCTTCTTTTCTTTGCACATGTGAAAACATTTGAGGCTCTATGATTATTAAATGTAGTTTGATTAACCCTCTAAGATCTGCCAATAGAAGCCCTATCACCTTTCAGCATTAAGACATAGGGGTCTATTCACAAAGCTGCCGAAGGATCTGGCCGTAGCTTCGGCCGATCCTTCGGCTAGCTTCGGCACCAGGACCCCTTCGGTTCAGGAGAACCGAGGGGGTGCTGTACGGCTATTCACAATAGCCCGTACAGCTCCCGATCACGGCCGAGCGGCTCAGTCGAGCGCTGAGCCGTGCTGAAAGACGAAGCTGGCCGAGCGGCCGGCCGACAGCCTGCTTCTGACAGCTGGGCGGAGCCAGACGTGATCTTACGGCTGGCTCCGGCCACTTTCAGAGAGATCAGCGTCCCTGGTTGCTAACCAGGGACACTGATCTCCAAGCATCTGACTCTCCCTGGCGCCCCGGGAGTCTCCTGCTCCCGGCCGCCAAGGAGAAAAACCCCGCTGTGTCTTTTTTCTTTATTCTGACACGGAGCGATGTCAGAATAGAGAAAAAAAAAAAAATCCCATTCAAAAGCATTGGGACATTACTATTGGCTATTTCTATTGCAATAGCCAATAGTAAACTAGCATTGTACCCGCCCTCTTTTGCAGTTCCCCACCAGGTCCACCAGCAGAGGGCGGGAACAATGCTAGTTTACTATTGGCTATTGCAAATTGAAATAGCCAATAGTAAACTCTCAATGCTTTTGAATGGGAATTTTTTTTTTCCTCTATTCTGACATCGCTCGTGCCAGAATGAAGAAAAAAAGACACAGCTGTGTTTCTCTCCTTGGCGGCCGGGAGCGGGGGGCTCCCGGGGCCCCAGGGAGAGTTTTTACATTTTTTTAACTTTTTTTTTTTTACAGCAGCAGAGCCGCCGGACAATAGGAAACTATTGGGCGGAGCTAGCTGTCACTGCTAGCTCTGCACAATCGTTTTCTATTTACTTTTTTCTACTTTTTTCACTCTTTTTCTGTTCTGCTCGGTGCCTCTGAGGGACCGAGCAGAACAGCCGAGCCAAATGCCGCTCGGCGGCATTCGGCTATTCTCTCACTGCTGTTCGGGATCTTTCAGAATAGCCCGAACAGCAGTGTGAAGCCTGCCGGAGGTTCGGCTCAGCCGATCCAGATGTTGGATCGGCTGAGTCGAACTCCTTCTGCACTTCGGGTCAGCCGAACATGCTGAGCATGTTCGGCTGATCCGAAGCCACACGAAGCAAGCCGATGTACGGCTAATTTCAGCCGATATACGGCTGAAATCAGCCGTACCAGCCTGAAGTGAATAGCCGAACGGTGTTCGGCTCACTTCACTTCTGATCGGTCATTCACTCGGCTGCCCTCGGCAGCTTTGTGAATAGACCCCATAGTTTTACAATGGTGTTTAAATGATCAGCCTACCAACTGTGTATCATTTACACAACCTGGAAACTGTCAAAAGGTCGGAAGGTTAACAACGTAAGGGCCTCCAGCTGGTATTCAACGGTCAAAACAGTGTAAAGCTGGCCATACACCTATAGATTATCTGCAGACTTTCTATGGTCAGATGGAAAAAGATTCCTCCATCTACGCTAAACTGTGTGCATGGAGGAATCTGACACTGGGCCAAGCTTCAGCATTTTTCATGTTCTCCACACAGAGAACATGAAAGTATAACTATACTCAAAATTCTAGAAGTAGTTAAATGAGAACTATGGGGTTAAGGCTTTTCCCCATAGTTCTCCTTAGGATAACGGGAGGACACAAACTAGCGTCCTCCCGTCACCCTAGGCTCAGTATACCGCGAGCTACAGCTGAAACGCCGCAGCTGAAGCGGATCCTGACAATTATGTCTGGATCTGCCCAGCTGCGTGAGTGACAGCTGGCTCTGCCTATCTAGAGGCAGAGCCAACTGTACCCGCCCCCTCCCCCGTCCGTTCCGCCAGTCAGCGCTGGAGGATCGGAACGGGGAGGGGGAAATCCAGCCCCTCCCATGTCAAGGCATGTCAAGGCAGAGAGCCGTGACAGGTTCGAGAAGTGAGCGAACGCTGGTATGTGTTCGCTCACTTCCCGATCTACTGAGCCGACCTGTGACAGTCTCAGTGTCACAGGTCGGCTAAAACTATGAGGTGAGTGAAAAGCACTCCTCGTAGTTCTCCTTTAAAGGAACATGCCATCCAAAACTATAACATTGGTTTTTTAAGAGATCCCTACAGTGTAACCTATATCCTAAAATCGGTTTTGAAGAGATCCCTACAGTGTAACCTAGATCCTAAAATCGGTTTTGAAGAGATCCCTACAGTGTAACCTAGAATTGTAGAGAATGTTAATTTACTGCAGAATGATATTGAGAGGTTGTAGTAATACATTTTCTGCACCGTTACCTCATGCTTATCCAACTTTTCCACAGTAAATCTTAGAAGAGGATTTCAGTTTTTGTGACTGTACCTTGACAACAGTAATGTGTGAGAGAGGAGGGTGGGCAGCATAGGGCGACACTCTACCCCATTAGTAAACTAGCTGCCAGCAAGCATCCCTCCACACAAAATCCTATTTCTAAACCATAACCTCCTCCTCTCTCTTACTAACCCCTCCCATTAACCTGCACCCTAATGATTACAGTATAACTGCACCAATACGCGACCCCAATCTTATACTAACCTGACCCCAATCCAATGAAATGTTCTTAACTACATTGCCTTGCCACTTGTAGAAAAATATTTCTGGCCAAGCGTTCATTCTGATGGTCTTCTGTGTATGAGCAAAATCCTGAAATGATCTTCACACCATTGTTTAAGCCCATGTAGGTCCTTCATTTGGTCATTTATTGTAAAAAATACTCCAAAAATATTTTTTAAATAGAGAAATGGACAAAAATGCAAACAATTTGGTTTTAGTTTATTTGCATAATGGTTTGTATATTTAAAGAAGAACCTATGCAAGATGTATCTCACTTTTTCCAACTCTAGGTGGCAGCACAGCATCAGGATTGCCATTAATAGTCAATGAGAGTCCAACTAAGCCTTGACCAGCCTAGGTGTGGGGTTTACGTAAAGTTTCCCCATAACAATATCCCACTGTGAGTAAGCTTCATACAAATAATGGGTGAAGCAATACAGGAGAGCTACATTGATTTGTGAGAACATTTTGGGGATGGCCCCTTCATGTTCCTACATGGCTGCACATCAGTGCACAAAGCAAGGTCCATAAAGACATAGATGAGTGAGTTTGGGGTGGAGGAACTTGACTGGCCTGCACAGAGTCCTGACCTCAACCTGATAGAACACCTTTGGGATTGAATTAGAGTGGAGACTGGGAGCCAGACCTTCTCGTCCAACATCAGTACCTGACCTCACAAATGCGCTTCTGGAAGAATGGTCAAACATTCCCATAGACACACTCCTAAACCTTGTGGACAGCCTTCCCAGAAGAGTTGAAGCTGTTATAGTGGCAAAGGGTGGGCCAACTCAACATTGGACCTTGTGGACTAAGACTGGGATGCCGTTGAAGTTCATGTGCATGTAAAGGCAGGCGTCCCAATACTTTTGGCAATATAATGTACATGCGCACCACAGGGCAAAATGATCATAACTGGGGAACAAATGAGTGACCTAATAACTCATGACAGACTATAGTCTGAATTGGGTTGAACAATGATGAATAAAGGTTGTTGGTGGCTGAACCTTTCCTCGAGGTACCTGTGAAATGGCTAGATGCTGCAACACCAACTATCTCCAATCCATATACTGTACAATGTTTGGGAATGGTGTTCAAATGTTTTACTTTCCAGTTCCCAGGTGACAAGTGACAAGTGTTTCTACCAAGATGTGTACCCAAGGTAACAAAGAAAGTTTTCTTTTGGATCTTTTGTATGACTACAGTATTTCCCTTTGTGTTTGTGGACAATGATTTCACATCTGATACATCTAACTTGTGCTTATTCTGAGCCCGAGATAAAACCACGCAACATATATTGATGACAGAGCCTCAACAAAGTTTCTGTCCCTTTACAGGCAGGAAAACACTTCAAAATGTCTGTGGACACGTGGACTGTGCTATCAGACTAAAAACTTCAAATCTAAAGTTGATCATCATAATGGATTAAAACAAGAGGTTTGTTGTGTATACAATGTATGTTATATTTAGCATTACCTTACATGAAAACATTATCATTAGTTTCTCCTCCGTACTTGCTTACATGCAATACTGTTTCAATTACACATTTTTTTTCAACCAATCAGCAACCTAATTTAGATCCTTCAATGAGGTTACGCCCCATGTACATTTGTTAGCTGTAGTGACCAATTGGGCACCTTATATTAGTAACTGTATAGAAAGGAGAGGATGTAAGGTAATGGTAAGAAGCCATGTGCTCTCTTTTTAACTGGGACACAAAAATACTCAATATGACAAGGTTTTAAGCTGAGAGGTAAAATAACGCCAAAGTTGTATTGTACATTGTCTAGAAAATATTGTTTTGTGTGTTATTTATAAATATCATGTAACACTACTAATAAATGTATGTTACTATATGAAGTACTTCTTTTGTCCAAGAATCATCGGATCTAGGTGTGTTAAATAATGTGTAGTAATAGGAATTTATTTACATATCCATTTAACCTAAGCAACAGTTTTGGCGACCACAAGCGTTTTTAAACATACAGAGGGGAATTTATCAAAACTGGAGCAGGCAAAAACTGGAGCAGCTGCGCATGGCAACCAATCAGCTTCCCTTTTTAATTTTCAAATCTTAACTGAGCAAACTGAACTGAGAAGCTGATTGGTTGCCATGCACAGGTTCTCCAGTTTTTGTCTGCTCCAGTTTTGATAAATTCCCCCACAGTATCTCATTTTAACCTTTACCCAAGATTCATACATTTGTAATAGGAATTAATTGGGAAAAAGGTTTTTTGCACTGAAAGGAGGTACAACTATCCCAATATAATGACTAACAGATGACTACTACATCCTGGAGTCCATGGGCTTGATTTAATAAACAGGCTGTTCCCTTTGCAAAATAATTTTTACTTTGCACAGGGACTTTCCTTTATCTTAGTGAATAAGGTGAAGCTCTGCTAACTTCATTCATCCAATCTTGTGCAAGCAAATATACTGTATTTTTTATTTTCCTTGCACGCGATTGGGTATTCTTTGCACGGGAATTTTCCCTTACTAAGGTAAAATTTAATTTAAAAGGGAAAATTTCCTCGCAAAGTGAACAGCCTATTTCCAATGTTCAGAATGCCTGTTTTAGGTGAAGTATTGTTTCTCAGTAATAATACATTTAGGTTTGTATTATAGGCCTCAGAAGTATATGTGTGTGTATAGTATTTTGAGTTACTTTGCAGGGAAAGAGGAAAACTATACCATGAATCATGTCTAGTAAAGGAAAAGGGATTTATAATGTATTTCCAGCTGAGTGTCTGGCTCTGTGTTTTAGTGAAGATAACTGATTGTTTGGCTTTTTGCCATCATGCTCTAGTAGGAACTTGATTAAGTTTTCAGCAAGAGTTTAATTTTTTCAACATCTTGAAAGCCAATATTTTTTAGCCTGTTAAGGGCAGAACAGTATTGAAGCAAACAAAAGAACAGAAGTGCACAGCTGGAAATCGTTTTTAAGCAATCAGCTATATGAAACTCAAAGACAGCACTTTCTAAATGTGACACAAAAAAGAATTCCAGCTCAAGCATACTGTTTGGCTTTATTTAATTGACTTAAATGACATTCTAAACAAAAAGTTAAAAATACAGTTTTACAGGAAATAGATTTTTATTGAATTCTAGTGCTACCCACTTTTTTAAAAACTGTTTATTGTTATGATGTTTAATTATTGCCACTATTTTTTTTTATGTTGTCACTGAATTACAGTGTTTAGATTTACTTTTGATAATTTATCAAATGAGCATAAGCTTAGCAAATCAGTCTACTTAGAAGATTGACTTGAAATGTAGTTTATGCTGAAATAAATACAATTTTGCTTGACTAAAACTATTTTATATTCCTGAGCTGAAATTCCAAGACATGCTATTTTTGAGCGTACAAAGATATATTATTTTCACATTTCATCTGCTTATAAAATTATACATCTGAAGTTGTATTCCTTATTACTGCCAAAGGTAAAAAGATTATATTTGATCTTGGTCAGAAAAATATTTAAACATATATTGTCCAAACTTTTTTTGTTATCTTTCCTATATTTTTAGACATAGAGAAAATATGTTATTAAGTGTTAAAGTTCTATAAAATATCATGTGTTTTTTAAAGATCTCGTAGAGTAACCCTATATTGTCCAAAGCTATCCTCAGGGACCAATGTTTATGTATATCCAAGTTTTCTTCAAAGAGTCACAGATAGAAAATGTAACAAATGTACCACATGTTCAATAAAAATGTTATTAAATGAGACTTCTGCTTCAGTTAACAAAACCTGTTGGTAATATTTCATAATTAAGAGAAACATTAGTCCTGCCTAAGAGTATACACCACATGATCTACTATTACCTTAATTAGTGGGCAAGATTTCTTGTCTGCGCCTCCCTCATTTAGTTTCACTTTGTCATTAGGGGTTTAACTTTTCTAATGTGTGGGTTACGTATTGTACAATATCCATTCCTCCAGTCTAGTTGGAACTCTTAATCATATAGGGCAAAAATACAGGATGCTGGGTGGGGCTTAACATAGAGGTCAAAGAAGTCAGCCCTAGTAACAAGGATAAACTATATAAGAGAGGCCCTCAGAGGAGAATTGTCCTGCTAAAAAGGTAACAGCAAACAATTACCTTTTTTTAAAAAAAGCTATGTTACCACACAGAATTGGAAAATATGGAGCTACACTCCCTGAGGATAGCTCTGAAATATAATACATGCCGGTCATGTTACAGTAATGAATGATGTATCTTGTTCTACATTCTGATGGTGGGTTTTTGTGGATGATTTGATAAAAAGAAGACCTATGATCAAATGAACTTCACACAACAAATCCTAACAAGCTAATTTTCTGGATGTTCTAGTTATTCCTGATCAACAATACTGACCTTATGGTGTTTACTTACTGAAGGCAAATAGGCCGTTTGCTCACTTTCAAGGGAATTTTCCTTTATATTAGTGAATGAGGTGAAGCTCTGCTGACTTCCATCATCTAATTGTGTGCAAACAGAAAATACAGTTTGCTTTTTTATTTTCTTGCAAGTGATTGGGTATTGTTTGCAAAGTGAAGTTTTACCACACTTACTAAGCTACAGGAAAATTCACTTACAAAGTTAACAGCCAGTTTGTCCTTGGTGATCCTTTAAATAGACATACATATTCTCTATGGGGGACATATGCAAACATTGTTATATTGTTTTCCGGGAGGGTGGTTTATTTATCATTCAGTGAAAATGGATTTATTTTTTTGTGTGATTTATACCATGTAGCATGTGTGGTAAATTGACCTTGCAGCTTGTTAAATCTTAGGGAGGTACTAAACCATTCTTTTTAATTTTCACTTTCCATAGTGTTCTTCAATTTAAATATACACTTCAGTCACATATTACATTAAACTTTGAGATGCGTAGAGATAACTTAACCAAAATAAGTAGTTGATTAATCTGTCTAACCAACTACTTCTAGATAATCACTTCACTTTGTTGTAGTGCACCAGTCTACCCTACGCTCTTTTGTTTGTAGTCTGTTGATCCTGGACACAACTGTTGGTGATCCTGGAACATAGATGCTAGTAATGCTAGAACATTCTCCTTGCTACTTCTATTACACAAAAACGTTGATAAAATAAGTTTGTAATGGCTTGTCATTTTTAATTTAACTGGTCATGCAGAGAGTATGTGAGACTCAGTATTTGACTCAGTCAGGAAAGGTGAAGGAAGTTTCTTCTGTACTTTATAAGGCTTGTGCATCACATACTAACTGGATATAGCAATTGTATAGACTTTCATACTAGAGCCTTTAGGTGTACTTTAAAGCAGAATTAATATTAAAAAAAGGTGCTCCCGGGAGCTTTTAGCCATAATGTCCAAATTAGCACATTATGTCATCAGCACTCTCCTCCACTGCCCGCACTTCCATCTTCAATATGGTCTTCTTCTGGGTTTAACATCTTTGGCCCCTTGATTGGCCAGGACCAGATGACATAACTTTTTTGCCTTGGCAAGAAATTCTTCTGAGACTGTGCACTGAGCTGCACATACTGTATGTAAAATGTAAAATCCTATCCTTTTGTCCTATCCTATCCTAAGCTGATCTTACCAGGCTGTTTCCATTTCCATGCATTTGTTCAGTTTTTCTCTACACTCCTGTGTGTTGTATGTAATCACCATTTTCTCACACTTCTTTCTCCACTTTAGTGACCTTGGTCATTTCTATAACTTATCCTTCTCCACTCCCCAGCCCTTGGCAACTCTCATTATTCTCTCCACCATAACTCCCATACCTCTTCATTTTCCTGTCCTCGACCAACTCTCACTGCTGAGCCAGTAAACTCTTTCTATGCTCTTCTACCCTTAATTACTCTTTTCCCGGCCTACTTCAATTGGTTCTAAGGTCTCTTACCCTTTTCTGCATGTCTTTGCTCTCCCTGACATCTCTCTCTATTCTGTCCTTGCCACTATTAATCGTGTCCCTCAAGCTATACATCTTTGCATATTCTTATACCACTTTCAGTTATCTCAATATCCATGGCCACTGGTAAACTGTTAGCCTCTTACTTGCCCAATTTTTAAATAGGCAAATTTTTGCTAGTATTAACTAGTGATGAAAGTGGCGTAACTAGAAACCTCAGAGCCCCGGTGCAAGAATCCATGAAGGCCCCCCCCCCCAAGAGGGAAGAAATTAGGTACATTGTTTAAAAAAAAATGTAGACAAAAAAAAAATGATGTTAGGGTTTACCGGGATATTAAATATCCTGGTAATCAGCGGTTACTAGGGGCCCAAGCGGAGGCGGCTCTAGAGTTTGTGAGGCCTTAGGCAAAACTCACATGTGAGGCCCCACTTACATCCATAATGAAATTTTTTAAATTGAACTGCGATAAGTGATGGTAAGATGACCCGGAAGGTGAGCTGATTAGGGTTGCCACCTTTTCTTATAGCAAAACCCAGGAGGGGTTTTGCTTTAAGAAAGACAGCCAGGAGGGAGAGCGAGCAAAGAGACAGCCATGAGGGAGGGCGAGCAAAGAGAGACAGCCAGGAGAGAGGGTGAGCAAAGAGAGACAGCCAGGAGAGAGGGCAAGCAAAGAGAGACAGCCAGGAGAGAGGGCGAGCAAAGAGAGACAGCCAGGAGAGAGGGCGAGCAAAGAAAGACAGCCAGGAGGGAGGGCAAGCAAAGAGAGAAAGCCAGGAGGGAGGGTGGGCAAAGAGAGACAGCCAGGAGAGAGCAAGGTTATACAGTCAGGAAAGAGAGACAGCCAGGAGGGAGAGCAAGCGAGCAAAGAGAGACAGCCAGGAGAGAGCACAAGCTAAGAGAAACAGCCAGGAGGGAGAGCGAGCAAAGAGAGACAGCCAGGAGGGAGAGAGCGCGAGCAAAGAGAGACAGCCAGGAGAGAGCGCGAGCAAAGAGACAGCCAGGAGAGCGCGCAAGCAAAGAGAGACAGTCAGGAGAGAGCGTGAGCAAAGAGAGACAGCCAGGAGAGAGTGAGAGACAGCCAGGAGAGAGATAAGAGAAAGCCAGGAGAGAGAGAGAAGGGAATAGTAACACACCCACCTAAGGCCCCACAGAACCCACCATAGATCCTGCACCGAGACTGTCTATGGTAAGCTCTGCAGGGTCTCAGGTGGGCTGGTCGGGGGGGCCCTTTCCTTGCAGCTCCTTACCTGCCGCAGCGGGCTTCTTACAGCCCCGGCGTCCTCCCCCTCCTCCCCTGTCAGTGCCCGCCCGGTGGTAGTTCCATCGTCCCGTTGACTGCATGGCAATGTGGAGTGCAGCCTCGGCGCGGGAGCTGCCTCTGCTCTGTGTGTCGGCTCTGTCTCTCCCCTCCTGCTCTCGCTGCTGGGTTGGAGACTGAGTCATGTCTCAGTGAAGTGCCGGCCGGGCGGAGCACTCTGAACCTGCAGTCAGATGAGCATTTCCCCGTACCACCCGCCCTCGGCGCGCCATCCCTGCTGACCTCTCTTGTACATTAGGTAAGTTAGGCGGCTGCATCCGCCTAACTTGCCTAATTAAAGAGCCGCCTCTGGGGCCCATCCTCCTGTCCTGGGCCCCCTCTAAGTGGCGGAACTCCAGGGCCCGGTCGCAGCTGCGACCTTTGCGACCCTGGTAGTTCCGCCACTGAGTGATGAGCCGAACACCCCCGTGTTCAGTTCTAATTCAAACTTTCAAACATGGAAAAAGTTCAAATTCAAACTTAGAACTCAATGCAAGTCTATGTGGGGTAGAATTTTCAAAAACAATTGTCCCCTTTAAGAGAGCTTATATGCAGGTTATTGGCCGTACAAAGTGTATGGGGATCTGGGTACTGCCCTGGGGGATAGGAATCAATGAAAAAACAACACTTTAAATAAAAACAGTTTTTAAAGGAGCAGTGATTTTAACATCATTTAAAGGGTAACAATAAAATGAAAAAATGATTTAAATATCGAGCCTGGGGGTTCCCCTTAATCTGCCTGTAAAGGGGCAAATCTGTACAATGTATAGAACCTGCTGCAGCAAAACCTTTTTTTTTAAGTGTGCAGTTCCCCCTTCCAAACAATTCCAGACCCTTTAGGTCTGGTAGGAATGTTAGGAGGGACCTCATTTAAAAAAAAGCGTGGGGTTCCCCCCAAAAGTCATACCAGACACTTAAGGTCTGGTAGGAATATTTAGGAGGGACCACGTGTAAAAAAAAAAAAAAAGGTGTGTGGTTTCCCCTCAAAATCATACCAGGCCCTTATGGTCTGGTAGGAATTTTAAAGAGGAACCCCACCCCCAAAAATGGGGGGAAACGTGGGGTCCCCCCTAAAATTCCATAGAAGGCCCTTGATCCAAGCACAGGCCTGGTAGGGCCAGAAGGGGGGGGATAGTGAGCGCCCCCTCTCCCTCCCATACCAGGCCACATGCCCTCGGCACTGGGAGGGTGCTTTTCCAGGGTCGCCCCTGGAAAAACACCTTGTTCCCGTGCTGATGGGGACAAGTGCCTCTTTCCCACAAGCCCTGGGGCGTTGGTTGTGGGGGTGTGGGCAGGGGGCTTATTCACATAAGGGTACCCCTGATGCAGCCCTTCCTTTGCGAATGAGTAAGGGGTACTTACCCTACCCATTCACTAAAGGGCTAAAAAAAATTGAAAGAACAAAACCCCCAGACTTGTGGAAAAAATCCTTTAATTGAAAAAAAGTCCCTTATTGTTAAAAACCCCCCAAAAATGTATCCACTGATGTGATTCAGGGTCAATCACAATGTCCAGCATTGTCTGTGATGACTCAACAAAAAAAAATATAAAAAAATAAATAGAAATACTAATTTAAAAAACCCCAGATGACAGCTGTCCCGTTCACTCACGACGAACACCCGCCGCAGAATGGCATTTTGACAGATGCCAGTAACATATAAACATTTAGGCGAAGCTAGCCGTGACAGCTAGCTCCACCCAACTGTTTACAGTTGCGACAGGCGAGCTACGATTGAGCAGAGTCACCATGACTTTGCCCAATCATGGCTTCACAGTAGTAAAACTAGCCTGTCAACTGGCAAAGAAGGGGGATATCATAAAACTGTTGGCCTAAGGGTCAGGATATATAAATATGATCATGTACACTAAAAATATCTTAAATGGAAAATTTTATGTAGCTTTAACGCTGGCTAGTTAAGGGTTATATAGATAGCTTTAAGTGCACTGACATTTTTTTAGTTGTACATATATATATAAAAAAATACTGCAAATTTTTTATCTTTTACCTTAAACTAGAAGCCATATGCATGTACCAGGAAAATCTTTTATATTCATTGCAATTTTGAATTGCAAAATAGCCTCTTGTGCCTTGCTGAATGTTCTGTTTATGCTAGACAGATAAGATGACCTGCACAAATTGTATACTGTTTATTAAAATGCATTAGCTCTAACTCAATAATTTACACTTGCTGAATAAGAAAACATGCTTAATAGAGGTGACAATGACAAATTAGATCAGGGTATTTTTCTTGCATGAATACTAATTTAAAAAAACCCAGATGACAGCCGTCCCGTTCACTCACGACGAACACCCGCCGCAGAATAGCATTTTGACAGATGGCGGTAACATATACACATTTGGGCGGAGCTAGCCGTGACAGCTAGCTCCACCCAACTGTTTACAGTTGCGACAGGTAAGCCACGATTGGGCATAGTCACCATGACTTTGCCCAATCATGGCTTCACAGTTCTCTGTTCCCCCAATTGGGCAAAGTCTGGCAAGGCTTTGACCAATCAGGGCTCACAAGGCACAGTGTCCTGTGCAGGATGCTCGGCAGGCGAACAGCCCACCGAACACCCTGACAGTTCGTGTGTTCGCCGAACACACAAACTGCCAATGTTCGAGTCGAATTCAAGTTCGGCTCGAACATCGAGCCCAACGCTAGTATTA
This sequence comes from Nanorana parkeri, assembly GCF_000935625.1. Lineage (NCBI taxonomy): Eukaryota > Metazoa > Chordata > Amphibia > Anura > Dicroglossidae > Nanorana > Nanorana parkeri. The sequence goes on from NW_017306308.1 coordinate 64,016, forward strand.
ACAAACAGTTTTTACAGCCAACACAGCATTTCTGCATAGGCCATGGTCTAGAGTCACACATAATACTGCTATCATTAACACACATATCAAAACGTTCCAGACTACCACTCTGCCTGCAACAGAAATCTGACCTGAACTATTTTTAGCTGTCCCTGCATAATCAGTGCATTTTTGCTGGTGGAAAATTGTACAATTAACCCACTTTGGGTTCATATACCTAGAACTGAACTGCTAGCGGAGTAGGGTGAGAGGTTGCCATTATCTTATAGTTAAGTTCTAGGTGTACATTACTTTACACTCTCCACCTCCAGGCCCGGTGTTCCTTGTGGGGCTATAACACCTGATGTTGCCTGTGTGCTATAGTAAAACTAGCCTGTCAACTGGCAAAGAAGGGGGATATCATAAAACTGTTGGCCTAAGGGTCAGGATATATAAATATGATCATGTACACTAAAAATATCTTAAATGGAAAATTTTATGTAGCTTTAACGCTGGCTAGTTAAGGGTTATATAGATAGCTTTAAGTTACATAGTTACATAGTATTTGAGGTTGAATAAAGACATTAGTCCATCAAGTCCAACCTATTAGGATCTCATTCTAGGAGTACCTGTACCCCTGTATATTACGGTCCCTTAAGAAATCGTCCAAAAGTTTCTTGAACAATTCCACATTATTTGCTGAAATCACCGCCTGTGGCAGTGAGTTCCAGACCCTAACTGATCTTACTGTGAAGAACCCCCTTCGCCCCTTGTGCTGGAATTTTTTTTCCACCAATTTTAGGTGGTGGCCTCTAGTTTTTGTAATGGAGTTAATTTTAAACAGTTTATCGCTAATGTTGCTACCACCATTGAAGATCTTGTACATGGAAATCATATCCCCCCTTAATCTCCTCACCTCTAATGTGAACATGTTTAAATTTAGTAGCCTTGTCTCGTAGCTTTGGTCCTCCATACCCCTAATTAGTTTGTGCACTGACATTTTTTTGGTTGTACATATATATATATAAAAAATACTGCAAATTGTTTATCTTTTACCTTAAACTAGAATCCATATGCATGTACCAGGAAAATCTTTTATATTCATTGCAATTTTGAATTGCAAAATAGCCTCTTGTGCCTTGCTGAATGTTCTGTTTATGCTAGACAGATAAGATGACCTGCACAAATAGAGAATACTCTAAATTGTATACTGTTTATTAAAATGCATTATCTCTAACTCAATAATTTACACTTGCTGAATAAGAAAACATGCTTAATAGAGGTGACAATGACAAATTAGATCAGGGTATTTTTCTTGCATGACAGCATTTTCCCACACCATGTTTTCAGAATGAGGGTTATTACAAAAAAAAAATAAAAAAGAACACTCTGTAATCAGACAGTTTCACAAACAGGAATTATGTATCACAAGCTTCTCTCTTTATGTCGAAAGTCATGACTTGTAAATATGTTAAAGTATAATATTCTTTGTAGTTTTTCTCACTGCAGCTACATACCTAAGAGAAACCAATTAGAGCATGTCTGTATTTACAGTATATGGAATAAAATAACTCACCTCAATTGTCCTTGTAAAATAAATGCTGCATTAGATGACATTATGAAAAATAGAGTAGTAGAGAAGTTCGATATACTGCAATCATCAATTTGATTTTAAACAAGACTCTATCTACATATACAACCATGAGGGCCCATTCACACCACATGTGTTAGGCTGCCTGAATGCAAAGCAAGTGATGTGAATCCAGCCTAAAGGCAGCTTGTGTTGTTTCCTGCAATTAGAACACAGATATCTGAATAACTCAAACTAATGCCATGATAGTCCTTAGAACAGTTCTTTTTGTTTGGATTGAACAACTATCACTGAACCCCTGCCAAAAAGGGATTTCCAAATATAATATTTTTAATCTTAATTCCGTTCAGTGCTTCCAATCACCTTCAAAATTCACCAATGCCATAAAGTGCAAATCAAATACAGTACCTTAAATCATCGGCAACTGCAAATGTTCTTCTTTTCAGAAAAAGTATCCTTTAACAACTCATTCACTTTCTCCTCTGCCCTGTAGCTCTGTCCACTTCACACGGAATCTCTTTTTGGTTCTCTTCTCGATTTCTTAATTTCAGGTGACTGGGCTATCTCTGGCTCTCTGCACTAGTGTGGGTCATCACTAAGGGGTCTATTCACGAAGCTGCCGAAGGATCTGGCCGTAGCTTTGGCCGATCCTTCGGCTAGCTTCGGCCCCAGGACCCCTTCAGTTCAGTAGAACCGAAGGGGTGCTGTACGGGCTATTCACAATAGCCCGTACAGCTCCCGACCATGGCCGAGCGGCTAAGCCGAGCCGAACGCATATGCATTGGCTCGGCTGAGCCGTGCTGAAAGCCGAAGCTTTGCCGGCCGCTCGGCCTGCTTCTGACAGCCAGATCTTACGGCTGGCTCCGGCCACTTTCAGAGAGATCAGCGTCCCTGGTTAACTGCTAACCAGGGACACTGATCTCCAAACAGCAAACTCTCCCTGGCGCCCCGGGAGTCTCCTGCTCCTGGCCGCCAAGGAGAGAAAAAGAGCTGTGTCTTTTTTTCTTTATTCTGACATGAACATGTCAGAATAGAAAAAAAAAAAGATTTTTCCCATTGAAAAGCATTGGGGCATTACTATTGGCTATTTCAATTTGCAATAGCCAATAGTAAACTGGCATTGTACCCGCCCTCTGCTGCAGTTCCCCATCAGGTCCATTGGCAGAGGGCGGGAACAATGCTAGTTTACTATTGGCTATTGCAAATTGAAATAGCCAATAGTAATATCCCAATGCTTTTCAATGGGAACATTCTTTTTTTTTCTATTCTGACATCGATCGTGTCAGAATAAAGAAAAAAAGACACAGCACTGTTTCTCTGCTGGGCGGCCGGGAGCGGGAGGCTCCTAGAGCACCCGGGAGAGTTTTTTTCTTACGTTTTTTTTTTACAGCAGCAGAGCCGCCGGACAATAGAAAACTATTGGGCAGAGCTAGCTGTCACTGCTAGCTCCGCAAAGGCCCTCGGCAGCTTGGTGAATAGACCCCTAAGTGTTCCTGTTTAGCAAAAATGTTAATCCAATAGGATATGACTTTACAGTGCAAATGTTTGTGTAACAGTGGAGCAACATTGCTATGCAAAGAGACCTTGTCACATAAGTGAACATTTTCAGCAAACCACGTATCTGCAAAGGCCACGCCGATCCCGAGAACTCATCCTTTGAAGTCCGTGGAAACTGACACTTCCTGGAGTGTCAATCTCTTGGGTCCTCCACATCTCTCACTGGTTTCTATGGATGACCTCCATCATTGCAGGACACAACGGTCATGTGGAGGGCAGCAGGAGGAACCAGTGAGAGCTGTAGGGAACTCAGGAGAGTCACACTCCTGGAACCACACTAGTTTTCTAGTGGCTGATCTCTCAGGCCAGTGTTCAGCAGTGCAAATGGCAGGAGAGGTAAATATTCAATTTCTTCTTTACAGGTATGTAGTTTCCTTAAAAGCTTGACTCATGTGACAGGTCCTCTTATGGTTCTTCATGGCAGTATCAGTTGAATGGTTCACTATTCTATGTAAAAGGCTACAAAAGCAGCAGTTTGGTAACATAGCTGTAAGGTAACCAGGTCTTCTGCACATGTGCTTGGTCCTGTTCTTCGTACCATAGGAAAATGGGCACTTGCGCACATGCGTGCGCATCGGAACGTACGCGCACAGCCACTCTAATCTGGCACACAGGCCCGCTAATCTGGAAGGAAGTGATGCAGTACCTCTGGATTGATCTCCCTATTTAAAGCAAGCACAGCCTGGGCTTAGTTGCTGGATGGTCTTTCAGCTCTTCCCTGTGATCCTGTTTGCTCTGCCTGTTTACTGCTCCTGTATTTTGACCCGAATTGAACCTGACTGCTCCTGATTGCTGCCTGCCTTCTTTCCTTGGAATTGTTACTGGACCTTGCCTCTGCCTTATCCCTTGTACTTCGCTGCCCGACTGGTGTGACCACTGGCTTGTCTGACCTCGATTCTGCCTACTGCTCTGGTACCCTGCTGTCCGCCTGACAATGACTCAACAAAAAAAAATATAAAAAAATACTAGGGATGTCCCTATACCGATGCTAGCATCGGAATCGGGCCCGATACAGGGCATTTTGACAAGTACTTGTAATCCAACCAGTCTCCAGCCAGGTACGTGATAATGGCATTATCTATATAAATAATACTAAATAAATATAAATCAATAATATCAACACTCATGCTTGTCAAGGCATTATCTGTAATGCCAATAGACATAGGTTTCAATTTCATAAAGGAGTAGAAGTTGTTCAACTAACAAAGTGAACATTAGAAACTAAAGGTATACCTGTGTTTACTTTGAATAAACAATGATGTCAGGTAAATAATTCAATGGATTTTTTATAGCACATGATTGGTTTATTGAAGTGAACACAGCTTCCCCTTATTGACCAAGGACAGTGAACATTTTCTTTGCTTAGTGTAGAGTTTCTATTCCTTTAGTAAATTAATCCTAAAGTCTAAGATGTATTCAAAGATATTCTCTGTTAAGAAATGTCTAAGGCTGATTATCTTAATGCAGACAAATATTGATTTTGTCATTAAAAAATAAATACATTCATGCTGAAAAGCCTGACCGAAAACTAAAAATGCTTATACAAATGCATTGGATACTATATATGCTTATATTTAGACTGGGAACATTTCCACCGTTATTACCTACTACAAAAACCACTATGGTTGTTACAATGAACTGCTGTGTGTTTTGTTTCTGCTCATTTTTCCTTATAAAACTCTAAATACCAATTAAGGTTTAAAGATTTTTCACATTGTAGTTTACCAAGCTATAGGATCTGAAGGGTAAACAAAAAAATAACTGGAAAATATTGTGCTATTCACTGGAACTTTAAATATTCATGGAACTTACTAGAGGTGAAGGTTTGTTTTTTGCTGAAAGCACATCTAACCTTGCGCTGAATCTAATGGGAATATATTTCCACAAAATGAAATAACATGAAGATGCAAGCATAGGATTAAAACAAATAGAAAATAATAGTTTTACATTCTAGAAAGAAGTTCACCACAATTTGAACAGAAAGTGAACAAAAACAATAAAGGCAATAAGAATTACATACACATATTTACATTCTCCTTTGTTCTGGCATAATCTTTAGCCACAGGAAAGCTGCAAGATCTCTAACCTGAGATCTTGTAAACGTCCACTGATAACCACATGTTTTGAGCACATGGATACTTGCCTATGCTTTATTTGTTTTTTCTTTTTGATATCTCTTTTTTAAGTGCAGTACTGGCATAGCTTCTTTTGCACAACACCTGAGACTATCAACCAAAGCCAATACAGTCTCGGCAAGCTGCAGAATTATTGTATAAAACTGCACTGCATATAATGAAATTGCATCAAAAGCCATTTTTTTTGGTTAGAGTAATGAGATTTCCCTTCACTTCCCGGTCTTTAGACTCAACAGGAAGTGAGAGAATATCTTTCCAATGTAAGGGAAATCCCCTCTTAGTTGTTACAGGAACAACATAAAAACATTTTGATTTAATTGTGTTAAAGCTGAAATCCAGTCTGAACTTTATTTTTGCATTGGATAGAATAGGGATGAATTATAACATATTTCAGGTTTTTATTCCTGTGCCCTTTGTTTCCTCTATCTTCTTGGGGTCACGGTAACAGGAAGTGAATGGAAATTTCCACAATGGGGACATAGGCAGCAACAAACATTTTTTTTGTAAAGAGGGAAAGCATTCTGACTTTTTTTTCAATTGCTTTCTGCACCCTAGTTCCATTTACTCTGTTCCCTTCATTTCTTGTCTGGATACCACAGGGAGAAAAAGTGGGAAGTGGAAGAAAAGGGAGGAAGGGGAGGTGGAAAGGTAGGGGGAAAGGTAGGGGGAGTGTGTCAGGGTTGGGAGGTGGAAAGGGAGAGGGGGGAAAGGAGGAGTCAAGGGAAGGGGATGAAAGGAGGAAGGAGGGGCAGTTATTCATAATATTAAAGAGGAGGGGGAAAGGGAAGTGGAAATGGGAGAAGGGGGGGGGTGGAGGTAAGGGAAAGAGGAGGGAAGGGGGGAAGACGGGGAGAGGAGAGGAAGGGAAGGGAGGTGAGTCACTTATAATAATGAGTGAAATCCCACTTAAAATTCAACTCCCTGGGTGTACGTGTATCCAACTGCACGATCCATCACATGTACTGTAGTTGTATATAGCACAGCCTACCCTGGTCCGCTCTCATCTCCACGATCAAGCACGTGAGTGGGTGAAATGCATATTAGAGAGAGGATGTGCTTCGAGTGGCAAGTGCCCAACTCATTCCTTTTTCTGAGTCAAGGATGGGTGCTCCTTCTTTTCTGTGTTCTCCTTGCATATGTTTTTTCCTCCTACTTCCTTTGAGTCCGCTGTTACTCAAAAATTGACGGATAGTGCATTTAAACACTGATGTACCTTGACCTTGGAGTTCAGCTTGTATCTCTTGCTTGCTCTGGTTCATGTTTAGTGTGGTGCACACAATGATAACAAAACAACTGAGTGACTACTTTTCTCCATTTAAATACGCTGACTTACTGATTACGAGATTGAAGACATCTGTGAAACTAATTACAGAAAACAGTTTGTGTGAAATATCACCATGATCCAAATTTTTAAGAATCTTTTCTAGGGGTACCAACAAATATGTCTAGGCCATTTTAGAATGTCTTTGTACAATAAGCAATTGTTTATCTATTTTCACACTTTCTTGCCTTTACTCTCTGACATACCAAAGGCATGCAGGTATATATGAAACACTTGACTTTAATTTCATGGCATGTCATGGATCATGAAAATGTCACCAAGTCTTGTCTGTTTTGCAGGTAATGGTAAAATAATTAGTGCCTCAGCAATGCAACCTTTGTGCCATATTTATGTGAATGAAGCAAATATTTTCCATACTTCATGCTTTGAGTTATTTATTGGCATTGATTTACTGAAAGGGTTTTTTCAGATTTTAAAGTGAATGTAGGTGAAGCATTCACTTCATTTATCCAACCAATCATTCTGTTTTTGTTTATTTTCCTGTGCATTTGTTTGGGTATTAGGCCCCATTCACACTTGGCGATTCGCAAATCGCGCGTTTGTTGCGCGATTTGCATTTTGCGCAATATTGCGCGATTTGTCGTGCGATATCGCGCAAATGCTTGCATCAAAAAGCATTGAATCGTGGCAAAATCCACTCCAAAAAGGGTCCTGCTGTAGGCCCCATTCACACTGAGCGACATGAAAATCGCGCGATTTTGAGCGATATTGCGCGACGAGCGATATTGAGCAACTTGTCGCGCGACATCGCGCAACTTTTTCCTATTGGGCTGTATGCAATCAGGAGCAATATCGCTCGAAATCGCTCGAAAAAAGGGTCATGTAGGAGCGACAAGCTACCAGCGACGAGCTACAAGCGATATTGAGCGATATTGAGCGACGAGATGTGAACAGCTCCATTGAAATGGATTGGAGAAGCTACATAGAGCGATATCGTGTGGAAATATGAGCGATATCGCTGCAAAAATCGCTCGATAAATCGCTCAGTGTGAATGGGGCCGTAGCGACACACGACCCGCGACAGCAGGACCCTTTGCCCCATTGCAAAGCATTGAAGAGCGATATCGCGCGGTAAATAGCCGCGATATCGCGGGAATTACCGCACGATAAATCGCTCAATGTGAACGGGGCCTCAAACATTAATATAGCATTGCTATAGTCACTAAAATGAAGTGAGCTACCATTTGCCACCCATACTTACTGCATTGACTTCACTTTACACCCCCATTGCATTGATTCCAACACTGAACTTCAGAACGTCTCCCATTCCCTGGAACTCCATACCTCAATCTGTCTGGCTATCTCCTACTCTGTCCACCTTTAGGCGATTTCTGAAAACTCTTCCGGGAAGCCTTGCTCTGTCTAACAACTGAACTTCTACTTTCTCCATTTAATTTCAACTGAACTTTGTTACTTTCTCTATCAACTGTTGCTTTATTAGGCAGCTTATCACAGTTTGCATTAGAAGGTGCAGCAAATAACACGCGCCCACCTAATCTCCTCACTGGAAGACGACCAGCATTATCTAGCCCGTTGCTTTACAGCCTTACTGTCCCTGGCCTGCCACTTTCATTCATGTTTTTAATGAATGCTCAACATCACATATGGGTGCTCCCTGGGGCAGTCTGCATGCATATGCAGCCTTCCTAGGAATGCCTCAAGACTGACATCCACCCATCAAGGCATTTTGATATTTGCATAACTCCTTCTAAGAGCCAGCCCCCTGCTTTCCCCACGACTAAGGGTTCTTGAAAGAAGTACTAAGGTAGTGTTCTGTGATGTTTTTAGGACGCTATATACAGCATCTTGCTGGCCCCTCCCACCAGCCATGATATGCCTGCATTGCACAAAGAAGCATGGGGACCAGATATGAAATCACTAGGTCTAAAATAAGGTCTATATTGAAAATAAAATTGTTTTATTTAAAAATGTCTTTAGTAAATTCATGAGGGATGAAGGGGACACCAGGGAAGGCAAAATATAAGCAGATTAAAGATAACATTCAGTAACAAACGTTTTTATTTATAAATATTACCCACTAGCCATAGGGATCTAAATCCCTATGTCCCTGTCCCTGTATTTGCTCAACTCTTCTATATGCCAGAGTGTCTTGTAAGCATTGATGATTAGCTATTGCTATACCTTCTATTTCCCTTTCCCCTCTAAGATGTTTCCCTTACTATGTGATGTCATCTGTAAATATATTTTTTATATACATATTTGACTATACAAAAAATATTTAGAAAAACAATACCAATGTAACCAATAAATATTACAATTTCTGATATTACTATAAAGAACATATAGTTTGTCACTGCGCAGGCTAATAGTAAATTATCAAACATTGCAGCTTCATGAATGTATTTTTACTGATAAAAAAGGTTGCCGCATAAAACTGATTGAGTAGGTCATGTATCAAAACCATGTGTCATTTGAAATATAATAATGCGTTTACTTTGACAAGTAACTGTGTAGGTTGACAGTCGAGTATAAGTGTCAAGTATCATAGCAACAAGGGGCAGCAATGACTGACAAAGTCAAATTCAAGATATCCATGCATATGTTTTAAGGTAAAATGGGTTCAACCAGGAAAGCATCCTCAAGCTCTGGTAGGATGAAATGTCGCTTTAGATATCAACTTCAAAAATCAGCTGAAGTAAATAAGGATGAATTCTGGATAGCTCTTCATTGGCAAAGACAAGTGACAACATCAGTTATCTTTTGAATGGAAATGATTACTGGGAAGAATGATTGCCAATTAGTTTTGACATTTGCGGGGGTTAGCACTGGTCAGTATATATACAGTATATATAATTGCAAGAACTTGCGCTAATGGAGAGTAAGGATATTAAATGGATAACTCTAAACCCAGAACCAAAAAAATGTCTTTTAAAATTCATAAAATAGTAAATTATTAAAATTTAAAATTAAAAGTATATATACAGATTTCCTATTTTCTTCTGAGTACTGTAAACTTAAAGATACATTTAGAAAGGAATTTCTAAAGAAATGTAAGTTCAGAGTTTTTTTCTATATTAGCAAAAATCATATATAACTGACCAATAAGTAAAAAGATCTTTTTCTTCGCCATATTTATAAGAATCGTGTATAGTTATAACTGTAAAATAACTTTCCTATCAACAAAGCAGTGCCATTTAAATACTGAATAATAAAAGGTATTGATCATATCTTGAGATTATTAAAAGATTATTTTGTGATGAGGAGTACCTTTCAAGATGATGTTATATAGGTAATTGCTCGTGCAGCACATTTACAGGAAGTAAGTACATTGGCATAGCAGTTCATCATAATTATGGAACTTTATTTGAGGACTTTGAATGGGTCATTGTAAGTTCAAGAGCTGAACACACAATAGAAATACATAAAGAATTATTCAAATCATTCTCAGGCTTGAAATATTCTTACACTTAATTTTATGTGCCATTATCTTCAGAAACCCAGCAAAATGCAAAATGTAGTAAAAAAATATATAAAGAACAAAACTATTTATCTTTGTCCTTGTATTGTTTCTAAGGGTATGATTTAAAATAAAAGGCAATGCTTAAAAAAATATATAGCAAGAACCCTGCTTGTAAAACCATCCTGATTCTGCCTGTAAAGGTTCTCATTAATATAGGTCATGGTATAGCTAGTAGTAATTAGTCTGTTCTGTAACATTGAAGACATTTTGTTGCTTATCCAAAAGCTGAAGACGTTGCTTGGATAGTCTTCAGCAAGTTACAAGGTTACTAACCACTACTAGTTATCCTAATTCTGTGTGTAGTACTATGATTGCAGAACTGTAACCCTATCTAAAGGTGCAACCACAAGAAATTCCAAAACAGCAGCTTACTCAAAGTGATATTAAAGCTAAGTTTTTAACATTTTTACACATAGGAGGCCCACACTTGTATAAATCCTCTGTTGTTCTTCTTTAAAAGAGCTAGTGAGCAGCCAAGCAAAATGGCAGCAATCTAACCTGGCTCCACCACACGTGGACGTGTGATCAGCTTCTTTTTTTGACTACCTACTCTCAACCATCCTCAAATATACACCAGACCACTCCCGAGCAAGTGGGGACTGAACATGGGGAAAAATAGTGCTGCCAAATGCTTTCAACCGCGGGCACTGACGTTCTCTTCCCTGGCACACTCTGCTGATAAAATGTCTGGTATGACTTTTGGGGGGAACTCAACACATTTATTTTTATTTCAGGGGAGCTCCGCCCTGTTTTTTGTTTCTTTTCTGCATTTTGCAGTGACATTTTCATCCTGTTCGCTACCTCTGAGGTAGCGAACAGAAAGACTGAGCCGAAAACTGCGAGTGAACTGCCGAACGCTCACATTAGCCGATCCAAATGTTGCATTGGCTGAGGCGAATGGCTTCTACCCTTCAGTTAAGCTGAACATGTTGAGGCTGTTGGGCTGAACCGAAAACAAATTAAGTGAGCCGACAGCAGCCGGTGTACGGCTAAAAATAGTACAGAGCTGCTGTGAATGGCTGAACAGGCTTCGGCTCACTTCACTACGGTTCGGTTATTCGTTCGGCTGCCTTTTGGCAGCTTAGTGAATGACCCCCTTAGTGTTCTTGTCTTACCAATTAGTATTTCTTTACTGAAGTTGACCATGAACCATATTACTCTATGATCACTGTTATCTAAGTTGTCCCTAATTCCACATCTGTAACCAGCTCTGCGCTATTTGCAATGAGTAAATCCACCAGTGCAACATTTTCTACCCCAGCAGAGCTGCAGCTTCCCCATTTAGGTGCAGTCCATCCCTACTGTAGAGCCAGTAATCAACCAAAAAGTATGCTCAAATCTCCAAGAAACCACATCGTCCTTCTTACACCAATTCCTCAGGCTTGTGGCACATGAAGTATTTCAGAGAATATCTTGGAGGTCCTTTTCCTTAGCTTGTCACACAAGTTCCTGAAATCTTTCTTAAGGATGCTACATCTTGCTCTGATTTTGTTAATAGTATCGATGTGTACCATAACAGCTGGTCAGCGCCCTCACCCCCTAGTGCCAGGTGAACAACTGCCACTATTCAGTCATCATGATCTTTGTGATTGGTTACCCTGTTTGCGTTTCTAATAATAGAATCACCTACCACCAAAATCTCTTTCTTTGCCTAAACTCTATCGTATCCCATATATACTGGAGCAGTCACTCTGCTGGAAACTAGGAGCAGTATTCTGATATTCACCAAAGACACTCCTTCATGCAACCCCCATATCATGCAACCAGATATTACAGTGCCCATCAATTATCACAGTAGTTATCAAGTTATGTGGGGTGTGCCAATGCCAATAGGAACTGACCTGGGGCACCCTGCTCTCAGCAACTGTCCTTGAAAGAAGGTAACTAGCCTGATGATAACAAAGGTAATAATAAAAGCTGTCTCTCACTAAAGAACAAAAAACAAAATTAATTGTGGGATATGCTCTGAAGAGGGATACTTGGAGGTACATTTGAGTAATGCCTGCAGATTAGCTTTAAGATATTTGTCTGTTGTAAAGTTGCCAATAAGGAGGATTCAATAATTTGAAGGTTATGATGTATATATTTTTGACAGCCTTAAAAAGTATCAGTTAAACACTCAGATGTATCACAATATACTGTAGTTTATACAGTATATTTTATAGTTATCTTTTTTTATTATGGGATTTTACTAAGAAGTTTGGGTGATAAAATACATAAACTGAAATATTCCTTCTTTTATACTTCTCTTCTCCACCTAAATAACTGAAGTGATATTTTTTGCTAAAATAAATAATTCTGCAAGAAATGTTTTCATTATTTTGAGTGGAAGAAGAAATATGATCTACAAAAAGCGTGCCGTAATATTTATGCTAGTCCTGTGCTCAAGTGCAACCACCATCAACTTTTAAGGAATGTTATAATAGGCATTTTCCATGAATGTAAATTTATTGTTAAAAAGGTCACAGGATGGCTGCTCAACCTAATAATTACTTCTTCAAAAAGAAGAAATTTGTCAAAGTGCAATGTAAAGGAAGTTGTGTATGGATAGGTAAACATTTCTGGCAGCCAAGTGTGACAGTGGTGCATATTTATATATATATAAACAACAAGTCATCAGCGCCAGTGACAAGATGTGCATAAGAGCTACTAGGCACTAAGGATATAACTAATATATCTAGAATAAAGTAGTACAACAATAATGTGCCGAGCTGCAAAAAAATATAAATAAGATATAACACAGTGGTAAAAAAGCAACTCCACTAAAAACAAGATCAAAAAAAGGTCTGCCCAAGAAATTCAAATGAGCATGCAAAACATATATATTTATGTTCCATCTTTTTATATATATAAAAAGATGGAACACATCCAGAAGGACTGTTTAGGCACGTGTGTCCGCTCCTCTGGATCGGAACAAAGGGGGGGGGGGGAGGATTGGGCTCCTGAATAAAAAGGAAGCAAAGTATTTAGTACCATCACAAAGCCGGATACCTATCATTTATTATTTACCTAAGATTCATAAGAACCAAGAGAAATCACCAGGGCGTCCAATAGTAAATGGTATAGAGTCTGTCACCAATAGATTGGGAGAATATGTGGATTTTTTCTCCAACCCCTTATACAACAGAGTCTAACCTATCTTAAAGATACCAAACATTTATTGCAAGAACTGGAGCACTTACGTTATGATGCAGATTGTCTCCTGATTACTGCCAATGTAGCATCTCTTTATACTATTATTAACCCTTTAGAGGCATTATCAGCCACCAAGTGGTTATTGCAGAAGGATGTATGCCTACCCACAGAACAGAAAGAAATGATCTTGGAAGCCCCCAGTTTGTCCCGCAATTATTTTTGGTTTGGAGAGAAATTCTATAGACAAAATACAGGCGTTGCCATGGGTGCAAAATTTGTCCCAAGTGTGGCAAACAGTTTTATGTATAAATGAGAATCAGAAACCATTTAGGAAAGAAAACCTGAACAATTACTTTACTTTAAAAGGTACATAGATGATATTATCATGATTTGGAAGGGAAATAGGGCTGATCTTGATGATTTTTTGAACTTGAGCTTAATACTAATGGGAAGAATATACATTTAACCTGTAATATTCAATCCAAGGTCATTCAGTTTTTAGATCTGGAAATCTATGTGGAGGGGGACAGATTACAATCTAGAACTTATTTTAACGTTAGTTGCCATCTTTCGACTTGGCTCCGCAATATCCCCTGAGGTCAGATTATGCGGGTCAGGAGAAACTGTTACAGTGAGGCAGATTTTAAAGACCAGTCAGATATGTTAAAGAGGAGATTTGTTCATAAAGTTTACCAGCAAGGGTTTCTAGAGAAAGAGATCCATAGGGTGGCAGAATTAAATAGGGACACCATGCTAACCAATATGGTTGCTATTAACAACAGGGATCCACCTGTTGCCTTAAAGGAGAACTATGAGGTGAGTGAAAAACACTCATCCTCTGTAATGATCCAATTAAATGGAGGACGGAACTCAGCTGCGGAGTCACGTTCAATCTCACGTGATCTGGGCCAGGAGTACGTGATGATAAGTAAAACAAACCAAACAACCTCAGAGCATCATCGTACCGCCTCCTAGCACCAGCTGACTACGTTAATTATGGAAATGAGAGGTTTGGCTATTTATATGAGAATTCCTATTTAGGGATACGGTTATCAAATAATAAACAATTATATATGTTACTTCACATATGGTTATCCAGGTAGTGATGGAAAGGTGGGAGCGGAAAGTGTATATATATATATTTATAGGTGATTTATGTTTCGTCACATATGGTTTGTGAGAGGAACCTCCCTTAAAGTTCAAAGTCCATCATAATGAAAATGAGAGGTAACAGTATTGAGGCTATTAGTTATGCAGGCACAGTAAATGCAACAGGGTGATATTCTATGTTGATCCAGCAGGTGGCGTCAGAGTACAACAACCTCCACAGACAGTTTGCATTCAGCGAGAGACTGACAAAGTTATTCAACCTCTCTGGTCGGCAGAACCAGAGAGGATACTTGCGGTTTGGGAGCTTCAGGGGCACTTCCACTTGGGAGGTACGGAGGAATCCAGGTGAGGGAGGGTTTGGAGGTCCAGTGAAGCAGTCCGTTGGGGGAGACAGCAATAGTGGTGTGCTATGTTTGTCTGGCGTTCACCTCGGGTTGTTGGAACGCCGGACTTCCGACTAGCCGTTGCTTATGACGTGGCTGGGGGAGTTCCTGGATGACGGGGACGACCCGGGGCGGAGCAACCCCTCGTGTCAGTGACGCTGCACGGTCGGCACTGAGAGGAACGTTACATCCTCATGGCTTGAGCCGACATGGGACAATTAAATAGATGGAAAAGTGCGCAAACGCATACCGTCGCTCACTCACTTCTCGATCATCTCCCTGCAGAGAGAGGTGACTCACTGCTCCCCGCAGGGAATCCCCCCTCTCCCCGCTCCGATCCTCCAGTGCTGACTGGAGACGTGAACTGAATCAAACTGTAATCAGACCACGATCTTGACTAGAGGAAGCCATGACCATGTGTCAGAGCAGGGAAAATGGCTGCAGTTGTGTTCGTCACCCGAAGCGGAGTGCGCGAACGGAAACAAAATTTTGCCGAACTTCCTGTTCGTGAACCGAATTGTTTGTGAACAGAAGCGTTCCTGAACCGAGGTACCACTGTATGTATATATATATAAAAAATTATTATACAGGATTCATATAGCGCCAACAGTTTGCGCAGCGCATTACAATATAAGGAAGACATTACAATTACAATACAATTCAAGACAAGATGGTAAGGAGGACCCTGCCCATGAGAGCTTACAATCTAAATCTATATACAATTCTTTTATATATATTTTTTATGTGGGATTTAACCATTTACATCATATGCTCACTCCCCTTCTTTTGTGCTCATGCTGGTCTATGAGTCTATTGATATATGCCCCTTGGTTGGTTGCAGTGATGCTAATTTATGTTATATACGGTATACACATTGCATGTATACTGTAGCCCTTATGGTAGCTTCTTGGATGTTAAAATGGTGCAGAGACGTCAGATGCTATAGACCTCTGATAAAGTCATGTGAGAGATGTAACGTACGTAGGGCAGAACATTCCCATCGCTCTCATCCATCCACGATACGGGGTTTACCCAATACCCATCTGACGCTGTTTTTTATCTGCTATATTGTGAGTACCTGTTTTATTTAATAAACTGTTTTGTTTTGGGCAATACGCACTATGTCTCCTATATTTGTTTCCCTCTGATATGACGCTGATGCCCGCGGTCTCGAAACGACTCATCTGTCATAATATGTATGGGCTAGTGATGGGTCCAACAGACCCAAGTTCGGTTCAATATCAGACTTTAGAACATCCAAAAAGTTTGAATTCGATCTCTAACTCGATGCAAGTCTATGGGGGTAGAACTTTCAAAAGCAATTGTCCCCTTTATGAGGGCTTATATGCAAGTCATTGGCCATAAAAAGTGTATGGGGATCTGGGTACTGCCCTGGGGGACAGGAATCAATGAAAAAAAAACTATTAAAAAATAAAAATTTTAAAGAAGCAGTGATTTTAACATCACTTAAAGGGTAACAATAAAAATGAAAAATTCCTTTAAATATCGTGCCTGGGGGTTCCCCTATAACCTGCCTGTAAAGTGGCAAATCTGTACGATGTATAGAAGCTGCTGCAGCAAAACTGACATTTCTAACGAAAAAAAAAATCCTTTTTTTTTTTTAAAGTCCACTTTGCCAGGTGAGAACCTGTCCATCATCTGTTCTCACTTGGTGGAGGTGAAGGTTTGCTAGTACTTTTGTGGCCACTGCACACCAGAAGGTCATATTCATCATGGTGGACTACCCTCTGCATTTTTCTTACACATTCACGTTGCTGCACATTGAATTTCTTCTGTTTTGGACAATTGTGTGGACTTTATTTATTCATTTATATACAGTATACGTTTTGCATGCTCATTAGAATTTTTTGGGGGGACCTTTTTTGGATCTTGTTTTTTGTTGAGTTGCTTTTTTTGCACTGTGTTATGTCTTATTTATACTTAGAACTTAATTCTAGGAGGATGCTAAATTCTAGCCAAACATATGCAGTTTCATGGGCATGCTATGTACACCTAAAAATATACATCATAGTGTATGTAGCATGCCCTGAAGCTCTACTGCTAATGTTGCTGCCCCCACTGCTCTTACTGTAAATTGTTGGTTGTCCAAATGACATATGGGACTTACTGAGTATTACTGCTGCAAGTGCAGTGGCTGCTGTCCTATACAGAGCTTATGAACAGTGTTTGTAAACACTGTTCAGATGCGAGATTCAGATATACAAAGTAACAATGATATTACGTTGTATATACCTTTATTTATTATATGAAAGGGGTGGCCTTCATCTGCATATGATGCCAGTTAAAGCAACTTTACAAGTAAAAAGGTTGTTTTTAATTGTGTGTGTTTATAAATTAAATGTTTGTTTATATTTGTTTATTAACCATTAACCAAATGTTTATAAATTAAATATTTGTTTATTAACCATAAATTAACTGTAACCAACCCTATTCCACTCCTCCCCCTTTTTCCTTTAGCTATAATTGTTATGATGATTTGATCATAAAAATTGATCATGATCTGAGAAGACAGCAGTATCATAGGCTTTATTAAATGTTTTGGAAGTGTCACAGCACTTGCTGAGATCGGTGCATGTTTCCATCAAAACACGTGGTGGCAGCGATAATTTATGCATGTAAAGGGTTAACTGCAATGTTAACCAACCCTAGTGATGATCGCTGCTGGCCTAAGATTGTTGTCCTGTGAGCTGGGAAATCTCTGTGCAGGGTGAGGCAGAGGGTGGTATTGCCACCGTCCTTGTGATGGCTTGCTCGGTTCAGAACTCTGTATAGTCACGTGTGATTTATGTACAGTGGGTTTGGACCAGGCACATCCGTCACAGGTGACACTGAGGTTTACTGTAAAGTCACCAAGATGAGCAGCTCTTTGAACATCTAGCAGCTTTTTTTTCAGGGGTACTTCACACCTGTGCCACTGGCCAGTGCAAAGAGAAGTGAAAGAGAAGATTCACCCTTTCTCATTGCTCCACTAGCACACAAAATATTGTTGTTATTGTTAAAATATGAATGGAGTTAATTATTTATTTATTTTTAATCGAGGCTGTATGCCAAGATGCTAAATATATGCCAGAGTTAATATTATAGTAATAATAAAAAAGTGAAATATGTAGAGGAGGGAATCAGTAATAGAGAATAATAGAGAATAATTGATTTTATTTTTTAAAACTAATATGTGATTAACCATTAACCTGTCCATAGTACCATCATTAAGGACTAAAGAGACCAAATCACTAACAATCCATTTTAAGCAGGTATCTCCTTATAAAACATTTTACTGTATTCACATACAAAAAAAAAAGCGATTTGTGAAGAAAGCAATCCCATAAATCTATCTATCTATCTATCTATCTATCTATCTATCTATCTATCTATCTATCTATCTATCTATCTATCTATCTACCCATCGCATGGAACTGCTTTCTTTTTTATATGTAATCCATTAGACTCTATCTGCTCAAGTGCACATCATTACCAATATCTAAAGTTGCAGTGTCCAAGGGCAATATTTGTATTTTAGTTGCCTTTCATGGTCCCTGTGGTCAATTTAGCATTCGGCAATTGTAGCAGGGAACGGAACTGGTAAAACTGCCAGCAATGATCAGCTTTACTCTGAGGGTTCAAGTACATCTTGTGGTACTTTAACATGTTATGATGTATGTTAACATGTGTTGCTTTCAGGCACCCTATTGAAATGAATGGGCTGCCAATGTACCCTAATGTGCCAAACAAATGTACTTTTTTGTAATGGAATACAGCAATTTAAAATAATGTCACTGCAGTGCAGCAACACATGCAATGCGTCTTGCTGCACATTACCACATGCAATCATCTATTACTCAGAACATAGTACTTCTCAGTATAGTTTTTGCAGCATTGACAAAAGCTGTGACAAAATGTTACTGAAAGGAAAAATTACATAATAAATTGTTCATAATCCAAAGGTGGCGATTAACCATCTCTGCAGTATGTAAGCTAACACAAGTTTATATTAAGCATACAAAATGTTGGAAATATGATCTGCAATAATCACTGCCCTCAGCATGAGGCTAGAAAGTAAAGAATAATTAGTCTCACACTGCACATTCACTTCTTCTCAGAAGTGATAGCTTTATTATTTATGTCCCTATTGTTTTCTGGAGGATACTAGGGTTAATTTGCCATAGGAGTAGAGTATTACCACTGTGTTTAATATAAAATTCATCAGCAACACAAGAAACTGCAGGCACACATATACATTTTTTCCTAAGTGACAATACTACACACAAAACATTAGTAAATGTGTTACCTGTACTAATGGTGTGTGTGTGTGTGTATGGAATATATCCAGCTGGTCTGAAATGGCACTCAAAATGTGTGTAGGTAGAGGTGTATCATTTGTATATGTTTATCAAGGGGACTGGTTTTGACATATGCACTTCTATGACTTCACTCTTATTATCACAAATTCTAGAAATGATGCTCTGCTGGGTCTGTTCAAACAATGCAGAGCTTATGACAAATGTTCATATAAAAGAACATCTGAGCAGCAGTGGCACTATTATGATTTAATTCAACTCAAGTTGTAAACAATGCGCACATACTGGAAAAATAAAAACACAACTTCAGGAGAGCAAATTTTACCATGCTGAGGGCTGCTCTGCAAGACTTAAACTGGAAGGGAATATTGTCATTAAATACACAGAACAGAAATGGGAATGATTGAAATCAATTGTACACAAACACACTGCAAAATATATTCCCGTAAGCAATACGTTTAAAAGGCTAAAA
Organism: Nanorana parkeri; assembly: GCF_000935625.1. Taxonomy (NCBI): domain Eukaryota; kingdom Metazoa; phylum Chordata; class Amphibia; order Anura; family Dicroglossidae; genus Nanorana; species Nanorana parkeri. The sequence goes on from NW_017306308.1 coordinate 83,517, forward strand.
GTAAAACCCATGTGGCTCGCATCCAATGTTTTATCACATCCATCCATCCATCACATTCTAAAATAATTCATCCCCACACAGCTACCTCCTCATGTATCATTTCCCCCTCCTCTTTTAGATTGTAAGCCCTCAGGGGCAGGACCCTCCTTATATCTATCTATCTATCTATCTATCTACCCATCGCATGGAACTGCTTTCTTTTTTATATGTAATCCATTAGACTCTATCTGCTCAAGTGCACATCATTACCAATATCTAAAGTTGCAGTGTCCAAGGGCAATATTTGTATTTTAGTTGCCTTTCATGGTCCCTGTGGTCAATTTAGCATTCGGCAATTGTAGCAGGGAACGGAACTGGTAAAACTGCCAGCAATGATCAGCTTTACTCTGAGGGTTCAAGTACATCTTGTGGTACTTTAACATGTTATGATGTATGTTAACATGTGTTGCTTTCAGGCACCCTATTGAAATGAATGGGCTGCCAATGTACCCTAATGTGCCAAACAAATGTACTTTTTTGTAATGGAATACAGCAATTTAAAATAATGTCACTGCAGTGCAGCAACACATGCAATGCGTCTTGCTGCACATTACCACATGCAATCATCTATTACTCAGAACATAGTACTTCTCAGTATAGTTTTTGCAGCATTGACAAAAGCTGTGACAAAATGTTACTGAAAGGAAAAATTACATAATAAATTGTTCATAATCCAAAGGTGGCGATTAACCATCTCTGCAGTATGTAAGCTAACACAAGTTTATATTAAGCATACAAAATGTTGGAAATATGATCTGCAATAATCACTGCCCTCAGCATGAGGCTAGAAAGTAAAGAATAATTAGTCTCACACTGCACATTCACTTCTTCTCAGAAGTGATAGCTTTATTATTTATGTCCCTATTGTTTTCTGGAGGATACTAGGGTTAATTTGCCATAGGAGTAGAGTATTACCACTGTGTTTAATATAAAATTCATCAGCAACACAAGAAACTGCAGGCACACATATACATTTTTTCCTAAGTGACAATACTACACACAAAACATTAGTAAATGTGTTACCTGTACTAATGGTGTGTGTGTGTGTGTATGGAATATATCCAGCTGGTCTGAAATGGCACTCAAAATGTGTGTAGGTAGAGGTGTATCATTTGTATATGTTTATCAAGGGGACTGGTTTTGACATATGCACTTCTATGACTTCACTCTTATTATCACAAATTCTAGAAATGATGCTCTGCTGGGTCTGTTCAAACAATGCAGAGCTTATGACAAATGTTCATATAAAAGAACATCTGAGCAGCAGTGGCACTATTATGATTTAATTCAACTCAAGTTGTAAACAATGCGCACATACTGGAAAAATAAAAACACAACTTCAGGAGAGCAAATTTTACCATGCTGAGGGCTGCTCTGCAAGACTTAAACTGGAAGGGAATATTGTCATTAAATACACAGAACAGAAATGGGAATGATTGAAATCAATTGTACACAAACACACTGCAAAATATATTCCCGTAAGCAATACGTTTAAAAGGCTAAAAGTAAAACCCATGTGGCTCGCATCCAATGTTTTATCACATCCATCCATCCATCACATTCTAAAATAATTCATCCCCACACAGCTACCTCCTCATGTATCATTTCCCCCTCCTCTTTTAGATTGTAAGCCCTCAGGGGCAGGACCCTCCTTACTATCTTGTCTTGAATTGTATTGTGATTGTAATGTCTTCCTTATTTTGTAAAGCGCTTCTCAAACTGTTGGCGCTATATAAATACTATGTAATAATAATAATAATGTTAAAAAAGCCATAAAAAATAAGAAAAGGGTATTTTGAAAATATAAAAATGAAGAAACACTGTTTATTACAGTGAATATAACAAAATATGTAAAAAGGAAATAAAGATCTCAAAGTATCAAAACAACTGACAGGTTGCAAAAAAGTAAAACCCCCCAAAATGATTTAAATATATTAATAGTAAAACGATCCGGTCTGAGCATGTAGGCTCCTTACAAAATAAATCAAAGTTGATAAGTGGAGACAAAGTGAAGGAAAATCTATTAAATACTTTCTTCAGCTCTGTGTACACCAAGGAACATGGTGGAACTCAAATCCATAATGGGGTTGGAAGTGCCACAGCCTCTAAAGAATTATAATTGCTCACAATTGAGATGGTCCAGTTAAACATAATTAGGGTGAACAAAGCACCTGGACTGGATGGCTTGCACCCACGTGTCCTCAAAGAATTGAGCTGTATAATTTCGAAGCCATTGGGGTTGATTTACTAACCTAAACACACACACACACCAGGTGTGTGTGATTTTCACACAGCAAAACGTATTTATCAACCAAAAAGTCTCTAAAAGCATATTTCCACTAATGCCATATATGGAAAAATCATGCACATGATGCATATATAATGCTGCTTCACAGTTTAGACAAAAATGGTTAGCTCATGCATTTACATTCCTGCATTCATCAACGCAAGCAACATAACATAGAGCTAATTTACACCACATTACCTTGCAATTCATTGCAGGGCTTTGCACAACACACCTGCTGGGTGTGTACACACTACAAAGGTGTTTCGATTCCTCCCATAGATCATGCTGGGAGGGAACACACTACAGAGGTGTATACACGTTCGTGGTGTGTTTAAAAGGTTAGTAAATCAACCCCACAATGTACCCTAATGTGCCAAACAAATGTACTTTTTTGTAATGGAATACAGCAATTTAAAATAATGTCACTGCAGTGCAGCAACACATGCAATGCGTCTTGCTGCACATTACCACATGCAATCATCTATTACTCAGAACATAGTACTTCTCAGTATAGTTTTTGCAGCATTGACAAAAGCTGTGACAAAATGTTACTGAAAGGAAAAATTACATAATAAATTGTTCATAATCCAAAGGTGGCGATTAACCATCTCTGCAGTATGTAAGCTAACACAAGTTTATATTAAGCATACAAAATGTTGGAAATATGATCTGCAATAATCACTGCCCTCAGCATGAGGCTAGAAAGTAAAGAATAATTAGTCTCACACTGCACATTCACTTCTTCTCAGAAGTGATAGCTTTATTATTTATGTCCCTATTGTTTTCTGGAGGATACTAGGGTTAATTTGCCATAGGAGTAGAGTATTACCACTGTGTTTAATATAAAATTCATCAGCAACACAAGAAACTGCAGGCACACATATACATTTTTTCCTAAGTGACAATACTACACACAAAACATTAGTAAATGTGTTACCTGTACTAATGGTGTGTGTGTGTGTGTATGGAATATATCCAGCTGGTCTGAAATGGCACTCAAAATGTGTGTAGGTAGAGGTGTATCATTTGTATATGTTTATCAAGGGGACTGGTTTTGACATATGCACTTCTATGACTTCACTCTTATTATCACAAATTCTAGAAATGATGCTCTGCTGGGTCTGTTCAAACAATGCAGAGCTTATGACAAATGTTCATATAAAAGAACATCTGAGCAGCAGTGGCACTATTATGATTTAATTCAACTCAAGTTGTAAACAATGCGCACATACTGGAAAAATAAAAACACAACTTCAGGAGAGCAAATTTTACCATGCTGAGGGCTGCTCTGCAAGACTTAAACTGGAAGGGAATATTGTCATTAAATACGCAGAACAGAAATGGGAATGATTGAAATCAATTGTACACAAACACACTGCAAAATATATTCCCGTAAGCAATACGTTTAAAAGGCTAAAAGTAAAACCCATGTGGCTCGCATCCAATGTTTTATCACATCCATCCATCCATCACATTCTAAAATAATTCATCCCCACACAGCTACCTCCTCATGTATCATTTCCCCCTCCTCTTTTAGATTGTAAGCCCTCAGGGGCAGGACCCTCCTTACTATCTTGTCTTGAATTGTATTGTGATTGTAATGTCTTCCTTATTTTGTAAAGCGCTTCTCAAACTGTTGGCGCTATATAAATACTATGTAATAATAATAATAATGTTAAAAAAGCCATAAAAAATAAGAAAAGGGTATTTTGAAAATATAAAAATGAAGAAACACTGTTTATTACAGTGAATATAACAAAATATGTAAAAAGGAAATAAAGATCTCAAAGTATCAAAACAACTGACAGGTTGCAAAAAAGTAAAACCCCCCAAAATGATTTAAATATATTAATAGTAAAACGATCCGGTCTGAGCATGTAGGCTCCTTACAAAATAAATCAAAGTTGATAAGTGGAGACAAAGTGAAGGAAAATCTATTAAATACTTTCTTCAGCTCTGTGTACACCAAGGAACATGGTGGAACTCAAATCCATAATGGGGTTGGAAGTGCCACAGCCTCTAAAGAATTATAATTGCTCACAATTGAGATGGTCCAGTTAAACATAATTAGGGTGAACAAAGCACCTGGACTGGATGGCTTGCACCCACGTGTCCTCAAAGAATTGAGCTGTATAATTTCGAAGCCATTGGGGTTGATTTACTAACCTAAACACACACACACACCAGGTGTGTGTGATTTTCACACAGCAAAACGTATTTATCAACCAAAAAGTCTCTAAAAGCATATTTCCACTAATGCCATATATGGAAAAATCATGCACATGATGCATATATAATGCTGCTTCACAGTTTAGACAAAAATGGTTAGCTCATGCATTTACATTCCTGCATTCATCAACGCAAGCAACATAACATAGAGCTAATTTACACCACATTACCTTGCAATTCATTGCAGGGCTTTGCACAACACACCTGCTGGGTGTGTACACACTACAAAGGTGTTTCGATTCCTCCCATAGATCATGCTGGGAGGGAACACACTACAGAGGTGTATACACGTTCTTGGTGTGTTTAAAAGGTTAGTAAATCAACCCCATTGTATCTAATTTTTAGAGACTCTCTAAAAACTAGCTTCGTATCAATGGATTGGTGCAGGGCCAATATGGTGCCTATATTTAAAAAGGGATCAAAGTCTTTACCAAGTAATTACAGACCTGTAAGTTTAACTTCACCCTTATGCTATAAGCTCATGGTCGCTTTAATGACCAGGAACTTATATCAGAACGGTCCCCTGTAAAATATTAGCTATCATCAGTGGCTGACAAGGGGGGGAGAGGGTTAGCTGCCTCCCCTTGCAAGGTACCATCCCACTGTTGACAAGCATGTGGCCTGGTAGGTTACAGGAAGGGGGGAGTGCACACTCACTGCCTTCTACCATCCGGTAAATGGGCCGCCCCCCCGCCCAACACCCCCACCACTCCCGCTCTGCTCCGCTGTTGCTACCATGGGGCGATTAAGGCACTTCCTGTTCATTCATTAATTTCTCAATGGGAGGAAGCACTCACTACAGAGGCTTCTTTCTACACATTGATAACTGGATGATAGTAAATATTTTACTATCACCAGTTTGTAAATGAATGTGAAGCCTCTGTACTGAATGCTTTCCATTCATTTAGAACAGAGGCTGCAGAAAAAGAGATTGTCTGTCCTAACAAAGGGTTAAAGACTTATAAGCATTATATGTCAATGAGAAGAAACAAAGGCCTTCACCAAAGAAACAGCTAAACGTTAAGAAATATATTTAAACATAGGAACACATAAGAAACATATAGTTGGGTATTTTCAAATTTGACTGCAAACATGGAACTACACTTTAAGGCATCTCCCAAGCATGCTATTTAAAGGATTTAGGTTTTTAAATGTTGACCTTGAATGTGCCTAAAAAAAACCTTTGCTCGCTGAATGGTGTTTGTTTGGCATGTAAATGTGCCCCATGGCTATTGATAATAGCTTTCCTAATATCCTTAAAAATGTCCAGTACTGAATTACAACATCCCTACCTACCATAGACATGAATGGGGTACCTGCCACGTTCAGTCGTTCAGAGCATGTGAAGTTAGGGTTCTTTGAACCTCAAAGCACAATACACTTGCGTTCGAAGAACTTGAACATGGGTTTGGCCAGATTTCTTTATCCTCATTCACTGGCAAATATGAATGGCCAGGAAACATAACGCATAAAACATATAAACACATATAATGATAAAAAAGGCCAAAAAAACAAGCATTCAAATAAAAGAAGAGCGTATTGTAAGCCCTCCCAAAAAAGCATTAATGATTATTATTGTTATTATCCAGGGTTCATACAGCACCAACAGTTTGTGCAGTGCTTTACAATATAAAGGAAGACTGTACAGTTACAATACAATTCAAGACATTATCGGTAAAAGGACCCGCTCATGAAAACTTACAATCTAAATGGCCCTCGATGATTGCCTACCATGGTTTTGCTCACACACCCATTTGGATATGGTGGAGAATTTTGATATCCATAGCAGACTCAGACTGAGCAGTAACACTATTAAGCACTGCTCACACAGAGAAAAGGGATGGTGGGTGAGGTTGCTGCTCTTTTTCAAAACTAGTGTGGCAGGGTAGGTGATAATGAAGGTGGCATGATTTGGATAATGTTGGAATGTGGGGTTAAAAGGAGAGGTCAGAATTCAGGATTACACCTAGCACACTGGCATGAGAGGAGGGAAGGATAGTTATGATAGAGCTAATGATCTCGCTGGAAAAGTTGGGAGAGGGGGCAATATCATGAGCTCAGCTTTACAAAGATTGAATTTTAGGAAGTGGTATGAAGTCAGTGTATTAGTATTATACAGGAAGACTTAAGGGATTAGCTGAGGATTGGAAATATAGATTTGATTGTCAATAGTATAGAAATAATATTGGAAGCCCTGCAAGGTTATCAACTGACTGAGGGAGAAGGCGTAGATAGAGAATAAAAGGGGTCCGAGGACAGAGCCTTGGGGGACCTCTATGGAAAGAGGTAGAGGAGAGGAGAGGAGAGGATGAGGTGGAGTTGTTGGTGACACTGAAGGTGTAGTGATAACCTGTGTCAAATTCAGCAAAAAACTACAGAGTACTGTGTAGTGACCATTGGTTTTAGCAGTCGGTAAGTCATTAGTGTGTTTTAGGAGTGCAGTTTCTGTGGATTGTTGTGGACAAAAGCCAGACTGTAAGGGGAACTATAAGGGGAAGGTTGTTATCAGTGAGGTAGCAGCTGGGGCAGTTGTAGACTAGGTGTTCTAGGAGTTTGTAGGTCACCAAAAATGTGAGTCATAGGTTGTTTAGACTGGTGGGGTACACGGAGGGCTTTTTAAGTATGAATGTTGATGTTAGTCTGTGATGCCTTTTGTCCCTGGCATCCACAATATACACAAGACAGCTTCCTCCAGGAACCACAGGCATTACCACATCTCTGATACAAGCTTCCATCCTGTGCTAACAGGTTTGCCAGGGTATGTGACATGGCTTCAATATGCTAGAATGTTATTGTCCTAAAAAGGAACATAGGCAATTTTTAATGAGTACATACAGATTTATTTTATAAACATTGTATACATACCAACCTATATACTCCTTTATAATATCCCTTAGCCTAATTACATTCCTGGACCTTACTTGAAGTAACCAATGTGGATTACTTTGATAGACAACATGATTGATGTTGGCTTACAATTGGGGACATGAATGCTAATTATTATTTTTGCTGTGTGTAGGTGTTTGTGTTTTCATTCAAATAAAGGACGTTGTCAAGATGCTTGTGTGTTTATTTACATTGTATTCTTTGGGAATGGTTATTAAGGAGTACTAATGTACCTATGTACTCATTCCATTGGAGATGACGATTATCTGGGGGCCCCTTATTATGAAAGTGCACAGGGTCTGGTTAAAATATTGAGGGAGGACACTACTCCATTTGTTCCTAAAAGCTGTTATTTTAATAAATGCCCCCCACTTTCTGTGTATTTTGTTAAGAATGTATTGTATTGAGAATATATTGCCAAATTATAAACCAGCCCTGCAGTGGTTTATTTTTTTTTTTAATAAACTCTTTTATATGAAAATTCAAAGCATTTTTTAAGAACACCAAGTACAGTAATAGAGTAAGAGAAGTAGTAATGAACACAGCACTTATAATAATGACAAATCTCCTTATTTTTTAAATACATAATTAAATAATAAATACATTTGTTCAAGAATACCTTTGATTTTCATTCACTATGTATATGTCTTTTTCAAGCGGAATAGTAAAGGAGGCAAAAAAAAAACATGAAAGGTATTGTATGGTCAAATATCAAGTAGTGCATGCTCTGTGGAAGTAGCAATTTAATTTGACCTTAAACCTTAATGTGAGGAAATAAAGATTGGTAGGGAGAAAAAGACTGGGGTTAAGAGGGGGACAAGAAGAGAGAAACTGAAGTGGTATTTGGCTTCCTCTGCTGTCAACTAAGTGGTGAAGAACACCATTTAAATCAGTAGACATTCTAAATGGTTCAAAGGACAGGGACAGTTTAGTTAGTGGTCTTCTCCCTGGAGAATGGAACCTTCCACAGTTTTCCAAGGTTCCTAAACTTAATTATAGACATTGATTCTATTATTATTTAACTAAACTGTGAGATATTCCATGTTTGTACCTCCTTAACCTCTTGCCATCTGCCCATTGTAAAAAAATGGACGGACGGCACTGCAGCATTGGCAACTGACTCCTCCCCCCTTCCCTTTTGTTAGCCGACAGAGCCACTTGGGCCGGTGAGTTTGCCCAAGAAACTTGTTCTGCACCAGCGCCAGCCAAGGCATTGGCCTATACACATACAGCACAGCAATGAAGTAATAAAATGAACTAGGATCACACTAATCCAGCACGTTATTATTCTGAGTTGCCCCACTCAAGCGGCGGCCATATTGAGTGGACACATGAGATTAATAACGTGCTGGATTAGTGTGATCCTAGTTCATTTTATTACTTCATTGCTGTGCTGTATGTGTATAGGCCAATGTAGTTGGATCTGTATGTGCGTTATAATTAGGGATGCTCCGATACCACCTTTTTAAGACCGAGTACGAGTACCGATACTTTTTTTCAAGTACTCACCGACACCAATTACCATTACTTTTACTTAAAGGGACAGGTCACATTTTTTCTAAAGCAATACAAAATCATGATTTTAGGTCAGTTTCTTAATATTATGAAGAACATGAACATGAAATGGACATGAAATTAATATTTATCATGCCACTAACTAAGGCTTGTATCCCCATAGTGGGGAAAATAGATGAGCACATATCCAGACTCCAGAACACTTTATAGTGTGGCACAGCTATATCCAATTAGAAGATGGCGGACACGGCAGAGGTACTCGATAAACGCTCTGCACACCTCCCTGGTGTCCAATGTCTCCCTCTTAACGGAATAACCCTTTTAAATGTAAGTGTTCTGATTTTTATGAATTTACTATCATCTAGCAGTTTTACACTATGTGCCATCTTGGTTTTCTATTTTGAGCGGATAAGAGAGATTTGGGAGAGGCACAGAGCAGACTCATCATTTTCAACTGTTGGTGATTCAGTTGAGAGGTGATTCAGTGGAGAGGGAGACATCGGACACCAGGGAGGTGTGCAAAGCGTTTATAGACCACCACTGGATGGTTGAAATTATATGGTGAGTGTGCTAGTGCTTGAACACCTGGAGGTGGTTCACTGGTGATTAATTGATGGTGAATTGAAGCACAGAATTCACGAGAGATTGTGGAACTTTATATGCAATGATTATTTTACTCACTGATGTAATATAAAGAAAGTGAACACAAGGATCATCACATTTTTTTTGGATCACATCATTCTTGGGATTATTTCTATATGGACTATATATAAGTTGGAGTGAACATTTTGTATATATTAATTGTCACAAAGTATATGCACTTTGAGCTTTATAGAAACAATGGGGGATAGCGCAGTGTCTTTTGTTTAATGTACCTCCTTAATGTGTTTGTAGAGTTAATTTTTGTTTACATTTTAAAGCAACTAAAAAGCATGCAGCTATAAGTACATGGGTAGCTAATCTTCCCAATGGGTTTTGATAGTTGTGGAAGGGGTAGGCTCAGAAGCTAAGAAAGGGCAGTTTGTGTTAAGGCCTGTTTGGTTAATTAGCTGAGTTGGTTTTGAAATTACTTCCAGTAGGTATGCAGTTTTGGAAAAGTCCAATATATAGGGAACAAAGAGCAGGTGGCTGAATTGCAGCGCCCGCATTTATGTTAGATTGCAGGATTAGCAAATTCTAAAAACTCAGAAGTATGGTACCAATGTTACAATATTTTATATTGATTTTCCATATAAATGATAGAAGCAGGGGATTTGCTGGCATTGAGCCAGATTGCTTTCTCGTCCTCTGGCTCTAGTTGTTGTCTAAAAATGTTATCCTAGTTAGAAATGTAGGAGGAATGTATGGTTAAACAGTGTTAAGGACTGGGTAAATTCCTGATATTAGGATTTTAGTCAAAGGGCCACTTCTGCAAATCTCCTCAAAAGGAGTATATGAAATTAAAGGTTTTTGGAGATGGAATGTGAAAAATGCTTAAGCTGTAGGTAGGTAAAGAGAGATTTAGAAAGTTACATTTTGCTTCTAGAATGGGGGAATGAGAGCAACATGTTTGTTTTAGTGTTAAGGGTATTCTCAAAGTGAAAAAGTTATGTTTCCATGTGATAAATATATCCTAGGCTAGACTGTTGGGCAACTGTGGAGTTACAAAATGGAGGTCAAATGTGAAGTCTTGAAAGTCAGCTAGTGTTTGAACATGTAATGATTCAGAATTTCTTTAACATGCAACATGGAGGTCAAAAGTTTGGTTTGTGGAATGTGAACACTAGAGGACCACAAAAAAAGGATTTGGGTGGATCAGGACCAGCCACAGGTGTTCTGCCTTGGACAATTATTTTAAGGATAACGAAAGGACCAAAAGGCTAAGCATATCATCAGTGTTGCAAAAATGTATTTGACTATATCGGGAAGGCAAATATTTGTTTGCTAGCAAATAGAACTTGTCTAACTACCCTGTGGCTCTTGCCTTCCTAAGTAAAATATAAAAGGTTGCAAAGATTTTTTGTTTGAACCGATGACATTTTTTTTGGTGGAGTCTCAAAGTAATACATCAAATTTGGTAATAATGTCATTTTTATAGCTGCAATTCTCTTGAGGACAGATGAGATTGTTTCCATTGTTGTAGAAGCAATTTAATGTTTTGAAAAGTGGGCAATAGATCCTGCCATAAATTGATGGTAAGTGGGAGGTGAAGTAGACACCAATATATAGGGGTCTATTCACTAAGCTGCCGTGGGCAGCCGAGTGAACAACCGACCCGAAGTGAAGTAAGCCGAATGCTGTTCAGCTATTCACTTCAGGCTTGTATAGCTGATTTCAGCCGTATATCGGCTGAAATCAGCCGTACATCGGCTTGCTTTGTGTGGCTTTGGGTCGGTCGAACATGCTTCGGCAGGCTACTCGCTGCTGTTCGGCCTATTCTCATAGATGCCGAACAGCAGTGAGTGAATAGCCGAATGCCACCGAGCAGCATTCGGCTCGGCTATTCTGCTCGGTACATCTGTGGTACCGAGCAGAATAGAAAAACAGTTTAAAAAGTAGAAAAAATAAAATAGAAACGTTTTGGGCGGTGCTAGCAATAGCTAGTTTGCTATTGGCTATTGCAAATGGAAATAGCCAATAGGAATGTAGCTAAGCATTCCTATGGTGTTTTTTTTTTATTCTGACAGCAGCCAACAGCTCCGATGTCAGATGACAAAAAAAAAGACAACAGAGCAGGGAAAGGTTTACTCTGATCGATCGAGCAGAGTAAAACTTTCCCGGAGAAAGTGTTTCTCTCCCGGGCGGCTGGGAGACTCCCAGAGCGTCCAGGATAGTTGGGCTATCTGGAGATCAGTGTCCCTGGTTACGTGGTAACCAGGGACGCTGATCTGTCTGTGCAAGTGGCAGAGCCAGCCGTGAGATGACGGCTGGCTCCCCCCAGCAGTCAGTAGCAGGCTGTTCGGCCAACTTTTTCACCTCGGCTCAGTCAAGCCGAAAGCATATGCCTTCGGTTCTACTGAACTGAAGGGGTCCTGGGGCCGAAGCTGGCCGAAGGATCAGCCGAAGCTACGGCTAGATCCTTAGGCTGCTTAGTGAATATACCCCACAGTATTTCAGTTTTTCTTGTTTTCTGGTATATGGGAGCCTTTCCAGTGTTTGAAACCTAAAACAGTTGTTAATTAACAAAAAAAAACACACATTTTCACACTCAAACACCCTTTTATACTTGAAAGCAATTAAAGCAAGTAAAACACTGTTAAGTATTTAACTCAGCATGTTATTTATGTGATTTTTTACCAGTTCATACATACACGCCCATAGCTTTTTATCATCAGATAAATAAATAATGGGGGAAAAAGAGATGTGTCTATCCACCATAAACAACTCCCCCCAAAAAATTATTTGCAAACAGTACTTTTTGTTTGTGAAATCCTACAAATTTTTCTAAAAGGGTATATATTAACATTAAGGAGGAAAGCTACAGTGTAACAGTACTTATATGGTACACCCCAACAACCACATTCCACAAAGAGTCACTTATATCCAAAATGTCTGGAGTCATTGGACTGTATAACTGATGCAAATTCGTTACTACTTGAGAGCAATATCTGACTGAAATTTACTACTCTGAAATAAGCACATACCTGTAAACCTTTTAAAAATCAAACTAGCATAGTGTGTCCAAAAAAAATATGAACTATTGTACTTCTTTAAATAAGCTTCCTTCTGAAGGGTGGCTACTGTTGTTCCCCATGGTCCCTGTCTGTGTTGTAAAGTAGCCACTGCTCCAAGCTCACCCCGTGATAGACTACAATCTCAATACAAATTAGTAAACTAAACGTGAGATTGTAGTCCATCATGGGACTGAGCTTAGAGTGGTGGATACGTTACAAAAATAGCCACCCTTCAGAAGGAAGGGCAGTGTCAGCATGAATTCAGAGATGATTTGAGGATCTACAGGTGAGTGATACACAAATAAGTTACATTTTTGTCAATAGATAAGGTGCTGGAATGCAATTTTAAGATTTAACTCTTGAGTTTAGTGTCACTTTAACCCAAATTACATAGTTACTGAAAAAAGATTGGAAATTGGATATTCTCTGGTGTTATTACTAATAAATGTTAAGTCTATTTAGTTCAACCAATAGAGAAAAAATACATAAATACATATATGTAAGTAAGATAGTAAGGTAAAATACCCTTTAATGCATTGTCCAATTTGCTCCAACAGGGGAAAAAAAATCCTTCCTGATCCTCTAAGCTCTGGTTACTAATTACTAATAAGTGTTAATATCCAGATATATTTTGTGCATTTAGGAATGCATCATGCTTTTTAGGGAAAACAAAAAACAAAAAAACAACTGATCTGGCTAGAAATAGTTCCCGAGGTAGCCTGGAACATATTTTGCTAGCTTTTTCAGTAAAGACGCCTTTCTGTATGTGGATGTTAAACATCTTTTCCTCCAGATGCAAAGAGTGCCCCCTTGTCCTTTGCAATTCCATTAGAGTGAATAACTTTGCACCAAGTTCACTGTATTGACCATTTATTTATTATAATCATATTCCCTCCTAATCACTTTCTCTTAGGGTAGAACAAATTAATTTCACCTAATAGCTGAGGTCCTCCATGCCTCTTCTCATGCCTCTTATCTATACTCTTTCTTGATCCCCAACAACCGTTTTTTGTGAACTGGTGCTTAAACTGAACTGCAGATTCCAGATGAGGACTTACTAATACTGTACATTGTACAGGGTTAAGACTATGTAGTTAATTTATTAAAGAAGTAGAGCATGTTCACTTTGCAAGATAATTTTCCCTTAGTTTAGTGAATATGAGGAAGCTCTGACTTCATTAATCTAGTCATGTGCAAAATGCCTGTTTTTTTTCCTCTTTATTTTCCATTTTCCTTGCACATGATTGCGTATTCTGAGCAAAATGAATTTCCACTAAGACAAGTGAAAATTCCCTCTTAACCAGTTGACATCCGCGGTGCTAAACCCCCTTCCCATCCAGGCCATTTTTCAGTATTCAGCGCTGCGGTACTTTGACTGACATTTATTCCGTCATGCAGCGCTGTACTGAAAATTGAAAAATGAACATTCACTACTCCTTTAGCAAATTACCCTTAAATCTCTCTCTGGAGTCTATACTTCTTTTAATTCAAGCATGTTACTTGAAACTTTAATTATTAAGTCTATGTTCTACCAGAATTCCTAGATCCTTCTTGACTAATGTCTACCCCAATTATACTCCTATTTTTAGTTCTTAAGTGCATCATTTTACATGTATGCATTAAACCTCATTGGCCAACATAGTTGACCATTCAAACAGTCCCTTTAGGTCTGCTTGTAAGTTAGAGACATCTTGTAAGAACTTTATTTCACCACATAGCTTTATATAATTTATAAATACCGTATATACTCGAGTATAAGCCGTCCCGAATATACAAATGTAAGGGTCCGAGCACTGAACCTTAGGGTACTATATAACAGTCTTAGAGCATTCAGAGTATGAATCATTAATCTCTGTTCTCTGAATAAAATCTTTAAGCAAGTTTGTTATCAAGTCCAGGTGTTCTATAGCCACAGCCATTCCTTTGTCTAGGTTTTTTCTTACTTCTTCATCTAAAGAAAGTGGATTTGTTTGACAACGTTGGTCTTTTGTGAGTCCATGCTGACATGAGCTGACACATGAGCGAGACCACTATTCCATCTTGCTTTTGTTCAGCGCTCTGTTTGATTCAGGTCCGTTAATCATATTTTCAGACTCAAAACTACAGTAATTTACCACTTACAAGATGTACACCACCTTGCTTATTACTAAGCTATCAATCTTCTGCTTCAGAAGTAATCAGTCCACATAGAAAACCAGTTTAAAAAAGTGGCCCACCACTACCTAGCTGGCATCTTTGGAAGTTACAGGAACACTCTAAACTGCTGTCATGCTTTTGGCATTCCTATACCAAGCTGCTATTATGGATTAGTGACAGTCATCTAGAGCTTCATAAATGTGATGGCACATATATTTAGGCATCTGCAAGGTAGCATAGCTCTGGCAAATTTGCTACAGCCCCACTGTGTCATATTATTTTACACTCCTCTAATTACTCAGTGTGTGTTGAATAAAATAATTTTTGCAACTAATAAAACAAATATGTATATTCCTGCTTTGCTAATTGCATCCTGCTCCTCATAAAAATCAAAGATGCGGTAAATCTATGTTTCTGTTTTATAGAATTTTTTATTGACCTAAAATTGATGCATTCACACTAGAGAATGACTGTGGTTGCTCTTGTCTTTTTCTAAATCTTTTGTATTGTGCATTTATGAATCATCCCTGTGCTTTGTTCTCATTTATATTCTTGCTAATTATAATTCTAATCACTATGACAGCCAGAGGAAGAAAGACTTATTCGCTTTTGCTCTGGAAGGTAATTTCAAGGTGTTTAGCTGCAAAAAACAAAGGGGAATTGAACACCGAAAATACAGTACTTGTCAAAGAGGGACAGATCTGCTTGCTCTTTCATTTTCCACTAGCATATTCTGAATGAGATCCTTCTTGGCATAAGATGCCCTGCTTGTATTAAAAGACAACAGGGAATCTAATTTCTGGTATATATTTACTTGCAAAACAGAGGATGCACTTAATTTAACACGCTTTTAGATGCTAAATACATTACTGGATTAAAAACATGACATCAATTAAATTACCTTCATTCCTTGCCATTAAGAGTGATAGAGTGTTGAAGCATTTATTGCACAGAAGCTTAAAATGCTGAGCTATTAAACCATATATCACATTAATATACCCATCATTTATGGGATTGTGAAACCTGAAATACAAACTATATACTGCCCACAACTATACATTTACAGACATTTTGAAAAGCATGCTGTTTAAACCAGAAATTCATTATTACAACTATTTTGTTGCTAGTTTAAAGAAGATTGGCATGTCTAACAGCAGGAACATTCAAGACTGTAAGATCACTCACTGTGAAACTGGTGTGTAGATAGTAGAAGAGATGAGGAAGAATAGTTCCTACTAAACAACACAGTTAATTGCTAATGCCTGCCAACGTACTTATAGTTTACATGTCATAAATGTCTTAAAGAACAATGCCAGTTATCAATATTTTTTTTAAATTAATTTATGTAAAGCTGAGCTCCAGGCAAACAGCTAAACACACAGATGAATACATACATGGGAGCTGTGAAACTTGTCAATGATTAATATTTCTGTTCTATTTTTCTATCATTGAGTGGAGTCTCTTTTTTTACTTATAGGCTGACACAAATATTGCAAATGGATAGAACACCAGAGAGTGCAGACATTCTGGTTTCCTAAAATAGTTGAGAATCTTCACTCAAAAATGTACTACAATTACCCCACTATGTCAAAAGCAAATTGCTGTTTATTTGTGCCATCTGCACATGATTGAAACGTCTCAACTCCATTATTAAATTTGTCTATCACTGCAGAGAAGAAATCCTAACCTTACAAGAGAATAACTGTTGCACAAAAAACTTACAGGTCACCCAAAATACCCCAAATGAATATTCACGTGTAAGCTCCCCATACCTTCTGATATTTTCATGGGCAACTTCTGTTGCTGTATACAACTTGGCAAATGGTGGTGCCATTGCCCATATTTATTAATAGCTGCACTATTGCTGGAGGTGAAAAATGGATTGCTGATTGCTCATTATGGTCTATTAGTGATTCATAACCAGGGCTCGAAAATCCACTCGTCTGCTCGTCCGTGACGAGCAGACAGTGGAGCCTGACGAGCGGCTCTATAGACGCTCGATCGCTTGACTGTAAAGCTCCCGACCGGCCGTGTAATTACAACGGCCGGCCGGGAGCTTTACAGTCAAACACACTGACACAAAAACTGGACTATCAGAAACATTTTATTTCATGAAAGGTGTTTTTTGCCTTAACCTAAAACCACAGAGTAGAAAGGGTGGAGAGTTCAAACATATTGTGGCACTTGGAACTGGGAAGGGGTGGGGTACAGAAGGCAGAGAGAAAGATGATTATAGAACAGTGGAAAAAGAGGCAGAACAGCAACTGAAAATTATCACTTTCATCAACTTTATTTTTTTTAAATCAGATAGTTATTAAACAGTTTTTGTAAACAGTCAATAACATAGATACAGACAAACAAAAAACAAACCCCACCAAGTATCGACCATGCACATCCCATCATGCAACTTTAAAATATTTTTGTTGTAGTGAATGTAAATGTCACACTGTTCAAATGTTCAGTCACTTGTGAATGTCTGTCTAATGCATATTAACATGAAATATGTATTTAGCTGGGTATGCTTGACTGTCTAACCTCTGCAGAATTAGACATTCTGTTAGCTACAGGCAATACATTGAATATGTATTGCTATTGCAGTTTTTTTGCAAAAATTTCAAGCAAAAACATCAAATAGAGCCAAAAGAGGACAACTGTTTCCTGGCTTCTTTTGTCACCGCAGAGAGCAAGAGGTAAAGTCACAGTGATTTATGTGATTTTCGGAACCATTTATTTTTGTGGCTAGTTCAAAGACTGCAAAGTACGTTGTTAACAGCCTCTTCACTTTTCAAATCATAAGCATTTCTACCATATCTGAAGTTGCCCATTAATTTTCTCATGACTGTACTTTGCAAAAATATCTTTAAACAAAAGATTTCTTTTTCATAATTTCTCTCTATTGCTAAAAACATGGGAACATTTTTTATGCTGATAGTCCACCAAGAGTCAATTTGTTTTGAATACATACTCTGTTTAGAATGCAAGTCTATAATGCTTTGCTGGTGCACATATGTATCCCATAATATTTGTTGTTCTTCTGATATTAGCCACCCTGTCAGGTATGAGGTTAGAATTACATGACACTTTGATGTGTTTTCTCTGGATCATGTAAAAATATATGTTAAAAAAAGTCATCAATATCTTTAATCACCTTATGGGGGCTTTCTCTTGACCAAAAGTTCCCCAGTTGTCATTTACTCTTGCCTGGCTGTATCTTCTTGTCTTGTCAACTGGATCTACATATGTAGTAGTCACACCAACATCAGGATGACCAACATCGGGATGGCAATGCCTTTTTACCTTTCCCTGTTACAAGCTGTGTGTAAAATTATATTTAAAAAAAGTGTTTTTCATCATCTGTTCATGATAAATATTATCAGCAGCAGCTGCTCTGGCTAGTACAAGATGTGAAGGAGCTGATGCCACGAACAAAACAACACAAATTTGCTATTTACCACAATTCCCATAAGGAACGATTTTTTCTTTGTAGCATTTATATCCAAACATATTTATGGAAGTCTGTGCAGGTAAAAGGGGTCAAATGTGTGTGGGAATACAGAGAGCAGCATTTCTACTAGCTTTATAATACTTTTTGGGTAGATTCTAAAGAGTCTCTTCACTTCCAGCTAGAATTCTAGACCTAAATTCTCCTTTAAAATAGGACTCTTCTTTGTAAATGTTGATTTTCAAAGAATTTTTTTAAACACTTGAAAAACATAAAAAATTGAAAAAGTTGCTAGTTAGCATGACTATTTAGCACAACAATGAATGCACTAACCATAGCTATAAGATAAAGTGTTTACATAGTAAACCCTAAGGCTGGGTTCACACCTGGGCGTTTTTCCGCGCTTTCGTACTCGAGGAAAAATGCTCAAACAGGGAAATGCCATTATTTTCAATGTGCATGGTTCCCATCTGGGCGGTTTTCCGTGAGTACGAACGCGTGGGAAACCGCCCTACGCCCAAAGAAGTACACGTACTTCTTTGGGGCGTTTTGGTCGGGCGTTTCCATTGGGAATCACGGTAAAAAAAAACACGCCAAAAACGTGCATATTCAATACGCCTAGGTGTGAACCCAGCCTAAGAGGTGTATTTCAAAAACAATTTGCAGAGCCATTCATCCTGCAAAACTCTGTGCACCATATATTCTTTATCTGCAATAGAGTCAAAAGTAAATGTTATTAATATATTTTCTTTCCAGGTTGAATCAGTGGCTTCCCGAGACTGGTTGTCACCCGGAGTGGAGACCGTGACGACATCGCGAATGCATGTGACGTCATCACGCATGCACGGTCATCTAATTGACACCTGCCAGTGGCCATCTTAATGATGGACGCCAGCAAAGAAAGGAGGGGACATTCACCCGGCGGGATGAGGTATTACGCCGGGTCCCCTCCCCTTTCCTGACACTGTCTGGATCTCAGTCCACGACCGAGTGCCCAACTTTTTAGAGGGGGTGACACCAAAATGACTATCAGTCATTTTGATGTCACCTCTCCAATGGTGTCACCCTGGTGCGGGCCGCACCCCCGCATCCCCCTTTTGACGCCACTGGGTTGAATGTGATTTTAGGAAAATACTGCATCTGATATATCTCAACCTGGATAGAAAATATACTAATAATGTTTGTTTTTGCCTCCTTTTGAACGGAACAAATTTCCAAGGACAAATGGCTCTGCAATTTTTTTTAATACACTTCTAAATACACTTCTAAAACTTCTAATACACTACTAAATATTATATAGAACTCCAAAAGGATGAGCAATTTAGAAAAGTATGAGAAATAAAATTACTTTCAATTGAAAAGTAAATTATAAATTATTAAGTGTTATCAGTGTATTTTGTATAAAATGGTACATGTATTTTAGAAATTAATTGCTAAAGGTATATTGCATAAATATACTAAAAGATAAATATTTTATTTTCTATGCTATGTATTTGTTAATTTTTTTTTGTTACTTTTAGGTTCATGTTAAAAATGGACTTAATGTGATTGGGAAGGACATTGGAACAATAACAAAAGACAACATATAAAGGTAATAAACAATGTAGCAATACAATTACAAACCATAGCTTAACAGTATTTAGGTGACAGAGATATAAATTCAACATTCCCCAGGGGTAACATTATTTAACCTGCCAAGTCAAACAATGCACAGGGCCCTTTCTAAATGTATAATTTTCCATTGTTTTCATGGGATATCTTTCTGAAATTTTGCCTATATATTAGGTTTTCCTAGGAATTTTTTTTACAGGGGTATATTTATCAGCGTTTTTATCCAAGATTCACCCATTATTTGAATTGAATTTCAGCTGTAAAAAGGTTTAATCTTTGGTGAAAGTAGTGAGAATATTGAGTAAAACATTGATAAATAGACCCTTAAGCATTTAGATGGTTTTATCTATATAAATCCTTCTACAATGATAAAAATACAGGACACCACAAAAGAACCTCAGCATGAAATCATTACCTTACATTCCAGGAGTCAAGCCCATCCAATCTGTATGTTTCAACCATTTCAATAAACTTGCAAATGCTACAATTTTCACATGGGGCATATCCTGCAGGCTTTAGTAAATGGTAAGCCAATAAGTTAATATTTCAAACCGTTTGGCTTTACAGAATGAGATGATCACAGATAGAAGAACTTTTTTTCCAGTGGTTTTGAGTGCTTACTCTTATTTGTTCTGCCATTGGTGAGAATTGAAGAGTTGAAGACAAATGAATAATAGTCCTGTTCTTGATTTTTCTGCTTTCCTTTTAACAGCGGTTTCCTTTAACTTTTGTTAGCTCTCTAAGACTTTTCTATATTTTTCCTGTTATATGTAAAAACATGATTTTAAGTTTTTTTGCCAGCTTCCCAAACCCACTATCACACAAATTCTTCTATTTCGAATAGAGAGATTGGCCCAATGGTATAGCTGATTTAATGTACTTTGACTGATAACTATCAACATGTTAAATAAGTTACATCTCTTTTCTGTAACATTTCAGTCAGTCAGCACACTTAGGGGTCTATTCACGAAGCTGCCGAGGGCAGCCGAGTGAATGACCGATCTGAAGTGAAGTGAGCCGAACTTTTTTTTTTTTCTCTATTCTGACCTCGATCGTGTCAGACTAAAGAAAAAAGGACACAGCAGTGTTTCTCTCCTTGGCGGCCAAAGCTCTGTATCGATCTCCTGAAAAGCACATGCCTTACTTCTTATCCACTCACCCACACTCACAAGGAGATGAAAAGAGGAAAGACTGAGCATGATAATACACCATCCTTCAGCATGATTTGGTGGTTCCACATACATGATCAAGCACCTGACACACTCCACTGTGCCTCTGCCACCCTGCCTTGCTTCAAATACTGAAATTTTGTGGGCCCCTGACAAAGTCCATTGTGATGCAACATACATAATCAGCCTCTCCCTTTAATTTTCAAATCTTAACTGGACAAACTGAAAAGAGAAGCTGATTGGTTGCCATGCACAGCTGCCACAGATTTTGTCTGCTCCAGTTTAAATAAATTCCCCTTATTGTTTTCAGTGTTAGAAGATATGTGAGTAGTTTTTAATAAAATGTTATATCTCATTCAATCGATGTACACTATGGTCAACATTGTCTTTTACTTATGCTGAATACGTGGAGTGGTTGTCATATTGGGTCCCTGGAACCAGGGGCGGACTGGGCCGGGGGGCAGGGTGGCAATTGCCCCCAGTTGGCGGTGGATCAGGTGAGTATTAAAGAAAAAAACATTTTCTTTTATGTTCCCGGGGACATCATTTGTATGGGGATGCTCTCCTCAATCTGGGGACTGTCCCCAAAAATTGGGGATGAATGTAGAGCTGCAACAACTAATCGACCATGTCAATTATAATCGATGATTGAAAAAGTTTTCAACCATCGATTATCGGCTTTCGATTAGTTGGCCCTGCTCACGGCTCCCCGCATGCCGCACCTCCTCCCTGCCTCACGCTTTCCGCTGCTAGACCCGCCAAATGCGCATTGGCCACCTGAGAGCCTAATTTGGGAGCCGCTTCTGCTGCACCCACATGCACCATTGGAACTCTCTGGACCCCTGGTGAGAGCCCGCACAACCCTCCTGAGACCCTGGAGACATCAGGCGGAGAACCCAGAGCAACAGAGTATGTAGCTTCATATTATTCTGCATTGCTGTAATATGTATTGCTGAGATTTGTAGTTCTCTATAGCTGATGCTGTTCTGCATTGCTGTATAATGGTATTGCTGGGAATTGTAGTTCTCTATAGCTGTTGGTAGTCATTATTGCTGGGATTTATAGTCCTCTATAGCTGATGGTATTCTGCATTGTTGTGTAATGTATTGCTTGGAATTGTAGTTCTCTATAGCAAATGCCATTCTGCAATGCTGTACAATGTATTTCTGAGATTTATAGTCCTCTACAGCTGGTGGTATTATTCTGCATTGCTGTATAATGTGCTGAGATTTGTAGTCCATCTACAGCTTGGAGTTAGTGGCAGAACTACCAGGGTCGCAGCAGTCGTACACGCGCACAGCACTGACGAGGCATCCCTCCACTACCAGTGTGCTATAATTTTCCTCAACCCATAAATTTCTCTACCGCGTCTCTTCCAGGTGCACATGCCATGAAGAAAGAGGGTCATGAAAACAGCTGATTCGGATGACTCGGCCCCACTGGAAAAATTATAGAACACTGACTTTGACACTGTCTGGCCCCTCCCACTAACCTCCCACAGCTCACAGCCCAGAAGCATGGACAGCCAGCGGCGGCCTACAGTGGGCAAGAGTGCCTAAGTATTAGACATGGAGCGGAGTAAGGCCAGGACTATGTAGGGAGCCCAGTGGGAGGAGAGCACCATCCCCTAGCCAGTCACCCCTTTCATGAACTTACTAGGAGTCCTCACATCTCCCGACCATTCACACTACTGTTACATGGATGGCAAAAGTGGCAGACAGGGGCAGGGGAAGAGGCAGAGCGGGAGGGGGGCCAAGTTGCTGCACCATGGGCCTCTGGGTTGTACTTGCTCCCTGGGCTAAAAGTTGCCAGTCAGCCCCTGCCTGGAACAAAGTATGCAGTAATAGCCGGCTGCCTCAGAAGGAAGAAAGGAGATTGTAATCAGCCACATACTGTGGGTGTCCCGCCCAAAATCAAAAGGTAACAGGTTTGTTAGGCCTGCTATTAGGTCACACCTAAATGTGAGAGGCTTTCTGAGAGGGGTGTCAGTGTCAGCACTGCGGGTGTTAAATAGAGGTGGAAGATAAGTGACACTGATAAGTGACACTGATAAGTGTGAACTCATCTTGAACAATTTCGGTTCACCAATGCACATTTATTTTCTGCTAAGTTCATAAGAAGGTGTGTCTATTTGGAATGTGTTTTGGATCACTGTTATATATCACTGTGTTACCATATGTATGAACACTTATTATTGGGTGATACAATTTACAAAGAGATTGAAGTGGTTTGTTTGATACTTTTATACACAGGTCTTTTTGTTTATCTGTTTGGTTGATATAGTATTATTTTTTGAGTGCAACACATGTTTTTGTTTTTTGGTTATTTTATTTTTCATTGTTTATTTGCAATTTTATATGTAGTTGTTTTCTAACATGAAATTCACCTCTAAACACTTCTTGATCTGGTATTATCCCCCAAACAAAATAACTGAAGGTGTTACCAAATGGTTTGACAAAATCACACCATTCACTTTGAAAGGGTCAATGTTTAACATTGAATGCACATTAACTAATGTTTACTGTCACAACAAATAACCAATCTCTGACCTGAACTGCATTCCTATTTAACTTTCCATGTGTAAAGAAGCCAGACTGATTAGCAGGAATTTTAATTTATTATTTAATTCCATATTAGGCATCTCCTCCCACTCCCCATGAATATCCAACTCACACCTGACAGTTGTCAAGGGGGTTTACACCTGGCACAGCTGGTAAATGTCTGGTGAATACAAAATCCAAAGATAAAAAATATTACTTTATACTCACTAGTACATTCCTTATATGCAAGGATTGCTTCTATTATGTTAGATCACCAACTCCTTGAATCGCTAGCCAGCCTTCCTGGAAGTTAAATGATTCCCTCTTGCAAGATCCCATAACAGTAAAAGAAATATCTTCAGATAGTGACTTTTTTTCAAACACAACAGTGGACACACCTTCAGCATTACTATGGGAGGCTGTTAAAGTCTATGTCGGAGGAAAAAAATCATTGTTCAAGGCACTAAAAGGACTGGCCAGGTCAAATCTGGGCCCTCCTATTGGACATTCATTCACTAGAACAAACACATAAATTAACAACCAACAAGCCAAGAAAATAGCCCCCCACTTTCAAACAAGAGCCTCCAAAAACCTTACAGGAACAATACATCAAACATGCACTCAACATTGTGGCTAGACAATACTACAAGCTGGGCAACAAGCACAATAAACATTTAGGGAGAGAATTGCAGGGTATAAAATCAGCTACTGAGACAGCTAAAAAATAAAACTGGCTCCTTGATGCATACCACTAAAGACATAGCCACCAAGCTATTCCAAAAACTAAAACCTATTACCAAGTATTCACTCTTTCCTTAAAGCAATGAGATTACTTACTCTCCCCAAAAAATCCCTTAATATTCTAGAGAAATTTCTCAGGAAGAAGTATAAACAGCAAATAAAAATACTGCTACAGGTAAGAGCCCAGGACCCAATGCATTTTTTCCATTATACCTCACTATTTATCCTACCTAATTTCTGCTCCTACTGTACATCAGCTCCATTGCTCAGGGAGTGGAGTTGTTTCCTGAATCCTTACTAGCACAGAATACTGCACTTCCCAAAGAGGGCAAGAAAGCTGTGTTGTGCACAAGCTACAGTCTGATATCCCTGTTAAATATTGACCATAAGCTTCATGTCAAAGTTCTAGCCCCAAGGAATAAACCACTAATGCATAAGTGGATCTCCACTGACTAGATAGATTTCATACTAGGTAGGGAGGCATGGGACAACACTCTAAGAACCAATTGTATTTTAAAGGTGATAAAGCATTTTACAGGTTGAACTTGGACCTCATGTTCGCAAACCTTCAGCACCTGGGCATTGGTCCACAAAATCTTGCCTGGATTAGGGCACTGTACTCATGCCCATCAGCCAGGTTTGGGTTAATGGTACTTTGTCTCAAGTGTTTCACTTGTAAATGGGATAACCAAGGGGTGTCTGCTGTCCCCCCTGTTGTATTGTTTTCTATCTTTTAAACCTCTCCTGGCTACAATATGCTTACATTCTGATATTCTGATTTGAAAATATATGGCGATATGTCAAACCTGAAGATTAACCTGTCCTAAACAAAAATTGTAATTATTCGAATAGAAACACAATGGGCCTTTTTGCCTTTAATAAATCAACCCCACTATGTCATCTGAAATACCCAAAGTACATGGCCAAATGGGTACAAGACTTCCACCAGATACTATTTGAGGAACAAAAACATTTGACTTCTCTACCTTTTCTCTTTGTTTTGCTACCGCTGGAGAGGCTATCAAACCCTAGGCACATTTTCCTACAGCAGTGCTATTGCTTGAAATTTCAAGCTTATTGGACTGACATTTTTCAGCTTTCTTTCACCATCAGTTGCACCATAATACCCCAAGACCCCTGACACTGCCTCTTTTTCACCTCACCTTCTTCCTGTTGCAAAAGTAATTCCACACTTCCACAACACTGCTAATGTCTTAATACTCAGCCATTGGTGACCTGACAAACCCCTGACAATCTCAGAATGTTTTGCAAAACTCAATCAGATTTTCTGAGCATAGACCGGGTGGCTTCAATTTAAATGAACTCCCACCTATGCCCTATACATGAGTTTTGCCAATTGTACCTAAGTTAACTTGGACAAAAAAATTAACTCGGGTTATCAGCACCTATTAATAGCCCTAACAGGAAAAATAGGCCTTCGCTATTACCCATAAAGGTCTCTATGAACCAAATAAACACTTTGATCAGCTTATTTACTGTTGGTGGAAGGATGTCTGAATAAACCATAATGTGTCTGTGCTTAAACTGTGCTATCTATCCACCTACCCCCTTTTTTTCCCTGCATCTGTATGCTACCTTGTCTTGCGTTACCTTTTAAGTGTCTTCTTTCCTGTTACATGAAGATAACTGTTAGACTGTCGTCTGCAAACAATACATAAGAACATTTGTATAATTCCTGCTTGAAAATGTAATGAAAAAAGGAATAAACAATATCTTTCTTTATCTTTAAATTCAAGTATTCTACTTCCTTATAGCTAAAATGAAAAGTAAATTACTATACATATTATTCAAGTATTCTAGAAACCTTCTAAAAGTTTATTTTGATCCCTTCCACATGACAAAAATATCATGCTCAAATATTATAAAATAAATAAATACTATTTTCCTATGCTCATCAGTTCCATCTAGGTGCCATAATGCAGCAAATAATATTCAATCTGGAAAGAAACTATGCTAACAACCTTTGTTTTTGTACATGCAATTTCACATGGTGAATTACTCTTTAAATTGTTTATAAATTATAAATACACCTCTAAGAATAAACATATAAGTATTTCAGGCCTGTATTTACCTGACATTTATGTTGTTTTAAGAACCTTACTTTTTAAAACAGAAAGTGGATACTGTTCTCCCTAGGATATTGCAGTGTTTACACTGAGTCTACATTCTAAAATGTGAAGAGCAAATGGAGTCTGTGGCATTTGGTGTGTTCAGTGAATAATGCTGCAGAGAATACATTTGTGGGGAAGAGTCCTGTCCCGTGACCTGTCAAAGCCACGTGACAGGTTTCCTCCTTCTCAGCCACTTTCCCCCATTCATTAAGAATAAATGGGGTTTTACTTGCTTTTTTTTAAAGCAGCATAATGGTCACTGTTGGGCCATTTTTCTGCCTTACAAATGGGCCCTAAGTGTCTTTTTTATTCCATGCATAAACATTTTGCCTGATATGTAATGGCACAAAATACATTGTTAAAACTAATAGTCATGCAAATACAGCAATCATTTTTAATATTTGAAATAATGATTACAATATTGGCCAATTAGGTATGCATTATGCTTATTTTATGGTTAGTTTGGGATATTCCAGAATTGTGCTTTTATTTGAATTGAAACCATGTTATGTGGGGTTCACATGACAATTTTTTTTATTTCTTAAAATAAAAAGGATTAAATAAAATGTTTATGATGTGTTTATTCTATTTTTCTTATGATGCGAAATTCATGGCATTTTATGAGGCATAATTGAAGAGAATACTGAGAGAAGTTGTGTACAGATTACTGAACTATTAAATCAAATCCACTGTGTTTTGAAAACTTAGAAATGCTTTCTAGCTGAAATAAATTGGCAAAGAGTGCTATAAACTCATACATTTTAATAATTTTATAAACACTCTGTTAGTTGGGCAAGCAGCCAGGTCCGAGGGCTGTGTGAATATAATGTGTCATAATATATATATATGGGATTTAGTTTACCTGGCATGGATCATCTGTACTCAGAGATAGTTTGTGTTGATTGGTCATTAATTTTCGAGAAATGATAATGGGAATTCATTCCTCATGTCAAAAGATTATTTTCAATCTCCTGCCTACCCCTTCCCATCTGTTCAAAAGAGTTATTTTGTACTTGCAAACTCTTATTGTCTGGGTATTACTGCATCTTTGAAATTCTGTTTTAACACTTACAATTTGCATAATTGTTACTTAAAGGGGAATAATCACACCTAATTGTTGACACTGGCACTGATTAAAATGTAACACAAAAGGAATCACAGGGCAAACATACTGGAATTAAAAAAATAAGACAATTTTTGAAAACATTTCTTGATTTACTAACTCCCCATTTTGTGATTGTATGCAAACAAAATTGTAGTTTAGGCGATTGTGTTTACTGTATTAATATGAGCAAGTGTTGATGGTAAGGAAAATGTTATATCAATTATTCTTAGCTTTCTGTGGGGATCCCCCTTGGTTTGGCCTGGCTCCTTCCAATGGGAGATAATTTAATATTAACTTTAAAGGATAAGTTAGGTTTAGTTATGGTTAGTTTTAGTTATGGCCAGGTATCAGGAGGGTTCATTTTAGATTAATTGTTAAGATCATTATAAGGTTTTTGGAGGATAAATTATGCATTAGTGGGGGGAGTTTATGTATTAAGGCAATGGTTGTCAACCTATAAGTTATGGGGGGGGGGACATTGGCAAACATTAGCAAAGGGTCAGCAAAGTGATGCCCATGATGTTCAGCATTCACAATGTTCAGGACAGTCAAATGACACAATGGGCAAAGACTGTGGACCTGCTACTTGTGTGGTTGGAGATTGCAAACATGCTGCAGAATAAACTGAGAGACTGGGGAGATGTAACATGAAGGTAAAAGAGATCCTGGTAATGCACTTTTTCAAATCAATGCTCCCACTCCACCAACTGCTGGTGTCCAAGGGCCACACAACATATGCAATATACCCAAGCCCCAAGAGATCCTACCACAGTTTGCTTTGCTTTTCAAGTTAACAAAATATTTGAATATATCCCCTATTATCCTTTTAGCTGTCCCTTTTTGAATGTGATAAAAGAAAGAAAAATAAACATGTAAGGGCATACAGTGTAGGAATTGCATTATGAATGCATAGTGAAGTTCAAAGTATCTAGGAATTTTAGGGGGGATCCCATGACAAAAAAAAACAGTGTGGGCCTTCCCAAATTCATAGCAGACCCTTCAGGTCTGGCAGATATTTTAGGGGGAACCCATGCCAAAAAAAAGCATGAGGTCCCTCCAAAATCCCTTTATGTGAACAGCGGCCTGGCAGGAAAGGGGGGGCGATCATGCAATATAGCAAGCCACTTGGCCTCAACATTCCCATCATCGAAAAAAAATACCACACACATTTGACAAATCCTTTATTAATAATCCCCCCCCCCCCCAAACAAATGTTCCACAATTTAAATACATTGCCAATCACATCGTCCATCAATCATGATGCCCGCCACTTGCTGACCTGATAAAAGAAAAAATCCCCGTTGCCTGCTGCCTCATCCATCGAACATCGTCCACAAGTGACAGTTCCTGGCATACAGAATGGAATGCAAACAAAGGGGCGGAGTAAGTCCTGTGATGTTGTCTTTGTTTACATTGCATTGGGGACATGGTGCTGTCACGGAATGTAATCAAAGGGCATGATATCACTGGACTTACTCCCCCCCTTTATTTACATTCCAGAGAAGAGCTGTCACTTGTGGCCGGTGTTCGGCTAATGTAGGTGAGGCGGCCGGCTGGGATTTTTACTTTAATCGGGTCGACATACAACGGGTATCATGATTGACGAAGATCTTCATCGCTGGACAACCTGATTGATGATGGATTTACACTGTGGAACTTTTTTTTTATTAATAAAGGACTTTTTTGGTGGACCAAATGTGGTGTGTTTATTTACTATCTTACCATGAAGTTTATATTTTCACTATTATGTCTATTATGTTTATTTGGTGAATGAGTAGGGGTAACAACAACCCCTTACTCATTCACAGGGCTATGGCAGCTGGGTGCCTTTATGAAAGGGGGCACCTAGATTTAGAAAAGCCTGCCTTCCTGCAGACCTCCATAACCCTGGCCTGAAGAGGCCCTTGTCTTCATCAACATGGGGACCCTACCATTACTGCCTGCAATCCAGTACAGTGCGATCTGCGAAAATGCTATTTTTGCAGATCGCACTGGACCGGAATGTAGGCACTAATGTGTCACGCATTCAGGTGTGGGCAACCGCACTGCGGGTGGGGGTCGTGGCTGTGGTGACATTGATTTCAATGCACCGCCACGCCCCCTCCTGCCCCTGAATGCAGGGAGCAGGCCGGCTTACGTTCCAGTGCATTCCAGAGGCCGGACTCTCTGGAACGCAGTCTTTGTGCTGTGAACCAGCCTGTACAATACACACCTTCATCCAATCATCATGAAATGTGTCAAGGCAGATAGTGACTGTTAAAAAACATAATATCACATGTTAAAATTTGCTAAAGTATCCTCAATAAGTAACTTTCAAAGCCTTTTCTCTGGTAAAAACTGATGGTTGAAAAGGGTTGTAGTTAGCTAATGTTTGTTGAAGGCTTTTTAGTGTTATTTTGTGAACATCATTTGAAGTTTGGACTTTTTTGTTCAAAAATATTCAAAAAAAGACTTGTCGAAAAAATACATAGGGGGTTATTGACAAAGCTGCCGAAGGCAGCCAAGTGAATAACTGAGCCGTAGTGAAGTAAGCTGAACAACGTTTGGCCATTCACTACGGCTCTCTACGGCTGATTTCAGCCGTACATCGGCTGCACTTCGGTCAGTGCAGAAGGACTTTGACTCAGCCGATCCAACATCTGGTTCGACTGAGCCGAAGCTCCAGCAGCTCACTCACTGCCGTTCGCCACTATTCACATAGGGGCCGAACGGCAGTGGGTGAATAGCCAAATGCTGTCGGGTGGCATCCGGCTTGGCTTTTCTGCTCGGTACCTCTGTGGTACTGAGCAGAATAGCAAATCAATGAAAATAGTTTAAACATAGAAAAAAATATTTTTAAATGTGAATACAGTTTAAAATTTAAAAATAAAAAAATGTAAACGAAAAAAAAACAATTGTGCGGAGGTAGCATAGACAGCTAGCTCCACCGAACTTACTAAGGGCAAATTAGCTTTGACTTAGTGAATGTGGTAACAATTTACTTTGCAAAGAATACCCAATCATGTGCAAAAAAAAAAAGAACACCAAGCATTTTTACCTACACATGATTGGATAATGGTCAGTAGAGCTTCACCTTATTCGCTAACTAAGGGAAGATTCTCTTGCAAAGTGAAAATTGCCCTGTGAAGTGAACAGTCTATGGGGGTTATTCACAAACTGCCAAATTATATAGCCGTAGTTTCGGCTGAAAATGCTGAGCATGTTCGGCCGACCCGAAGCCACCCGATGTACGGCTGATTTCAGCCGATATACGGCTGAAATTAGCCGTACATGCCTGAAGTAAATAGCCGAACAGTGTTCGGCTCACTTCACTTTGGGATGGTTATTCACTCAGCTGCCTACGGCAGCTGTGTGAATAACCCCCATGTGTATTTTGTAAATCAACTCCATGGTGTCATGAATAGATCACAAATATACTGTATATATAAAAGATACATAGACAGATTATGAGAGCCATGAACACTAAACAGAAAATTCTATTCTTGATTCAGTTTTACATTTTTGTAGACTAACTCATATGGCAAACACTTCAGCAGGCTAAGTTTTCCATCCAAAGCATTTTAAGGCACTTAGGGACACTTATTTTCTGGGACTACTCTTCTCTTCCGAGCTTTTCTGGGATGCATTCCATGGCTGCAGGAAGCTTTACATTTCCGTAGAGTTTCTTGGCACTATGATACTCTACCTGTGCAATTTATAAACTTGAAATGCACTCAAAATGGATCAGAACATTGATGGGGTCTTACTCCCAGTGAAAAGGTTGCACATTATTTTCTCTAATAGTAGATTTAAAAAAATGATTAAACATATAATGAAATGACTTATATAATGTTGTTGGTAACATGATGCATCTAATG
This sequence comes from Nanorana parkeri, assembly GCF_000935625.1. NCBI lineage: Eukaryota > Metazoa > Chordata > Amphibia > Anura > Dicroglossidae > Nanorana > Nanorana parkeri. Next base: position 114,859 of record NW_017306308.1, read on the forward strand.
TAATTGCTAAAGGGGCTAATTTACTAAAGGATTTGAGTAAGTTTACACAATAATTTCAGAGTATTTTCATTTTAATTATCCAATCATGGGCTGATGAGATAAGTAAATAGGGATTTTTTTTCACATGAATGGATACTGGAAGTGAATCTACACATATTTTATTGTGTGACAAGGTTTCAGTTTATCATACAATGCAAAATGTGATAGTGTGTATTAATGTACCCCAACAAATTTAAAAGCCATTATGGGAACGGCTATAGTGTAAAACCAGACACCTCATGGCTTGCTTTAAATCAGCTAATGCTTTAATCTCACAACCTGATAGTACTTCTATTTTTAGTAAAAAATACAAGTAAAGAAGTTACCTAGGTAAACTTGACAACAAATTGTAACTCAACAGGGAAAATGGACTAACATATGCAATAGACAAATACAACTCTAAATCATACATTTAGTCTTTTTTTCTTTTCTCTGTTTTCTATTCAACTGCACCATGTTAATGGCAAGAACACTATACAGAAAATTCTCTAGAGCATGAATTTAATTGTAAACAAATATAAGTGCTCTCTATGCATTCACATTGTAATATAATTACAAATGATTATCTCTTGCAATTGCTCAAGGCTCTTTCCTTTCATCTTAATCTAGTAGTATGCTCTGTTGATGCTAAAATTCAAGCTTTGCTTACAGTAATATTACACTAAACATTTTCAAGATTAATTCATACATTCTATTTTTACACTGTTTAGTGTTTGCAACACTAGGGGTCTATTCACAAAGCTGCCGAAGGATCTAGCCGTAGCTTCAGCTGAACCTTCGGCTAGCTTCGGCTCCAGGACCCTTTCGTTTCAGTAGAACTGAAGGGCTGCTGTACAGGCTATTCACTATAGCCCGTACAGCTCCTGAAGTTGGCCCAGAGGCTCATTTGAGCCAAAGGCATATGCTTCGGCTCGACTGAGCCAAGGTAAAAGCCTAGGCTGGCCGAAAGGCCGGCCGACAGCCTGCTACTAACGGCTCGGCAGGGCCAGCCGTCATCTCAAGGCTGGCTCCGTCCACTTTCATGCAGAGACAGATCAGTGTCCTCTGGTTACCAGGTAGATCTGTCAGTACACTGAGAACCCGGCAGAGCCGCCGTGATATCAGTTCTCAGTGTGTAATGACAGTTCAGCGTCCCTGGTTACTTAGTGACCAGAGGACACTAAACTGTCGTGAGCGCTTGTCGGAGCCGACGGTGATATCAAAGCTGGCTGTGCTAAGTTCTCATCATAATGACAGAACAGCGTCCCTGGTTACCCAGGGACTCAGTAACCAGGGACGCTGTTCTGTCATTACAATGAGAGCTTAGCGCACCCGGCTTTGATATCACCGCCGGCTCCGACAAGCTCTCATTGTAATGACAGGTTCTCCCGGCCAATAGAAAACAGTTGGGCGGAGCTAGCTGTCACTGCTAGCTGTGCCCCAAACATTTTCTACGTTTTTTTTCTACAGTTTTTCTATTCTGCTCGGTACCGCCAGAGGTACCGAGCAGAATAGCCGAGCTGAATGCCGCTGAGCATGTTCGGCCGACCCGAACCCAGCCGCAGCAAGCCGATGTATGGCTGATTTCAGCCGGTATACGGCTGAAATCAGCCGTACAAGCCTGAAGCGAATAGGTGAACAGCGTTCGGCTCATTTCACTTCGGGTCAGTTATTCACACAGCTGCCTAGGCAGCTGTGTGAATAACCCCCTTATAGTTTAAGGAGAAGTGCAAAGAAACTCAAGCTCTGGATGGGCTGTAGGAGAATGTGGTGATGTGACTCCCAAAAGATGGCCTTATGTGGCGATTGGGCACTTTAAAGCAGAAGATCTCTGGTATGTAGGCATAGAGGTAAGTAAAAGTGAAATTAGGGCCCCGAGCTTCAAACTTGTTTTCAATCTAGAGGCTTAAAGTAGTATTAAACTCTCAAACTTGTTTTCAGTAATGAACCCAGCTCAAACAAATATACATTGCCCAGCAAAGCACTGATTTATGTTTTTGCCCAAATACTTACAATCATCATTATTCTGAACAGCTGCTTCCAAGTCTCTTAGCTCAGCTTCCCTTAACTTCTTGTCCAGTACAAGATCATGGGGGACAGAGCAGACTCCAACAACTGTTCATCTACTAGATTACAGAAGGGGAGAGGGAGGAGAGGGTGCAAGGAGGAGGGAAGTAGCTTGATTTGTTGTGTCTTTGTGTTTGTGGAGACAAACACAGCTTACTAGCACACACAGGGGTGACGGCATAGTGCTTGAGAAAGGTGTCACTCTAAACGAGAAAGTCAGGGTCAGTGCTCAGGATATGAAAACATTTAAACATCAAGGAGCAGTATCCATTGTATGTGATTTTATCAGCCTTTGAAATAGTTTAAAAACCTTTTGACTTTAATATCACTTTAATGCAATGAATCATATTATTAGCTACAAAGAAATTCAACATTCCTGTCCCTAAACTCTTCTTTTAATGTGTAGCCTTGAAGCCTTACATCTATGATAAAGCCATATTTGAAACTAGATACATTTTGGAATGCACCTATACAAAATTAATACTCTGAATTTCCATTCGAAAGGACCCTGGCAATGTGGATAACGTTTTTAAAGTTTCTTATATATACATAAATCTCCATAAATACAGTGTTACAAATTAAAGGACACCTTATCCCATGACTTAGATTAGCTAGAATTGCCACCATACAAATTTTAGAAATGTCATTGTTTTTCATGCTGGGAAAGGTCCTGGAAATACAATACAGTATAATGGTCTGTTTACTTTTCTACCAAAATGTTTTTTTATTATGGGTGTTTGTTTCCTTTACAAGATTTTATCCTATTTTGTTTTTATTTTGAGAAAAACTACAAAAATAAAATACTTATCTCTACCTATATACAGTTATAAAAAGAAAGTTTTATTTTATAATTCTCTTTTGTGAAATACTCATACAACAGGGATACATGATCCATTCCCAAGTGTAATTCATAATACAAGACTGGCAATGCAATTGTAATTCAACACAGTTGAAGTTAAGTCAACAAACAAAATTAGTATGATGAATACATCCTACAATAGGCATACATTTTGATAGAAACGATCGCTAGATTGTGCTGAACTTTAGCAAACATCAAGGTCACTCTGGTGCTCATAAGACAAAGCTGCAAAGATCTGAGTGTGTGTGTTGCAGGATGAAGCACAGGAATGTTAACCAGTAGAATTTTATTGAACTTTTGAGGCGTTTTATCAGTTCAGTAATGTCCAAACTGGCAAAAGTAAGATTGGAAGATCATAGACAATTTGTTTTTTTATCCTCTTTTCTGTGAGAATCTAACATAGGTGGATAGTTTAACTGGTAAATATAATGTAGGTTGTCCTTCAATCACACTACAGTTATTATATTTTGTTTGTGCCACAGTATCATGCTAAACAAATATTTTTCACTCTGCATTGAATTTGCATTAAAATTAGTATTATTATATAAAATGTATATAGCAGCAACAGTTTCCACAAAGCTTTATCAAATAAAGGAAGTACAATTACAATACTATTCAAGGCAAGAGGATTAGGAAGGTCCTTTTTGTGAGAGTTTACAATATTAATAGGAGGTGCATCAATACAAAAAATAGTAACTGTGTAAGAATGATTTAAGGGAAAAGGTAAACGTTTAGTGCTTAAGTAGAGGCAGGGTATCTGCCCTGAATAGAGGAGTTAGGGGCACTGCCTAAAGGTGGACAGAGTAGGAAATAACTTTCGAAATTGGGGTAGGGAGTTCCATAGGATGGGAGTAGCTTTAGTAAAGTCCAGAAGGCAAGCATGGAAGGAGGTGATAGTGGAGCTAGAGAGGTCTGGGAGAAGCAAAGATGACAAGTTTTAGAAGGTCAGTTTTAGGTCAGAGTGTTGTGAGCAAAAGCCTGACTATACAGGGTCGAGAAGGTTATTACTTGTAAGGCACAGTAGCAGATCAGATGGTTGCAGGACAGGTTTTCTAGAGGTTTGGAGGTAAGCAGGGGCAAGGAGATGGATCTTAAGTTGTTCAGACTGGTGGGGTGAGGGCTTTTTAATAATGGGGATGACCAGTGCATTTTTTAAAGTTTAGGGGAAAATGCCAGTAGCGAGAGAGAAAATAAAGATGTGGTTTACTGAGTGCAGAATTGAGTAAGAACATTACCAGAGTAGTTGTGAAGGGACAGGTAGTTAGGTGGGTGTCAAAGACAAGTTTAGCAACTTCCTATGTTGTAACAAAAGACAAAATAATTGAATAGGGTCATAGACATGGTATGTTAAGTTGGGGAGATGTTGGGACATTGGTAATCTCATCATGAATTGCATCTATCTTGTTTTTGAAATGATTGGCAACATCAAGTAATAAAACTAAGGACACAAGTGTCTGAAGGCAATTGGCTTTTGAACTCCCCAGAAAAAGCCAGCACATTTCTTCCTCTCTTCCCTGACAATACAAGTACTCTGTAGGCACTATTTGAAAAGAGGGTTTTATGTTTTTTGAGGGAACCTTATTTTCAATATTTTACAAAATGAGTATGAATAAAAATACATAATATCTAAATTTTAAATTTAGCCTATTGTTATGTAAGGCAAGGCATAAGGGAAAGCTATAATGGTTTAGGGTTTGTTTTTTTACATTATATATATATATTTGTTAAGCAATACTGTAAAGTGTTAATAGAGGGAGCACAGTAGAAACTGTTTGCCTTCAGATTCTCTCTCTCTGACTGAAGCTTCAGATGTTCTTTCCGAGTCACCCTTTTCTTGTTCAATATTTCTATTAGTTTTAGAAAATGATAAAAACTTTAACTGTAAAAAATCACATTAAAAAATTACATCACAATGATAGAGGGAGTCTTCATAAACAGATAATTATTGAGGCATGTATACATACATTGTCACCTACATGAAGTAGGGCTTAAGAGGCAACACCCAGTATATAGTGATAACATCAGAAGAAAAGAAAGAGGGATCAGGAAAAGAAAAAAGTAGGAGAGAGAAAGGGGTTAGTGCCCCACCTTTTTCAACAGAGCAGCTAAGAATATACAGGTAAACATTTAAACAGCCTAGAGTGCCATCTTCTGGATATATAAGTCGGCTCGCTTCGGCCACCTGAGGTTATTTACAATAGCCTGTACAGCAGCCGGAGGCAGCCGAGTGGCTCAGCCGAGCTGAGCGCATATGCTTCGGCTTGGCTGAGCCGTAGTGACAGCCAAAGTATGGAAAAAGGCCGGCCAAAAGGCCAACCATTCTCCATGAAAATGACAGCTGGGCAAAGCCAGCCGTGATCTCATGTCTTGCTCTGCCCAGTTGTAATGACAGATCAGAGTCTCCAAATGACCTGGGGACGCTAATCTGTAATTAAACAACAACTGGGCGTAACCGGCCGTGACATCATAGCCAGCTCCGCCCAGTTGTTTTTTTGGCCTGGGACTTGCTAGATGACTCCGGCAGGTGCCGGCCAATAGTAAACAGTTGAGCAGAGATAGCGGTGATGTCGATTCTCCGGCATTTGTCAGATTCTACATTATGAGCTGGGAGTTCGTTGTGTGCGGTCGGGACGGTGTGCGTCATTCTTTTTTTATTATTTTGTATTTGTTTATTGTTTTAATTTTTTTTTTCGCCAATTCGTCATTGCCGTGGACAATGCTGGATGTCGTGATTGACCCTGGATTACATTGGTGGATCCATTTTGGGGGGGGGGGGG
>NW_017306308.1:120593-134629 GCF_000935625.1 Nanorana parkeri
TAAAGGAATTGGCAAAAATCTTTTATTTTTGACTAAAGTCTGGTCATTTTATTTAGTTTTTATTTAACACTTTAGTGAATGGATAGGGGTACAAGTACTCCTTACTCATTCACAAGGGGGGCACATCTGGGTGCCCCTATGTGAATAAGCCCCCCCCTGCCTGCACCCCCACAACCAACGTCCCAGAGCTTGTGGGGAAGAGGCCCTTGTACCCATAAGGAGGGGAACCCAACGCTGTTTTTTTTTCTTTTCTTTAAATTCGGCTGAGTCAAACTCCTTCTGCAATTCGGCTCAGCTGAACATGCAGAGCATGTTCGGTTGACCGAAGGCCGCCAATGTGCGGCTGATTTTAGCTGATGTAGGGCTGAAATCAGCCATACAAGGCTGAACTGAATAACCGAACGTTGTTTGGCTCGCTTCACTTTAGCTGGGTTATTCATTCGGCTGCCTTCGGCAGCTTTGTTAATACCTGCTCAGTAGTTGTGCACAGAAACATATACTCTCTAGCACGTCTATTAAGACTATCTTGTGTAAATAACATTTCCACTTAGTCCTTTCACCAATGATGTTATTTTATGATGAAATACATTCAATTTCTCACAAAATAAACATGTGCTTGTTCTCTGCTAAAATGCAGTTAGCAATGGATACACAGTTATGGCTTATTTAAAGTAAATTGCTCCAAACACTAGTGAAAATTAATTGCATGGTATGTGATTTACCACCACTGACTGCTAAAGTGTTGACTGCTTTATAAACTCAATGATTCTTCTCTAGTTTGACAAACAAAAAATGGTTCCACCATCAAATGTCAGGTATTTTGTTAACAAACAAAGGAAACTGAAATGTGGTTGCTAAGAAACACTGTATCCCAATTGCCGATACTGCTGAGTTTAAAAACGGCTAGTTCCACTACTGCAATTTGCTTTTGATTATGTTTAAATTTTGAAAGTGCAGTGTCTGTATTATGCAAATTAGAAATGTATTATAAAACCCTTTCAATACATATTTAAAAAGTAATTCTGATTTCCAGAAAGTTTAACAGCATAACTAATTCATATGTATTTGAACCAAGTGGGTCATTGAAAAATAATATGACCATCACCGTCTTCTTATTGTAGCCACTTGCTACAGATATATTTATGTGATGATATGGATGCTGTCACTGTCTCATTTATAACAGACTGAACTATATTTTTAACTTAGTATACAAGAAAAGAAAAGCGGGGCTTAAAAAGTGTCCAAACCATACAAGACGTCCATCAAACATACATGGTTTTGTATAAACGTATATTTAATACATACATAAAGACTTGGTTACAATTAAAATGTCATTGACATGATACAATGTTACATTGAAATCAAACTACCTCCTTTTGGTGCCCATACATGTGTACATATATATATATAATTCATTAGTATAACATGGACTCCTTGAGTCCTGATTTCTGTAATAGTTGTATGATCCACTGTGGGCCCCATCTCCGACGCGTTTCGCAGCTGTATGTGCTTCCTCAGGGAGGTTGGAGGTATTTTCATGTTCACAAAGATGGCTGGATCTTTGGCCCCACATGCTGTCTCGCAATCACCAAACAGGTGAACAGGTGGGAGGTAACCGGGGATAAACAGGACTATTGCAGAAAATCCCATCGTCTGTGTTGTCCAGGATCAGCAGTCTATGGGATTTTCTGCAATAGTCCTGTTTATCCCCGGTTACCTCCCTTGACTGAAATACAACCTAAATTTTGCCTGTTTGATCTGAATTGAATGTTCACCCACATGGCAAGCCAAAGCTTACATGCATAAGAAGGTCACATTTACCAGTGGTATTACTACCGCTGCCCTTTGTGAGTTTTCCGCTTAAGGCTCCTGCTTGCTAGGAAACCAGCAGCAAATGACACAGAATCACATGGCCCCATTCATCTTCTGGCCAGGGAATTCCCAGCCAGCAGCTGAATGTAAACAAAGGTGCTGGTTGCTGGCTGACAACATTGATTAATAACCATGGCCATATTTGGTCAATTACATCATCCAGCATCCCCACCCCTTCATTTACATTCAGCTGCAGGGCTGGTTGCTGTCATTCGTAGCCAGCAGTAATGAGAAGTAGAAGTGCTGGCAGGTCAGTTGTCTTTTTGAGTGGTGTCATGAGCATCCTTCTTTGTGACTGGCAATATATCTACATTGCTGTATGGCATAGTAACATAGTAACATAGTATTTGAGGTTGAATAAAGACATAAGTCCATCAAGTCCAACCTGTTGTGTGTGTGTGTGTATAGTCCATGAGTGTTCTCATTCTTAAGAGTACCTGTACCCTTGTACATTTCGGTCTCTCAGAAAGTCGTCCAAAAGCCTCTTGAATGATTCCATATTAATTGCGGAAATTACCGCTTGAGGCAGTGAGTTCCAGACCCTAACCGCGCGAACTGAGAAGAACCCCCTTCACCCCTTGTGTTCGAATTTTTTTTCTACCAGTTTTAGGTGGTGTCCTCTAGTCTTTGTTACGGAATTCATCTCAAAGAGTGTGTTGCTAATGTTGCTATGACTATGGAACATTTTGTACATGAAAATCATGTCCCCCCTTAATCTCCTTACTTCCAACGTAAACATGTTTAAATTTAGTAGCCATGTCTCATAGCTCTGGTCCTCCATCCCCTTTATGAGTGTGGTCACCCTCCGATGGACTTTCTTCAGTTCAAGGACATCCTTTCTGTGGACCGGTGCCTAAAACTGCACCGCATACTCCAGGTGGGGCCGAACCATTGATGTGTAAAGTGGCAAAATTATAGACCTATCCCTGCAAAACATTCCCTTCTTGATGCAGGACAAGATTCTACTAGCTTTGCTAACAGCAACCTGGCACTGTAATCTATTATTTAGTTTGTGGTCTACAATGACCCCCAAATCTTTCTCCATTTCCGACTTCCCTAGCGGCATACCCATAATTGTATAACCCATTTGCCTATTATTCCTCCCAAAGTGCATAACTTTGCATTTATCGACATTAAACCTCATCTGCCACATAGTTGCCCATTCCCCTATTTTATCCAGGTCCTCCTGCAATGTTACACTATCTTGGTCTGTTTCTATTACCCTCCCAATTTTGGTATCGTCAGCAAACACTGAGATATCGCTGTGTACTCCGTCCCCGATGTCGTTAATAAACAGGTTGAAAAGCATGGGTCCCAGCACAGAACCCTGAGGCACACCGCTAATGACACTAGCCCAGTCTGAAAGGGCGCCATTTATTGATACTCTCTGTACCCGTTCCTTTAGCCAGTTCTCTATCCATGTACACACCCTTCCATCTATGCCCATAGCTCTCAGCTTGTATAGTAAGCGTTTATGAGGTACCGTATCAAAAGCCTTAGCGAAATCCAGATATACCACATCCACAGACCTCCCTCCATCCAGATCTCTACTTACCCCCTCGTAAAAAGTCAGTAGGTTAGTCTGACAGGAACAGTCCTTCCTAAACCCATGCTGGTTGTCATTTTTTTTATCATTTTCCCACACAAATTCTACTAAGTGGTCCGTAATCATTCCCTCTAACAGTTTACAAACTACCGATGTAAGACTAACTGGTCGGTAATTCCCAGGTTGGCATCTTGCTCCCTTTTTAAATATTGGAACTAACGTAGCCCTGCGCCAGTACTGTGCTTTATTGGACCTATCTGCTCCTTTCCCCCCTTTTTACTGTTTATATATTGGTAACATTTTTTTTTTTTTACAATATGTGGCAATATGCTTTTCGCACTCTATTTTAGCTGCCCACATTGCTAGTTTGCATCTTTTATTACATTCTTTGTAGTTAATGAACGACAATGCCGTCGCCTCCATCCTATAATTTATAAATGCCACTTTTCCTTTATGTGATGCTTTACAGTTTTATTAAGCCATATAGGTTTTGTTTGTGATCTTTTACTTTTATTACCCAACGGTATGCATTTGGCAATGGCAATATGTAAGGCCTTTTTAAAACATTCCCACTTTTGGTCCGAGTTCAGTTGGTGAAATAAATTTTCCCACTTGATGTCCCCCACTAGGTGGCGCAGTTCATCAAAGTTAGCCCTTCTGAAATTAAGGGTTCTTGTGCTACCAGCCTGCTTCCCTTTCCTGTATCCAATATAGAAAGTAATCACATTATGATCACTATTTCCCAGTGTCTCCACAATAACAATATCCTCAATTAACTCCCCTTTATTAGTAATGATTAAATCTAGGATGGCAATTTCCTAGTTGGGACCTCCACCATCTGGTCCATGAAATTGTGACGCAACATGTTCAGAAATCGGCCCGCCTTTGTTGAGCTTGAGGTTACATTTGCCCAATTTATGTCCGGTTAATTGAAGTCGCCCATCACGACAACATTGCCCTCCCTCCCAGCTATTTCTATTTCAGACTGTAGATGAGCCTCCCCCTCCTCCCCTATATTTGGTGGTTTATAACAAATACCCACAATTAGTTTGCGACGATCGTCCGTCATGTCCAGTTCCAGCCATAAGGATTCCACGTCCTCCCCACTATTTGACGTGATGTCGTCCCTTATATGCATATTTAGATTATTTTTAACATAAATGCATACCCCCCCTTCTCCCACCTCTGTCCCTCCTGAACAGGTTGTACCCCTCTATGTTGGTGGCCCAATCATGTGCGCTGTCTAGCCAGGTTTCCGCTATTCCCACTATATCGAAGTCCTCTTCGAGTATCATAAGCTCAAGCTCTTCTAATTTATTTGCCAGACTTCTAGCGTTTGTGTACATACATTTAATTCCTGTCTTGTTATTGGACAAAGGTTTAGGTGATATTGGTATTCCGGTATGACTTATATTATCTTCAGCTATAGGATTTACTATATTGACTGCTTTGGCACTGGTGACTGGAGTGAGCCCACTATTTGCCCCTTTGTTACTTCCCTCTTTATTATATGTATTCATGTTAAAGTTATCACTACTTAAGTTTAATATTTTTATGCCCTCCCCCCATTATCTAGTTTAAAAGCTCCTCCAGTCTTTCTACCATTTTTCCCCCCATGAATGCTGCACCTTCCCCATTAAGATGCAGCCCGTCTCGGCCGAAGAGCCGGTAGCCGACTGCGAAGTCAGCCCAGTTCTCCAGGAAACCAAATCCCTCCTTCTGACAACAGCTCCGGAGCCACTTGTTAAGCTCCCTCAACTCGCGCTGTCTGTCCGGAGTGGCTCCACCATGCACCATGACAATGGGGTCGTGCCCAACCCCATCTAGTAATCTATGAATTCGTTCTGCAATGTGTCGAACTCGCGCCACTGGTAAGCAGCACACTGTTCGACTCTCACGGTTACCATGACAGATTACCCTGTCAGTCCGCCTGATGATGGAGTCTCCCACCACCAGGATCTGCCTCTCCTGACCCTCCATCCCGCTCCCGTCCTTGCCGGAGCAGTCACTCCCCCTGCGGATAGAGGAGGCGTCCTGCTCCAGCAGGGTCACCCCTGAACTGATGTCCCCAACATCCTGCAACTTGGCAAATTTATTGGGGTGAATCAGATCAGGGCTGACCTCTCTAGCACTCTTCCCTCTCCCCCAACTTCTTACAGTGACCCATCTCCCCACCTCAGGAACCTGCTCCTCCGACCCCCCCTCCATGACAGCCTGGTGCGTTTTGTCCAGGCTCTTTTCCATGACTGTTATGCTCCTCAGTGTTGCCCATTTGTTGCTTAGATCCAGAATCTGGGCTTCTAAACATACAACTCGCTCACATCTAGCGCAGATGTATTCCCCCTCGAACGCATGTTCAAGGAACGCATACATTGCGCACGACATGCACTTGGTTGCACACCCACTCATGGAAGACATTATTCCCCTTTTTATTGATTTATTTGTTAAATAAATATGATACTATTTATTTGTTTATTTGGGTCCACTGATTATACCACTTCTTTGGGATAAATTTAAATTGTTACAATTTTGATGTAAAGTTAGTACTTTAGCCTGGGGATTTTTTATTTATTTAATTTATTTGTAATAAAAAAAAAATATTTTATTTTATTTTATTTTCACTACGGCTCTAGGGATAATTTAAATTGACTTTTGTATTAGCTTTAAGGCACTCTCCCCCCACTACTATTACTGAGTCTAACTCCCCTTTAGAATCTCTGAAAACACTACTGCAATTACACTTCTACAAATGTACTGGTCCCCCTCCTTTCTTTCATACGACCTGTTCTGGCACTCTATGTTCTTGCTTTTATGATGCGGTCCTCCTGCACGATCTTCTGCTTGATTCTTACGCCCGTCCTTCCATCTATTCGTCCTTCCTTCGTCTAATACTGTCAGGAAACCGTCTGATGCTGGCTCCGTCCGTCCTTCCGATTCGTTCTGCCCTCCGTCCTTGGTCTTGCCCGATGCTCGACCGATATTAACAATTTGGGAGTGTTGAAATAAATAATTAGTAATAAGCAATTACTGAATAAATCCCCTCAGATAACAACTTGAAGACTAGCTGTTTACAATCAACAAACTATAGATATATTCTTGGGGCCTAGCCTAAACAATTTGATAAACTTTGTGGATAAATTAATTTGACTGTGCTCGACTGTGTCAGTGTCCGTCCATCTCCCTTGCGCTTCCGCTTGCACTTCCGCTTCCGCTCCAAGTGCAGTAAAACACAGCTAGCAAGTGACACGTTCAAAAACTTGTTTGTTAAACTAAATTTAATTTATACCACCGCCCTGGAAGAAGTTACCACCACCCTGGTTAAACTTCAATTGTTTAAACACCAATTTTTTAACGCCACTTAGCTTCCAGGCACTTTGTTCCCAAGCCCTGTGTAAATTGACATGACTGACAATTTACATTAGGGGACAATATCTGTCTATTTATTTATTAATTACTTATTGAAAGGAATTTTGTATTTCACTTCAAGCATTAGTAAAAGAGCTGCTTCCACTAAATTGATTTTTTTTGCATTAGTACATGTTCCCCAGGGCAGTGCCCAACTCTTCGTGTCCTTTATTTGTCAACCCCTTGCCTATTAGCCTTGAAAATTGAGATAATTAATTTTAAAGATTCGGCTCCCATTGACTTCAATGGAGTCATATTTACATGTGAACTTCAGTGCAGTTTCCGAGAACATCCTGCAAACTGAACCCAGGTGTGTTCAGATCATCACTACTTGTTGGACACAGCAATAAAATCAGGTAAACAGCTTAACATTAAGTGAATAGATTTAGTATTAGCAAAATATTAGGAAACAAGACATTTGTAGTTGTATTCCAAAAACATTGTAATGTAAGTGTTCTACACCTTAAAAGGAAGACTCATTGCAAGTTTAGAACATTTTCATAAGATAGCAACAAGTCTGTAATATGCATCATAAAAGACAAGGACGTTGCTCTCATTCCTGCTTCTGACCAGTTCCCTGATACTCCCAAGCTCCCAGACTACGGGGAAAATGTTCATGCCATGATGCATTCTGAATGCCTTGATGACCTATAGCCAGACCAACATTCTGTCATTAGTATATGCTATTATTTATATGAGATGTTGTGGTGAGGGGGGCTGTATTGGTACTAAGAGACAATTTGTAATCACTGTTAATTTAGGAAATAATTCTTAAGGACAGGCTTTTTTTAATGTAAAGTCCATAGTAATGCAATATAGAGCACAGCAAATTAAATAGCACACTGTAGGTGAAAAACAACATACACAATACAAACACTTGTTCTTGTCCTAATAGGATAAAACAAATCAGTCAAGGAAAACACCACATGCATTCAAACCTCATGGGTCTCCCATCATACTACAAATTTACAACTGCATCTGTCACTTTAACAAATCAATATTAAGAGTCCTGCCTTTAACACCAGTAGGTTACCAGCAAAGGTTGTGGTATGCAGCCTGCAAGGCAAGACCTTTCAAAATCTTACAAAATAAACTTGGTGATGCACACGAACGCCCAGCTGCTTCTTAATGTCACTTTCAATTTTCTTTATCTTCAGCTGTCAACAAACAGAACCCCATTCATGTTAATAAATAGAGTTATTTGCTCAGCTGGGATCAACACACCAAAACAGCGAGAATAAGATGGAGGTAATGGTCAGTCACTTTTACATTTCGATGCATAGATGTGTTTTTGTAGTATTTAGAATAGATAATTGCAACATTTTTTCATCTGTCATTAAAATTCAAGCATCAAATCCTGCTGTTAATGAGACAATCATAACATTTTAACTGCAATTCCATTCAGGAAATACGTGTCAATGATGCTGCATGCCATTTATTTTCTGTGTATACTAGAAGAATGTTTATTTTGTGACGGATGCCATGTAACACCAGTGGAATGTTGTAGTGTTGCCTCAGCTGGACCACAAATTAGCTTGCGCAGCCCTTTATTCTCTGTCTTCTGCTTTTAGCAGTATATTTTGCTATTAGAGATGAGGATAATGAAAAAATGCATTTAATAAACACTAAAATCGTTACTGTCAGAATGCTTTAACTATAGTGTATATCAAAGCAGAATATGTGTTTGCAAATTCTTTCTGCCAAATAAAAAAAGTCTTCTACAAAGTAGACATTGTCCATTTAGTAATATGAATTTTGTTTACAAGTATTCACCTAAAAAAGGCATAAAATGGATGAAACTGCAAACAATTTAAAACATTTATTTTCGTGTTGATTACCTAAAGTAGAGCATATTCACTTTGCAAAGTAAATTTTCTCTTTACAAAGTTAATTTTAACTTCGCTTTTAAGATCACCGGAGTAGCAAACTAGGGTCAATGTAAAAAAAAAATTCAGAATGCAAAAAAAAGCCAAAATAACATTTACAAACTCATTCCTTTAGTAAATTAGGTTAATTACTCCTTTTAGTATACCTTTGACAAATTATATTCCTAACCATAACGACAATTACATTAGTTTGACAGAGTATTCTTGCCATTAAAGTGGACTTCAAAAAGTAAAGATTTTAATACATTTTTCATTAAAGTTTTTTTCACTTTTCCATATATTAAACAAAACTTACGTCAGGAACAAATCTTCATTACACAACATAAAGAGGTTCCTGTATTGAATTACAGCTTTTCCTAACAACATATGTAACAAGCTATGCTCAGCTTCCAGTAAGTTGAATCTGAGGTGTAGCATCATGGAGGCGATCAAAAACAGAGGGAAGAGCTTCACATCCAGTCACAGACGATGAGACAAAAGTGAGAGGGGAGGGGGGTAGTTTCTCTGTACTAGTGGGTTGGTCACAAGCAGTAGTATAACCTTAAACAGTACAGAGTGTGCCACTGCCATTCATTGCCAGTTTAAACAATTATACTATAAGATAAGATCTGAGACTGTCGCTAGCATCTTCGTATAGGAGTCCTATGGGAGTTTTTGAATTGCAACCTTGTAGCCCAGATTTTAGAGTATGCCAACTTATGTGGCCTGTTTCAAGCCATAACAAGGCATCTTGCTCTCCTGCTGTTCCCCGTATACACTACTGTTTTCTTTAGAGTTTAGCTGTTTAAAGATGAATTTCTATAACAGTGAGACAGACAAAACAATAAAAGTTGTAAATATTGCCATGGCTCAGAGCAGCTCATAATAATAAGTAGGGATGCACCGATACCGGTTCTTTGTTATCGAGTAACAATAATTTTTTTCCAGCACTCGCCAATACTGAGTA
Organism: Nanorana parkeri; assembly: GCF_000935625.1. NCBI lineage: Eukaryota > Metazoa > Chordata > Amphibia > Anura > Dicroglossidae > Nanorana > Nanorana parkeri. The sequence goes on from NW_017306308.1 coordinate 130,249, forward strand.
CCAGTGCTGTGTGCCCCGATTATCAGGAAGTCGGATCATGACCCGTCACCCGGCTTCCTGATTGCCTGTGAAGCTGGTGTTCTAGCGAAAGAACACTGGCTTCACTTGCTGAGGCAGCCTGGCTTCCTGACCAATCAGGAAGCCAGGAGGCGGGTCATTATGTGCGCCCGACTTCCTGATTGGTTAGGAAGCCAGGCTGCCTAGCAACTTGTGAAGCCGGCTTCTTAGCCAATCAGGAAGCAGGGAGGTCATAAACCACCACTGCTCCATGTTCCCTCAATACTGCTGGTCAGAGGGGGTACCGGTGCTGTGTGCCCTGATTATCAGGAAGTCGGGAGAGGGAGATCTCCCTCTGACCGGAAGTTCCGCCCAAATACTCGGTATCGGCACTGATATCGATCCTAGTATCCGTATTGGTGCATCCCTAATAATAAGCAAAGGGTATGTTTGCTTCTGGGGTCTGTGAGATGGAGTATGTCTGTGATGGGGAGAATAAGGGGTAGACTAGTCATATTTTTGTAAAGTAACCTTATAATTTAAGTTAGGTATGTCAGCATTGTCAGGATCATAGACCATAGGGAATTGCATCACACATTTTTATTTGATAAAGGTAAAATATGGGCACCAAAACATGTTTAGCAACATCTTTGCAGCTCTCTGCTGCTTTTGCCTAATCTGCCCCCCCCCCCCCACCTTATTCAAATATCCCACCACAGATATGGCCTAATGAATGGAAGTGGTTAAAAAAAAGCTGCATTTCATGAATAGGCAATAAGCCAAATAATTGGAAATCACCTATATTTTAACTCTCTTATTACCGTTCTCTATGGTTAACATGGTACAGCACTTTATTACTATTCGGCACAGCTATTGTATTGTGATACCTGTCACACTCAAGGAAGACAGTAGAGCTCCATGAGTAGATACAAGGTCTCCTTTTCATTATTCATGGAACATCTGGCCTTTATATAATGATGAGCTATAAAAAATTGGCCTTAAAATAACCTTTACAGAACCTAGTCATAGCAAAATAAATTACACATGCAGTTTTCCTTTAAATGTATAACTTATTTATAATTTAACATTTTACAATGAAAAATAAGGATAAGATTGCTCTCAGTCTCAATATAACAGAAGTGAAAAACTAAAAATCTTCATGCAATTTTAAAGTTTGATTTGCCCTTGAAAACTACTTTTTTGAAGTTAAAATGTTGACAGCGTCTCTATTTAATTTGTGCAGTTTGCAGGCTTTGCTTTCCTTTTTTTCTTATTCAGACAGCTATGAAAGAAGAGCAGCCTCTCAATTTCTCAGATCTGCTCCCTGTGGGAATTTCCCTTTATTGTTTCATACCAGTAATGACTAGATATCTCTCTCCCTTTTTAAACCACGTTCAGAAAGATTCTATAGGGTTTCATAACCTTTTCATGTTCTCAAAAGTATTAACAGGACTAAAATCTATATCTTATATATTACCAGAGTCAATGGGAAGGTAAAAAAGGAAATGGTGAGGACAAAAATCAACATGGTCAAGACGCTGGGAGTGAAAGATGATCTATAATTTAACAATGCATACACTAAACTGAACAAAGAGCTGCCAGTCATCACAGCTCTGTGATGTTGTATTTGAAGCTGCATCTCCATTTGAAAGCAGGCTGTGAAATGTTCCATTTCCTATAGTACATGATTAAAAATTATATATTGACTGTCATCTTTAATTCTTTTATCCTGAAATGTTTAATTTTACACATTTTCCTTCAATGCAGTCACAATAACAAACATTGCCTTGTTAATTCTACAAAACGCTATTATAAACAACCTATAATCAGGGTACTGCAGATACTATAACATGTCTGATACATTCAATTTATTAAAGACAAACACATTGAATGTTTTCGCATTGAAGATCTTGGCTGGGGTAATCTAGTCATGTATTTAAAGGAATACATTAATAATGATGTTGGCTCTGACTGAATGTTTGTATTTATAAGCCGTTAATGCACCACTGTTTCCATAGAACTTCATGATCCCAGTATTTCCCATGTCCCATCTGTACATTAATAATATTCATACAACTTAGTTGTAAAATGGAAGGCTTGTATGTTGCGCTCGGTTCAAAATCTATTTGGTTTGTCCGTGATATATCATCAAAACAATAGTTTATATAAGTCGATGTGGTGAAAGGTGATAATACAATTAAATTAACACAATCTATATAAAAACTAATGTGTATATACTAAATGTGGATATGTGATCACAAATGCTAATAAATAAAGTATGTGGAAAAATTGAGTGATGGCTTTTAAGCGGAAGTGACTTGAAAAGTATCAAAAAGTGCTAAATAGCCGTGTCTAGTACAAACTGTGAACCCAAAGGCGCACAGTGAAATTGGTGCAAAAAAATGGATTGTGGACTGCCGTCTAAGTGAAATCTACCTATGAATTATTGTGCCAGACAATAAAACAGTGAGATGGTGATCTAGAGCGGAACTACAAGTTGTCCATCATATTTGAAAGATGTAATCATATACAAGCAATCTGCGGTAGTGGAGCGGAGCCACTCAAGGTGAAAGATGAATAAATCCTTAACTCAAAAGGAAAAAATATGTTTTTCGACAAAAAACGATAAAAGAGCACAACATACAAGCCTTCCATTTTACATCTATACATACATTGTTGCGGCTGGGGCCGACATACCTACTTCCAGCGCAAACTATTTTGTTTAATATATTCATACAACTTAGCCAAGTCAATGCCAATGTTGGCATTTTTAATTAATTACTAAACCAAGATAACATGTTAGAGAGACACTGTCACTTTGCCTATAAAGGGCAAAACAACATTAACTGTAGCTCCCCAAACCAGATATCAGACTCTCCAGCCATCCTCTGTTGCTCCTTCCTTTGTTGCAGCTGGGACTAAAATACCTAGAATTGGCAATTTACTGCTGGACCTGAGCACTGTTACTTGCTCCCCACTGTTATAGATTCCGGAATAAGCTTACATTTTGGGATTCCTTATTGTGCACCATTGTAAAGGGTTAAAGATTCATTGTGTCTCATTTGTGGCTGTGTAATATTGTTTTTTTCTGTCTCAGTAGTGTCTGTAGAATGTGTTCTCTACATTGAGCTACATTCATGTCTATACACTTACACTATTCTTTTGTTCTCAACAATATAATTATCAACCACTTGGCATGCACTGACATCATTATATGTGTAACCAATCTAGTGTGTTTTATACCGTTTAGGTTTAGTACAACTTACTGAAAATTCAGTATAGAAACGGCCTCATTCAGGGTCACAAGAAACCTCGATGGGTGCTCGGGAGCACCACCCTTTGCACAGATCCATTGCTAATCCAGTGCTAATCCAGCTCTAATTTAGGCTACAAACTATAGCTCTTCCTGATTTTATTACATATTGTTGCTCAAGCCCTGAAGTAAAAGTAAAATGAAGTTCCACATTTCCTGCTGAATTTCTAGATTTCTGTTGGGGAAATGTAACCACCACAGTACCCCAGAGATATAAGAAGGCAGCTGGTGAGTCAGCCCACCTGCCGACACTTATAACTGAGATATCCGCTTTGTTTAAACTGACTATTAAAACATCATATATCATTTTTACTGCAACTTTCTATATGTAAAAGGAGTTGAAGAACATGTTTATGAGATACAAAATATTACCATATATATTGCACATACAAGCCAGTTGTATAGTTCAAGCTTTGTAAAGTAGTATTTTAGTGGCCATACATGAGCCAGCTGTTTGTCTGACATTCCAGGCATCTCTCCATGAACAGAATTCAGGCTACACACCAACACTGTACAGTTAAAGCAGCTGTGTAGTCAATATAGACTTTCATGTTTTGAGACTTTGCCTTGATGAGGATGTTTCTTTTGCTAAGCGGAAATTAGATCTACTTATAGTATGGATTACTTCTAGAGCCAGAAAATAGAAGTGTTCCCTGGCTGAAAGTTGTGGAAACAAAGAAAGAAAACCCCAAGAAAGCAATATACATAATTGATGGTGTTAGAGTATTTTATGTGTTGCAAAGTGCTTATGCCAAGAAAAAACGAAAAGGTCTCTTTGCTGGAACTATTTAAGTGTTAATCCATATAAAATTCTGAAATACATTCAGATGCATACTGATAAAGCAGGGAATGTGACTTTCACCAAACATTCACTGCTGGTGAATTCACTTGCATGACTGCATGTAAATAGTTGGTAAATATTAGTGATGTGTGTGTGCTGTATATATATATATATATATATATCTATATATATATATACATACATACAGTATGGCAAAAAGTATTAAGTCAGCCACCAATTGTGCAAGTTCTCCCACTTAAAAAGATGAGAGAGGCCTGTAATTGGCATCA
>NW_017306308.1:134820-147331 GCF_000935625.1 Nanorana parkeri
CCGATCCAGTAGCCTGCCGGAGGTTCGGGAGGAGGTTTGACTCAGCCGATCCAACATCTGGATCGGCTGAGTCAAACTCCTTCTGCTCTTTTGTAAAGTATTTTGGGCTTGTTCGGTAGGATGGGACCCAACACCTTATCTCTTTTAAGTATGTGTCAATGATCTTTAAAAATACGTTCTATCAACTTGTACTGTGCTGAATAATTTGTTATAAAGGCTACTTGGGGTGGGTCTCTAGATTTCTGTATGGGTTTTAATAATTCTAGCCTATCCTTCCTTGATACCTTTTCCTGTATTATTTTTAATTCCTTCTCTCTGTATCCTTTTACTTTAAATTTGTTGACTAACATATTAGTTTGTTTGTAGAAGTCATTAGTACAATTTCTTTTAATTCTAGTTAGTTGCCCTTTTGGTATCCCTTTGAGCCAGACTGGATGGTGACAACTATATATCGGAATGTATCCATTTCTGTCTGTAGGTTTAAAGTATGCCCTTGTATTAAATCTTTCTCCATTCTTTGTAATATCAAGATCCAGAAATTTTTGATTTCTATCGTTGATATGACTTGTGAAGGAGAGGTTGTAGTCGTTGGAATTAAGTCCGTCGATGAATAGCTGTAAGGACTGCGCATCCCCCTCCCACACAACTATGATATCATCACTGAATCTTTTCCATAATTTTATATTTTTTATTTCTCTCTTGAAAATGCATTCCTCCTCCCACCTTGACATATACAGGTTTGCCAGACTTGGTGCAAATTTTGCACCCATGGCAACTCCCTAACTGATCTTATACACTATTGTTTTAATGTATGATCTAACCGATCTAATTAATGATTCTTATGGGTCGGTCCAGAAAGGATCAATATCTGCCAATTAAAAACAAACAGCGTTTGGTTTATGCGAGCGGATGTCTGAATAAACTCCAGCATATGGGGCAAGTGAGACATTTATTGACCCACCTGTGTACTGATCTTGATACACACTATATAAGTGAGGATTTGGTATGGTAAGTTAGACCTGCATGCTCCCCTGAGGACGCCGTTGGTGATGAAACACATAGGGGTGGGTCTATCATACCAAATCTGATAGCTGTCGGACCGGCCGGACGTGTTTTTATTTGTTACTGAATTTTAAATTTTCGAATAAACTACTCCTGGAAATTACTACACTATGAAGGACTCTTTTCTTTACATGATCGGATGAACATTCTATACTTCGAAGATTGATGGTTCAGCAGTTGTCGGTAAAGACGCCGTACTAACGTGCTCCATCAGACAAAACATGTGGGGCTGTCTGTTACAGCCAAAAGTTTGCGGTGAGTACGCACTTTGAAGTGATATGTGTTGGTAACAATAGAATCCCGAGAAAAATACTGTGTAAATCACCGAACACCAGAAGGCTCGATCACCTTCACTGAAACGGAGCCAAATTATCACAAATACTTTTTTCGTTTATTTGCGTTTATTGCGCAGAGTTAAATTATCACAGAGATTTGTTATTCACATATATGTTTATTGAACAGAGATTTGTTATTCACATATATGTTTATTGAACAGAGATACATCACACATTTGAAAGTGAAAAATAATTTTTATGCAAACCATATGCACACCATAGTTTGATAATCTGTTTTCAGTCACGGTTTTTTTCTGTAGAGGTTATAGACACCAATTATTGTTAAATAACATTGTATGTTCACAAGTCACTTGCCATTAGCATTGATTGCATTATAGCGACACAGTTGCATGTTAGAAATAGTTTATGTATATACACGTGTATTTTAAAATTCACTTATTGAAATATTAGCGCTGTATATCCAGTTGAAATACTCTTCATATGTGGATATAATAGCATAAAAGGCAGTTTCAAGACATCTGGGATCAGGATTTCCTGGAATTCAATTGTTGATGGATAGTCAGAAGTTCATCCAACATTTAATATAAAATGGTACAGATATGTGCCGTATAGTGAAATAATATTGATCCAAGCTGTGCGCCCTGGGGGGTGGAATATATCACACTCCCTGTTGCACGCCACCAAACATGTTGACATATGAATATTAGATTGTGAAAATCCTTGGACCAAATGTCCAACATGTACAAAAATAAAATAAAATTATTTCACATAAGTTAAATCATAGTTACGAATGAAAATTTGTTCCAGAAAAGTGACATTAAATGTTTACTTTGTTTCTTTTAAACTTTTGACACTCCACAGAAACTATAAAAAAAACCACAGCATTCGGTTCCCCCGACAATTCATACCAGACCCTTTAGGTCTGGTAAGAATGTTAGGGGCACCCCATGTTGGAAAAAAATTAAAAAACAGCATAGGGTCCCCCCAATTCATACCAGACCCTTTAGGTCTTGTAGGAATGTTAGGGTAGACCCCGATGTAAAAAAAGCCCCCAAAAACAGTGTGCAGTCTCCCCAGTGATTTATACCAGAATCTGTAGGTCTGGTAGGGATTTTAAGGGGGCCCCACATCCAAACAATTGAACAAAATGGGGTCCCCCCTAAAATCCCATATCAGACCTTTAATTGGGACAGCAGCCTGGCAGGTTAGCAAAGGGGGGGGGGGGTTAGTGTGCTCCCCCCACCATGCCAGGTCACATGCCCTCAGCATTGGGAGGATGCTTTTCCAAGGGGGACCCGATGGGGACAAGGGCCTCTTCCCCACAACACTGGCCCAGTGGTTGTGGGGGTCTGTGGGCAGGTGGGCTCATCTGCATCTGGGTACCCCCTTTGATAAAGACCCAGATGCCCCCCCCTTGTGAATGAATAAGGGGTAGTAGTGCCCCTACTCATTTACTAAAGAGTTAAATACAGATGTTCCTCGCTTACCGACTTACCTGTTTTGCGACCACTCACACTTACGACGGACCGCCGATCGACCTCCGACCTTGCGCGTCAGCGTCAGTGTGCTGTGTCGCCGGCGGAAGTGACGTCCTCCGATCTTCACTGCAGGTCCCGGTAAGTATTTCCATTGCCCGATGTATAGTACACTGTTCGGTACTGTACATCGGCAACGCTATACAGTACTGTACTAATGCAGTACAGTACTGTATAGGGTTCCTCACTTAACGACCAATCCGTTTAACGACCTGGTCGTAGGAACGGAACTCGGTTGTTAAGTGAGGAATACCTGTAAAATGTAAATAAATACATAACACCTTACAAAATATTCTTTAACTGAAGAACAAACACAACACAAGTTTTTAACAATTCTTCTATTTAAAAAAAAATGTCCCTACGATGTCAATCTCGACTGATGAAAAAAAAAAAACATCCGCTGCTGGCTCCCCAATGTAATGTTTACATTGGGCAGTGGGCAGAAATAAACATATCCTGCTATTGGCTATTTCAAATTAAGAACCCGAGAGAGAATTTTGGTGCAAAAAAATCCATTACTGAGCACCTGAAGCTTGTGAAAGTGCACCTTGGCAAAGCACAAAACTACTGGGAAAATGTTTTGTGGACTGATGAAAGTGACAAAAGTTGGATTGTTTGGGAAGAATACTCTGCAATGTGTATGGTGCAAAAAGGGAACAGCTTACCAACATTAAAACATCATACCAACGGTGAAGTATGGTGGAGGGAACATCATGATTTGGACTTGCTTTGCTGCCTCAATGCCTAGATCACTTGTCATGATGTTCCCTCCACCATTGTTAAACTCCTAAAAGTACAAGCTTCCCACTTGTTAATCAAACCCACAAGCTTCCAAACTGTCCCTGACCTGAACCAAGACTTTAGATCAAGAAAGTCAGAGAAAACTCAGAACTCCTGATTTGCACAGTGAAGCAGTATATTTAAATAATAAGGTCAGTGTGAGGGCCAGGCAACTAGCATTTTTTAGGAGAGATCAACAATTGCAGCCTCCATGTTTCTCTCATTAGTAGTTTTTTTTAACTTTGTTACCGTGATATATTGAAACATGTCTTTGGTTTTTGAAAAGAGATTACCTACTTTTGGCCTAAAGTTTTGATTTACTGCTCTATCCTAGTATAATTGAAAAATGTTACTTATTTTCTTAATATATTGGGCACCTGCCTGGTCTTGCAGCTTTCTCTTTGTATGACCCACATTATGAACTCTAATAAAAGGGACTTTAAACAAAAAAAAAGCGGACCAGACTTGACTTGCTTCTCTATCTTGGCGTGACCTTTTCTCTGGACAGCAATATAAATAAGACATATTTTGCTTTAATGCAATAGAGTCCTGACTTGGCTTGCTTGGCATATCCCGATTTGGAAACAGTTTTGGAAAGGTTTCATCTTTTTTCTTTGTGCACTGTGGTGCTGACTAGTTTTTCTGTTCTGGAATACCCCATTTCTTAACTGTTTAAGATTTATAGTAGTTAGACAAGATGATCATAATTCCATGCATAATTGATTAATCATCGGAACTGATTTATGTATAATTAATGAACCAATGGACTACTTAGTCTGCAGACCAGGCCAGTGGCAAAAAACACCCACATTTAATGTGTGTGTTCACTGTTTCACCCAGGCAAGTACTTCCACACCCCAAAAATGGTTAGAACAGCATAAAACCTAATTTTGTTGATTTTTCACAAACTTGTAGGCTGATCAGGTTTGGGTTCAAAAGGCAGGTGGATGTTTGACTCATTGGGTTCATCATAATTTGTTTGAAAAACGATCTCACTCTCATTTTAATTGCTTTGAACATCCATTTGTCAGTTTTCACAGTGGATATGCTTATATTTAGGATATGGAACTTGTAATTGTCTTCATTAAAGTGACAATAAACCCTAAGATTTTTTAACATAAACCAATACTGTAATGTGTGCCTTACTGTAATCCATGGTAGTTTCCCTTCTCTTTGCTGCTCTTCCTTTTAAATCCTCATGCCTTCTCATGCTTGGGGAGAACTTCCCTTTGCAGCTCAGGGCCTCTTCCTGTAGTGCTGGCTCAGGTTACAAACCTATACAAACCTATACACAGACACCATATATCCATTCCTGAGACAAGGCAGTCTGCTGCAAAACAGAAGATCTGCCCAGCATGAGAACAGATACAGATTTAAAAGGAAGAGCAGCAAAGAGAAGGGAAACAACCATGGATTACAGTAAGGCACACATTACAGTATTGTTTTATGTTTAAAAAATCTGAGGGTTCAATGTTACTTTAAGTAAAATAAAAGACATTATAAAATGAGCCCTGACATCTTGTATTATCCTGCTCTCAGACTTGCTTTGAGGGAAGGACCACAACAAGCAGTTTTCTATAGTGTAGTGGCAATTCCCAACATAATTTTCTTTTTACCATCCAGTAAATTGGCCTTTTGTCATTACTGTTTTGTACAATGAATGAAAAACATAATTTGAGAATGAATGACTATCTAACAGGTAAAACAGATGTAACAGAAATTAGCATTTGGTTCAGAGAGGTGTACACATGCGATTTATTATTTGTGTCTGATTCTACTTCAGTGCAGTACAGGTGCTTTGCTAGGAATGTGAAAGACTTGGGGCACCTGTGGGCACCCAGAAAAGCATGAGGCATTGTTGTGCCGAATGGTGGGTTTGGCCAAATTATGCTAACAGTGAGAGTACCCTAAATGATCTGTCAGGGAACCAAGAAACTAGACAGAAACTAAACTGCAGGTTAAAAAATAAAGGAGTTTTATGAAAGTGACAATAAACAAAATAGCAAAACTATAGGTAAAACCAAGATGTAGTCAGAGCCAAGCCAGAGGTCAGAAGCCAAAACGAGAAGTCATCTGAGCAAGGTCTGGGTATGCAGAGAGCAGGATGAATGAGTACAATAGCCAGAGTCTGGAACCAGGAGATCAGTAGAGATAGCCAGGATCATACACAGCACAGAAACTAGCAGAGACACTTGCAAGGGCAGAAACTAAGTGAAAAGACTGATGATTGCATAGTGAACCGGAGTCTTATAATCACTGTGGGAAAGGAAGTTGCTAGGAATTTGCCAGTAGGCATAGAATGATGAAGGTTATGGGTTTGGTCATAAGAGGGCACCTAGCAGCAACAGCCAGTGTCAGAAACACTGCACAGAAGCTGAACCTGCAGCTCAAGTGGACAGGGAAAGGTAAGAAACCCTGACATAGGCATGGTTTAATAAACCTGAGCTTATGAAATGCATTGTAACTACTGTATAAGGAAACATGGCACTTCTGTCTCAATTGAAAAACAGTGTTTAATCTTTGATTCATCAAGTGGCATGCAGAATATGTCTCAGACAAAATCTCTAAAGTGTTTCACACATATTTGTGCTTAATCATTGAATATCAATTTGCTGGAGTGTGTACCCTGTCAGTAGATCCAAGTGGACCAACCTGGAGCAGCACCTACTACATGTGCTTTAGAAGTTGGAAAAACCTTAGCATACTTGCTGTATTCCAAGCACACAAATGCCACAATACTTTTACCGACTAGATATGCTTTAAACATTGTGCCACAAGTAAGAATGTAACAGACAATTAAAAAAAGCAAACTCATTTTTTAAAAATCCAATTCTTTCCTTATACATGAGTTTCTACACAATGCTCACCTTAAAGAAGAACTTCAGGAGTACTGTATACCATATGTATATATGCGGAGTGCAGTGGTCAGAAGTATATAAATGTACAGCACAATGTATATAGTGCAGGGGACATGAGTGTGCATTGCACAAAGGTCATACAGAAGTGCAGGGCTCAGGAGTGCATAATGTACAGGTAGAGTGCAGGGGTCAGGAGTAAATATCACAGAGAGTGTATGGATCAAAAATGAATAATGCTCAAAGTGTAGGTATCAGGAGTGCATAATGTAGTGCAAGAGTCAGGAGGGCATTCGCAGAGAGCTCAGGGGCCAGGAGTGCATAGAGCTGCGCAAACTGTTGGCACTATGTATATCTTCTATAATAATAATAATTACACAGAGTCAGGGATCAGGAAGGATAGGAATAAGTAATGCACAGACCATTGTACATAAAACAACTAAAAAAATGTAGATTGTTTTTATTCACAAGGGTGTATTTGGTGGTAGATGATATCACTATATCAGGATAAGTTTTTTGTGGGATCTATTTATAAATATTTATAGGTATGTATTTTTATACTAATAAATTGAATATATTGCAGAGGAGAGCAGTGTGCTTTTGTACCCTCCCTAAAAATGTATATATTTTTATGATTGATGACATCATGTCATGTCATTGCCTAGGCAAACTTACTGGAATGGAGATGATGGTGATTTTTATTGGTACATTGTATAGTTATTTTTAGACATATGTTTTAGACATATTATAACATGTTAGGAATGTATTAATGTAAACTTGCCTAGTTGCCAAAAGTACTGATAGCACATAGAAGGCCACACTCTGTTCTCCTTCAGGCTAAAAACAACTTTATTGTTCAAGCTCCAGCAACAAACACTGACACACAAAACCACTCCATCCACTGATGGGTTTCTCACCCTAGTAGCACTTAAGCATAGAGCCCTGTCATTGATCGTCACTAGGGGGTGAAATGCATCAGTGGAATGAGTAGATTGGAGTGTCATCGTCACTAGGGGGTGAAATGCATCAGTGGAATGAGTAGATTGCAGTGTCATAGTGGGTTTTAGTATCATAGTGGGAAACAAAGTGGGGTCTTGTATGTGTATGTGAAGGGAGTGACACATCCCGGAGGCACCTGTGACTGGATGGAAGGTTGCAATACAATCTGTAAGTTAACTATTTACCAAAAGCTCTCCTTTAAATTACTTGACGTTGTAGGAATATTGTTTTGCACATGGTAATATGTCCGTATTTCAATAATACCCAAGGTAAATGCCAAAAGCTATGTATTTTCACTGAAAAGCCAATTTTGTGCAGACCGTACAAGTAACCTCTTCACCTCTGTACAGTTTACTGTCTACTGCTAAGTGAGTGAAAATTGTGGAAGAAATAAAGAACAGCTAGTCACATAATGTTTTACTGGAATTTCACTTGTCATAGACAGGTTGAATTTTTGAAATACACAGAGGGAAAAAAATCATCACAATACACTGAGATAAGATAAAAAAGGAAATGTCATTTTTATTCTGAATTTGACTTGATATGTGTTGTAGTTTTCCATGTGCAATAAATTGTTTTAAAATCATGTCTCAGTCTTGGAAAAATAACCACCTTATCTTTATCACGGAAAATAACACAAAGCCCCAAAAAAGCAATTCTTTCTAAATCCTACTTAGAATGTATGTTTTGGCAAATGCCCAGAGCTAGATTAAAGCTTGTGTAACCATTTCATTTTTCTGTCAGAGTAATATTTTCAGAACATTGCCACATTTATATTTAAGTGGGATCAGCTGTGCTCTAAAAATGTCTTTCACTATTGCTTTCAAGAGTTCTTATTTGAAGCAAGTATACACTTAGTCAGTCCATTTTGGGCAATATTTTTCTTTTATTCCAGATGGATTTTAATCAACAGAATTACAACCATTTAATATGATGGCTGTTATATACATAAGTTAATTCTTATACGCCTTTATCATGATTAAATCTTAAGAAACAAATGCAGATTTGGGTAAAACTTAAAAGAAAAGTTTCACTTTCATTGAAAAATATTACATAACCTACATAATTGATGCATAAGCCATTTCACATTTAAAATATTAACATAAATCCAAACCCTAAGTGGATGGCATTTAGTTTGCTACAGTAATGCGTATCATTAACAATTGCCTTGTTTGCTTTTTATTACATAAAATACTGTTTTTGCTTGTTTTCTGTTCTTTTTTTGTATCTCAGTGCTGCTGATCTCTTCCAGCCACTTCCTGTCTGCATGCACTCACTCCAGTGTCAGCTGCACAACATTGTCCTGATTGGTGATCAGTCCTGATAATGACAATGATAGATTATGTCTGCACAATGTGCATTGGTGTGGCTGCTTTAAGTCTCCATTGAGGTGTGTGTGATAGGATCGAAACCCAGGAGCACAACTGAGAAACATGTTTTACGCCATAACAGGACATGCCTGAGCAAGGACATTTAATTGCAGGTTTAGTTTTAATGAAAACTGACTAATAAGTTATTAGGTAAAAAGTATCTATACATTTAATCCACAGGTCAAGTTGACCTATTGCATTATTTAGTAGTGAAGAACATATGTAGTATTTGTTGTATTCTGTAACACTACGGGCGATGACTGTGGTAAGTCTCTTGTATGGATCTCAGCTGCTGATGTCTCATGGAATAAAAGTCCAACAGAAAAACATGGGAGACTATATTACCTCATAAGTACAACTTAGACTTAATAATAGATCAATGTATAGAAGTTACTAAGCAATGACATGCTTTCTACATGAAATGTTACTCTCTCTTCTGATCAAGCTCTGATCAGACAAAGTAATTAGTAGAATTTACTCCACTTTGACATAAGCAGTCTGAAAGTGGCCATACACCTTACAATTATTGTACGATTTATTTTGTCCCATCATCGAACCGTCATTCGATTTTTGCACGACTGCCCCAACATGCTCAGACCAATGTGGATTTAAATGATCGTTCATTAGCAATACTAACTGACCGAATTTCGTTGATCAATAGAACAGATTTTTGTTTCTGCATTTGCAGTGTTCATGTTACGATTTGTTTCTGTACGAAAACGCCACTAATCGTACAATTCAAAAAAGTTTTTTAGCCTGACTGGTCACTGAAAGTTCAACATGGCACCTCATGGCAAAGAACTCTGAGGATCTGAAAAAAAGAATTGTTGCTCTACATAAAGATGGCATGGGCTACAAGAAGATTGCCAAGGCCCTGAAACTGAGCTGCAGCACGGTGGCCAAGACCATACAGCGGTTTAACAGGACAGGTTCCACTCAGAACAGGCCTCGCCATGGTCGACCAAAGAAGTTGAGTGCACATGCTCAGCTTCATATCCAGAGGTTGTCTTTGGGAAATAGACATATGAGTGCTGCCCGCATTACTGCAGAGGTTGAAGGGGTGGGGGGTCAGCCTGTCAGTGCTCAGACCATAAGCCGCACACTGCATCAAATTGGTCTGCATGGCTGTCGTCCCAGAAGGAAGCCTCTGCTAAAGATGATGCACAAGAAAGCCCACAAACAGTTTGCTGAAGACAAGCAGACTAAGGACATGGTTACTGGAACCATGTCCTGTGGTCTGATGAGACCAAGATAAACTTATTTGGTTCAGATGGTGTCAAGCGCATGTGGAGGCAACCAGGTGAGGAGTACAAAGACAAGTGTGTCTTGCCTACAGTCAAGCATGGTGGTGGGATTGTCATGGTCTGAGGCTGCATGAGTGCTGCCGGCACTGGGAGCTACAGTTCATTGAGGGAACCATGAATGACAACATGTACTGTGACATACTGAAGCAGAGCATGATCCCCTCCCTTCAGAGACTGGGCCGCAGGGCAGTATTCCAACATGATAACAACCCCAAACACACCTCCAAGACGACCGCTGCCTTGCTAAAGAAGCTGAGGGTAAAGGTGATGGACTGGCCAAGACCTAAACCCTATTGAGCATCTGTGGGGCATCCTCAAATGGAAGGTGGAGGAGCGCAAGGTCTCTAACATCCACCTGATACGTGATGTGGTCATGGAGGAGTGGAAGAGGACTCCAGTGGCAACCTGTGAAGCTCTGCTGAACTCCTTGCCCAAGAGGGTTAAGGCAGTGCTGGAAAAACATGGTGGCCACACAAAATAATGATACTTTGGGCCCAATTTCGACATTTTCACTTAGGGGTGTACTTACTTTTGTTGCCAGCGGTTTAGACATTAATGGCTAATGGCTGTGTGTTGAGTTATTTTGAGGGGGCAGCAAATGTGCACTGATATACAAGCTGTACACTCACTACTTTACATTGTAGCAAAGTGTCATTTCTTTAGTGTCGTCACATGAAATTATATAATAAAATATTTACAAAAATGTGAGAGGTGTACTCACTTGTGTGAGATACTGTATATCTATCTATCTATCTATCTATCTATCTATCTATCTATCTATCTATCTATCTAAATATAGATAAATAGATAGATAGATAGATAGATAGATAGATAGATAGATAGATAGATAGATAGACAAATGTATTCAAGACCATGTTGCAAAAATAAATACACCCCAATGAAAGTCATAGGAGGAAAGCTAAATTTTAGACAACAAAATCCTAATTAACAAGAATTCAACTCCAGGTGAGTATAATTATTCATTAAACAGATGTTCAGCATTGATTATAAAAGGGCATTACTTAACAAAGAAAACCCCTTCTCATTTTATGCTGTCAGCAATGGCACTACATGGATGAGAAATGTCGCTAGGCCTGAGAAGAAAAATAATTTCTTTACACAAGAACGGTGAAGGTTACAAGAAGATCAGCAAAACTTTTCTTTCAGTCAGAATACTGTAGCAAAAGTGATACAAAAATGCAACAAAGATGGAGGCGCAACCATCTCAGAGAGACGTCCAGGCCGTCCACAGAAGTTAACACCTCGACAGGAGCGTCTTCTGATGAGAAGGGTTGACGAAAATCGCCTTGCAAGTTCACAGCAGTTAGCTAAAGAAGTAGAAAGTTAAACTGGGGTGATTGTTTCCCGTGACACAATACGGCGTACACTGCAGAGGAATGACATGCATGGGTGTCGTCCACGAAGCAAGCCTCTCCTAAAGCCCAGGCGCAAAAAAGCCCACCTACAATTTGCCAGGGCCCATGATGAAAAAGAAAAAGACTAGTGGGACTCTTTGGAGTGATGAGACCAAGATCAATGTTTTTGGAACTGATGGCTTCAAAACTCTATGGCGGTGCAAAGGTGAGGAGTACAAAGAAAAATGCATGATGCCTACAGTGAAACATGGTGGTGGCAGTGTCCTTTTGTGGGGCTGGTGTCGGGGAGCTGCAATTCTTTGATGGTATCATGAATTCACAGATGTACTGCTCTATATTGAAAGAGAAGATGCTACCATCACTCTGTGCCCTTGGTCGTCGTGCACTTTCCAACATGACAATGATCCAAAACACACATCTAAGGCCACTGTTGCATTTCTGAAGAAGAACAGGGTGAAAGTGATTCAGTGGCCAAGTATGTCTCCTGATCTGTACCCAATCTTAAGAGACAAGTTGGTATCACTCTCCATCCAGCATCCAGGCTCTAAAAGAGGTCGCTGCTGAATGGAAAAAGATAGATGTTGCAATATGTCACCAACTTGTTCATTCCATGCTTAGAAGACTTGGTGCTGTCCTTACAAATCATGGAGGTCACACAAAATACTAGATGTAGTAGTTTTTGTTGTGGGGTGTATTCGTTTTTGCTTCACCTAATTTCAGTAAAACTGAAGATTCTGTTATCTAAGTTATATTATTAACCTTATTTTCATGTAATGAGCTAAACAAACGTTCTATAAAATTTGGTTTTGTTCTAATTTTGGAAATTGTTCTTGTGTTCACTGAGCTGCTGATTAAAATCTTACTGTTCAAAGGAGTGTACTAATTTATGCTGAACACTGTATATACAGTGTGTGTGTGTGTGGGTATATATATA
>NW_017306308.1:147361-164256 GCF_000935625.1 Nanorana parkeri
TATATATATATATACACTTATTTTTTTAATTATTATAATTTTTTTGCACTGTTTACAATTGTTATTTCCGCTATCATGAAAAAAAATGGTGTTTGTAGTTGTTGCCTATAATCCTAAAGCTTAAAGTCAGACAATTGGAGAGCAGAAAATCTTTGCTCAGGGCTTAAGTTGCCTCAAGCAGGTTTCTGCATGCAAACACCAGTCAGCATTCTTTCCTAATGCTCACAGCTCTTTGAAATGAGTGCAAAGGAATTGCTTCAGAAGCTTCAGAAAACTGTCAGATCCCCAATGAGATTAAATGAACACACTTGCCAGAGCAGAAAGTAGAAAAAGCTTTGCTTGTTCAGGGGCACACATGCTTTAGCTTGAAGCTGTCAGATTCTGTGCTGTATGGAAGTATAAATCTAATGGTATAAAATGGAAAGCTATACCATACCTCGACATGAAAAATGTTTAGTAGAAAAGAAGTTAGGGAAAAAAGCTTTATTAAGAACAATACCACTACATTTCCACATAAAAAAATAATGCATTATTCTAATTTAAACAGTGTTAGATTTTCATATTGCAATTTCTTAAATTCTGATTTGTCACATTTTCAAACAAAAAAATTAAGGAGGTCAGGAAGCTTTGGGAGTGACAGCTTACTTATGTTCAGTGTAACATACGTAGCTTGGATGTATTTACTTCATAAAGCAAGTGAATTAATGGATGTATGAAAAAAATGGAGGGTCATTGATATCTCTTATGGTTAATTACCTATAGACTTGGTTAAAACCTCTGGCAATTCTCTGTCTTGTTGAAGCTGATAAGATTGAAATAAATAATTCCCAAACAACAAATTATTTCCCAAATCAATTTTAACGAACAAATAAAGTACCTAGCTAATGTTCAATACATAGTAAATAGGAGAGAGACTTGAACATTTATTTTCCCAGCATTTCATAGATTTAGTATATGTGATAGCCAAGCACATATCTGTCTACCAGTTCTTACGAAGGCCAATTAATTTCTTGTAATAAATACAGCTGCTATACTGAAAACATTATGAACTTTATGACCTCAGTAGTTGGTAAATCACTAAACACAGTGAGGTGCCAATTCCTAATTAAACTAAAGCAGCAGAGAAGATGGGGAAAACACTAAAATAGCATCACATATATAAATTTACTGATATAATCTGGAGTAATTAAACAGAAGATTAATTGTATATTTTAGTAAAAGTATCTGAAATTGTGTTCCTTGGTGTAACATACATTAATAAAATATAATAAAACAGTAGATGAGAAAACCCCCTTAAAATCCAGTTTACATTTCCCACTATGAGTATATAGGGTAAGAATGTGATTTTTTTTTGCCCTTAAAAAAGAGTGAGACATGTTTAATTTCTGCACATTCCCCATTGTTAGCCCATTTAAATGTGTCCATGCATGGATATTTTAGGGGAAAACTGTTTTCTTTGTGGATTTGGGGTGAATATTTGTTTCTGTCCATTAATAACATTCACATCTTTAACAATCTGGATCAGGCAGGGAGAATTCAGGATGAGATAAAACTGCTCTTTTCTGTTTGGCAACACAGCAGCATGGACTTTTAACAGCAGCAGCATGATTCAACAAGACAGGGAGACCAACAGTAAAAAGATACATTGTAACCCATGATGATGGTTTAACAGTACAGAATACATATGCAGTGGAGTGCCAGACTGAACGTCTGCATGCAGTGTCACCTACTCAATGAGACAAGTGTTTGTGGTATTGCTGTAGAAGTGACTGCCTATAAAGGATCCATCAGCTGCTAAAAATATATGAGGACCTTTGAAGTTTGCTGTGCATAGTTGTTTACTCAATGATAATTTATCCACACATAATGTAGAATCGACAGATAGATAGATAGATAGATAGATAGATAGATACATACATACATAGAATGTTTCTTGAATCATTGGCCCTGGTATTGTGTCTTGAGTCGTCCCTAATAAGGGACTGTTTCTCCTGAGGACTATGCCAAGCTGCCCATATACCTTTGGGATGAAAGCTGAAAAATCTGGAGTAACACTAGAACTTTCATTGGCTTATTGCTACAACCAACCACCTGCTAAAGACAGCCATGGGCTGCTAAAGACAGCCATGGGCTGCTAAAGTCATTGTTTTTGCATAATTACGGTTATTTTCTGCAGTGAGCCTCAATAATAGCTAAAAAAAAAAAACAACAACATTCACATGAAAATAACTACAATAATGAGAGATAACACATACATCACAAGTTAGTAAATTGCAGCTTTTGAAATATAAACTAACAATTCATGAGAATATGAATCTTTCAATAGGTAAATGCCATTTAAGGCTAAAAGATAATAAAGAAACACAGACACTCCTAACTTAACGACCGTGTTCTTTTCCTATGATGAATTCCTATTATTAAGTGAACTGGTCACTAAGCGAGGAAAAGAGGAAATCAGTTCTAATATACAGTACATTACTTAGGTTTGCATACTGTATACTAATGTATAGTACAGTAGTGAAAACTGACCAACTGTGGTGATGAGACTGAGAAAGGGTGATGCGAGATGAGCTTGACCCATGTTCTCATACAGTGTATATGTACAATACCAACTGGTCGGAGAGCTGGTCGTAAGTTCAAGTGGTCATTAAACAGGTAGGTCATTAAGTGAGGAGTAGGTGTACAAAAGTAATGAATAGTGTTAAACTAACTCATCTGTCTTAGTCAATTAAGCCTTACATGTCATAAAACATTAGCATTTGTCACTGAACTTCGACAGTAAATTATATCAGTGGAACATTATACTGTACCATGCCTTATAGTTAGTAATGAAAATTACCATAAGAACATATCACACTGTGACATATCACAATAAGCAACAGCAAATTATATCAGACTGCAACAGCACACTTTATCACCCAGTCAGTTATATCAGATTGAAATGGTACATATCAACCAGAAAAAGCATATAATGCTGCAAAATAACTGGCAAGATCAAATCAAATCACAGTGCAATATTTGACAAAGCAACTCATAGCCAGCCTCCTCATATACAGGCCCCGTTTATAATTATCCACCTCCAGATCTCCTAATGTGAAGACCGCTTTATATTCAGTCACTGCCTGTCCTACACACTGCTTTAACGAGAACCCCCCTCAAAATCAGCCACCACGAGCCCCACTAATGTGAAACCCTCTTATCTTCAGCCACCACAAGCTTTGCTAATGTGAAACCCTCCCATATTCAGCCTGCACCAGACCCTATTACCAAATTGCAGCTTACTTATATTCAGCAATCATTCATATTATTGGTAGTCATTGTAAATGCCTCCTTTAAATTGATGACCAGTACTGTAAAGCTGACCCCATTACATTGATGGTCAGTGTAAATATTCACATCCCATTGGTTGTTAGTAGGGATGTTCAGATACCAAGTACCATACTCGGTACAAGTCCAAGTACATGTACAGATACTTTTCGAGCTCCAGGACTAGATTAGAGAAAAATTAAAAAGTTAGGAGGCAGCTGTAATTTTTAAGGAGTATACGGAGCTCTTGGGATTTGTGCATCCCCATTTTAATGCATTATTTTTTAAAAATAAATATATATATAAGTGGTGCACCGATACCATTTTCCCAAGTACAAGTACTGATACTTGCCCAAGTACTTTCAGATACAAGTACTGATACATTTTTGTTTAGTGTCATGTGACAGTTTTTCTAAAATAATACAGACTAATGATTTCAGGACAGTGGTGGAGAGCCATAGCCAGGTCCCAGCTGCAACCCTGGTAGTTCTTGTGAAAATGCCAAGTATCGGCACTGGTATCTGAACTGGTATCTGGACATCCCTAGTGGTAAAGCAGTAAAGCACCCCTCCTGTTACATTGATGGCCAATGCCCCTGTTAATGATGGTCAGTGTAAATTCCGCTGTTACACTGGTGCCTAGTGTAGAATCCCCCATTACATTGCTCCTTTCACAGTGGTGTGTCGGTGCATATGTTTTACATTGGTGTCCAGTGTAAATTACCCCATCCCATTGTTGGTCAGTGTAGAATCCTTCATTACATTTGTAATTTGGGTAACTGCTCCTGTAAAATTTCTGGTCAGAATAAAATTCCCTGTTACATTGATGGCCAGCATGCATGCCTTTGGCAAAGCAAAAGTTAGTGTAAATGCTCCTATTACATTGGTGTTCAGTGGGAAAAGTGCCCCTTTTCATTGGCGGACACTGGGGAAGTGATTTATATATTGGCCAGCACTTCCTGTAATGGGCCCGGAAGTCTCAGAGGTTCCTGTGCGGCTGAGCAAGCTGGCTATCCATCACTGCTGCTACCAGTAGGTATGTGTTTCACATTCAGTAAGTGAATAATATACTCATACAGCCACTCTTTATCTCACTGCTCCATTGGGCTTTGCTAAAATTATACAGCTGTCATTCATATGGAACTTCAGTTCCTTGCAGAACCGTTGTTATACAAATGTATCTGATGGGTGGAGCTTTACTCCTATCACCTCTTGATTTTAATTGCTAATTGTGGCAAATCAAATCAGACTATGCACTATGTAAAAGTGAAGTAACACTCACTGGTGGTGGGTGCATTGGAACACCCTCCATAACCCACAATGCAGAGCTTTCTGGTGGAGGGACCAATCAACAAGCCTAGGTATTTCCACATCTGAGACAAGGGGGTATGGTCCAATTTTAAGCACGTTGATATTAGTTTTGTTAATTTTGGGCTGCTTAATGCAATTAAACTTTAGGGATCCATTAAAAACAAAATTGTAAAGCCATTCGCCCTATGAATCTTAGTTCTGTGCAAATAGAGGAAAAAACAAAAGAATATTTAATTTTCAGGTTAAAAGTAATATAATATCATACCCCATTATAGCCACTAGATGGAGGTGAGGAGTTCTAGGCCCCTTAGGGGTCTATTCACTAAGCTGCCGTAGGCAGCCGAGTGAATGACCGACCTGAAGCGAAGTGAGCAAAGTTCAGCTATTCACTTCAGGCTGGTATGGCTGATTTCAGCCGTATATATCGGGTGGCTTCACGTGGCTTCGGGTCAGCCGAACATGCTCAGCATGTTCGGCCGACCCGAAGCGCAGAAGGAGTTCGACTCAGCCGATCCAACATCTGGATCGGCTAAGCCGAACCTCCGGCAGGCTACTCACTGCTGTTCGGTGTCAGAATAAAAAAGAAAAAGCAGTGTTTCTCTCCTGGGCGGCCAGGAGCGGGAGACTCCCGTAACACCCGGGAGAGTTAGGCTGTCAGGAGATCAGTGTCCCTGGTTAGCTGGTAACCAGGGACTCTGATCTCTCTGCAAGTGGCTGGAGGCAGCCGTAAGATGACGGCTGGCTCCGCCCAGCTGTCAGAAGCAGGCTGTCGGCCGGCCGACTTGGGGAGCTGTAAGGGCTATAGTGAATAGCCCGTACAGCAGCTCTTCGGTTCTACTGAACCGACGGGGTCCTGGGGCCGAAGCTAGCCGAAGGATCAGGCGAAGCTACGGCTAGATCCTTCTGCTACTTCGTGAATAGACCCCATAGTGTTATCTCATAAATTCAATTATCATATGCTTTTTTGCATTCAGACTGCTAAATGTGCAAGTGTTTTAAATGATTGATTTGCATAGGAATAATGCAGAATCAGATTATTGGCTAGTTGGTCAAAATTAAATCTAGGGAAACAAAGTATTAAGGGAAGACAATTCAAATGACAGATAGTAAACCAGCATTTTCATGAGAAAAGTGCTGCTTTAAAAGACATTAATAAATGAATAAATTGACAGATTCACAAAACCACAAAACCGCTGGTCAAACTAGCAGGATTGGAAGATATGGTAAAACCAATAACAGTAGCAGACCAGGTCTACAGTAGTGTGAGGATTTTTTTTAAAGAATGTATTCATGTTTGGCAGTAACCAATCATATTTCCTTTTACGATAGTCAGATCACAGAAAGATAAACATTATCTGTATGACTGTAAACTTTGGGTTATTTCAATTTATTTTTACCTTATGGAGTAAGCATGAGGCTGCATTCACACCTTTGCATTTTTCACATGGTGCAATTACAGTGTGATGCATATTAGACTGCAAGATTAGTGTGAACTCATAGTGTATGTTATTAATCAATATCCTAACACTGATATAATATTAAAATGTATAAGCTGTAAACTTCAAGGTATTAAAATAAATCCACAATCAAAGCAAATTAAGTTTATGCTTTTAATTCTTTGAATTCTTGCAGATGAAAAATATAAGCAGTATAAGCTTATTTAGATTTTTTACAGCGACCCTCATACAGAAATATATGTATAAACATATTGCAATAGCATTGCAGGTTTATTTAGATAAATAATAAGTAAAATCTGTATTGTAATTCCTGGGTTCTGTATTCCATTCTTTGTTATGTATGTATGAATATATTTGTAGCTCCATGGTAACTCAACTTGTCAGCACATGCATTACATTTTAGTTCTAAATATAAAGAGAAGAATAAACAATAATATAGGGTTTTGTGTCAAAAACACATTTTTCTTTCTGGAATGTTTTTTCAAATAGGAGATGAACAAATAACAGATAACATTTGCATTTATCTGCCAGCTGAGAGTCAGCTTATTTTTTTTTATCAGTAAAGCAGACATTAAAGTGAACTTGTGCTTATGCATGCCATGCCTAGGCCAGCTGGGTTAAAGAACGCATAAGCAAACCTTAAAATTTAGAAATCTAGGATGGATTCTGCAATGTCCTGATTTTATATCCTTCAACTGGTCACCAATGGATTTTTATAGCTATACTCAGCTATAGAGCGGTAAGAGGAAACTGTTGCAGGGGACTTTGAGAAGACTCATAAGGCTCCTTATGGTGTGGGAATAATGAAATATTCTCTCCTTCACTTGTGTGTTGGTCCATGCAATTGAAATATATATCTGCATATAAAACAGATACTATGCTGCCTCCAATATTTGTTTCCAGCTTTAGCTTTTGCAAAACAATTAAAGGGGTGCCATCATTTAAATATGCCTTGGTCAACATGAGGTCCAAAGATGGTCCTTGCAGCACTAAAATCCTCCCTCCCCAGCAGGACATACTCACCTATCTTTAACTCCACAACTGCTCCATTCAGTCACCAGGAACATGGAAAGGAAGCTCTGTGCAAGCTGTGAGTCATTCTAGTTAGACAGGGCTGAAGATAGCCCCCTGGCCCTCATGCATGTCAATTGAGGAGAAAAGTGAGTCACATGTTCCTTCATACCTGGAAGTACTAGTTATATTTTTCTTCCAATGGCAGACTAGGAAAATGGCAGACTAGGGGGATGGGGAAGGGAAGTAAAGATAAGTGTCTATTTTTTGGGGAGGAAGGCATTAAACGCACAGAAACAAAGCTGATTTATATACTTTGTGGCTATTAGTGAATACATTTAAATGAAAATTGTTCTGCCTACTTAAGGTGATATTAAAGTCAAGAGGTTTTTAAGTTATCTCAAAGGCTGATGAAATCACTTACAATGGATGCTGCTCCTTAATGTTTACAAGATTTTGTTTCCTGCAGAATCAGCTGGTCTCCTGAGCAATGGTCCTGATATCCTGTTTTAGAGTGGCTCCTTTCTGAAGCAGAGTGCTATGGAGCCACCCTTGTGTGAGCTAGTAAGCTGTGTGTGTCTTCACAAACACACAAACACAGCAAATCAACCTACTTCCCTTCCACTGGCCCCCTCTTCTCCTTGCTCCCTTCTCCAAGCTAGTAGATTAACAGTTGCTGGCGTCTGCACTGTCCTTTCTGATTTTGTTCTGAACAGGAAGTTCAGGAAAGCTGGGCTGGGAAACTTGGAAGCAACTGTTCGAAACATGATGATTCTAAGTGTTTGAGCAAAAATGTAAAGCAATGCTTTGCTGTGCAATGTTTATTTGTTTGATCTGTATTCATTATTGAAAAAAAGTATGATAGTTTAATACTACTTTAAGGAAGGTGGAACTGTAAATGGGAGGTTTTCTATAATTTGGAGTCTGCTAAAACAAATAAACTTATGAACTGACCCCTGCCTTTACCATGTCTTTGAGTAGAAGTAGAGGCAAGATGCTGGACCAAGATTATTGGTTCACATATTAAAAAGTCTTTATTTAGGTGCAAATTGCACCTAATTAGGTGCCATCCACATAGTAAAGGACTTCCTAATAAGGCGGTCTACCTAATTGAAATCCACATGTAGATGAATGAGGATGAGCGCCAAACTCATGAATCAAGAGTCCAGAACTGCCGCACAGCTTCTTAACCCAGACATCAACTGATTATATCATATATTCTCCTGACTTTTGTTGATTTATTCAGGCTCCTACTTTACAGTCCAAGAGATTATGTAACTGTTGCCAAAGTCCTACTAAAGGGAGAATGTCTGGCTCTATAACATGAGGTCTGTTTTTCATTACTCTTTTGACCCCTGTGGAATAATAAAATACAGTCTGTACTCTTGATACACATATTTGGTTCTTTTCCTTGTTCTACTACCTGTGGGTTCACCATGTCTTTGATACATTTATCCTATTAAATTTGTTTACCAGTACTCACACATTTACTATAGGATAAATAATTGATGATTATGCTTATGCCTCTGGCATATGGAAAAGCTGGATTAACTTTTTTAACCCCTTCGTGACGGGAGACGTACACTGTACGTCCAGCCACAAAGGGACCAAATGACTTGTCACGTACACTGTACGTGATGAGTTATTTGCTGCTTTAGAGGGCTGTTAATCGCTGAGAATCAGCTTTTAACATTCATTAGTTTAAAGCATAGGAATTAAATTGAACCATTAGGGATGGGCACCACACCCCCAATTAGAATTGTATACAAGAAAAGAAAAGCGGGGCTTTAAAAGTGTCCAAACCATACAAGAGTCCATCAAACATACATGGTTTTGTATAAACGTATATTTAATACATACATAAAGACTTGGTTACAATTAAAATATTTCTCCATTTTATAAACAGAAAAATATTTCTGGCTTATAAGAATTTAACGGACATTGAAAGTGTCTCATATTACCATAAAAATATTTTTTTTAGTATGCAGTGTAAGGGTTACAGGCTAAACTAGTATTAGCAGCAGTAAGCCATGCATGATATGGTGACACCCAGGAACAGTCCAAGCAGGATTGTCCTGCAAATTTATTCAGTAAGGCAGTAAACAAACAAAGCATTACTTCAGAAAGGCTTTTCACAGCAAGTCCAAAACACAAACTAAATAAGCTTGCCTGAGACACTAACTATTTATACATCTTTTCTTAACTAACAGATTGCACCGTAATGAGTACTTAACTCTGGTACCTTTTTAGTATTCTTTCAGTAGTCAGCTTTTCCAACCAGCAGCTCTTGCAGGAGAGGAAGTGAAGAGAGAGGCTCTAGCATCTGTTAACTCAGATAGAAAAAGGTTAGTGGACAGCTGAGACTGACTGTCCAGAACTTATGCATAACAAAGTTTGTTTCCTCCATAAAAGACACAAACCCTGGAGCCCCTCAACATGTGTAGGTGAGAAACCAATGTGACACATATTCACCATCCACAATACTGCCAGCCATTACCTCACAATTGTTAAAATTACACCTTTAATTTTGCTCAGATGAATAATGATTTGCATTTTGCGGATTTATGTTACAGGTCTACACAAGTGCTTTCCAAAAGACTTACAATCTGTAGTCATTTCAGCGGAGGAACAGTACAGCTAAGTGCATTTATGAATACTGACATATTTGAGGAATTCATTTTATGTACTTTTACCTTCAAAGTCCATTACTACTCCTACATATTTTGAGTGTGAGTGACAGCTCCATTCACCAATAAAGAACAGATCCCTTTTTTTCACTGTTGAAATGTGTATCTAAGCAAGGTGTGATAAGCTGAGTCTGCAAAATGTAGCTCATCACTTGTCTGAACAACCCCTTAATAAGACAAGCCATCTCCATCTTTAAAAGAAAGGCTCTATGATAAGCCATTAGCCTTCAGTGGTATAGGAGTGTCTGCTTGTATGAGTTTCAACAGATACACCTAGTACAACACCTGTCAAGTCATATAACAATTTGTACATAAACCACGTATCACACTGATTATTTTAATAGATGACACAACATTTGTATATATTTTATGGGGATGTGTGGAGATTACATTTTTTCATTTAGAGTCAATAAAATAAGTAACTGCACATATACTATACATATTATTCTCTAAAAATGTTTCACCTTTTCCAATATGCATTTCGTGGTCTCAGAACTATGGTCAAATGACACAGAAGAGCCAATAATGTATGTTTTTTTTAAAAAAATGGGCCAACCCCCCTCCATATAAAACTCTGCTTTCTCAGCAGCCATTTGCTGGTATGTGTGGATACTTGTAGATAGGGACAGTTGATCGAGCATTTTCAGGGAGAGATAATTACTGCTATATAGTGCTATATAGTGCCACATACAGAGTGTGAACTGTACCCCCTTGTATTGGCTCTGCTGTACTGTGGTTCATTACTGTAAATTGCATTGTGGTGGGTTACATATTATTGTGTACCACCTTTGTATACATGGTGGACTATCTTTTTGTGTGTGTTAGCAACAGCTCCTGTTGTTGTTTTGCTGCTGGCCTCCCCTTTACATTTTTTAGAGTTGTTTTATTTTTTAAATTTCTTTTCATGTTATTACTTTTTAAAATTAAACGATGTAACATTTTTAAGTTTCTTATAGTTAATAAAAAGTAAAAAAGTAACCAACAAAAATGTTTTTTTTTGGGTTATAGAGATTTACAGCAACCTCAGGTCCACTCCACAGAGCTCACCAGTCTTGGCTTTTTTCAACACATCAGCTACCATCAGCACCATAGTGATTTGCAGCCTATGCCTGTAGTGTATCAAGAGTGGTAAATCTACTATTCATTTGGGGACAACATGCATGAGGGGACACATGACTGTTCACTACAAAGCCCATTGAAAGTAGTACATGAAGGATAATGGTTGGCAGCAAATGTCCCACACTCCTCCACCTCGCTCCCCCCTTTCTGTCTCTCCTCCCACTCCACAAGAATTTAAGTCTGCATCTGCTGGAACATATGCAACCTCAAGCAATAGGGATTGAAGTCTGAAAAGGGGTTTCAGAAGCCTTCCTTTTGGCACATCAAGCAGGGTCAGCATATGACAACAGTACCAACCTGCTGTCCTCTCCTCTTCACCCACATGCCTTGCCTTTCCCACATGATGTCCTGCGGCAGGTCAGAAGACTGTGAAGCCACTTAAGGGGGTCATACCTAGTGAGTGCCTTGCAGAAATCCAGCAGCAACACAAGTTTCCTGCCAACTGTCTCATGTGCCCATGCACTGGAACTCAACCTTGGCCACGCTGCAGCAGCTTCACTTGCATCAGCTGACCTTCAATGTGTATTTGTCCGAGAATAGGACAAGGACAGGTTGTGGAGAACTGGGTTCGTTTTTCATCATGTTCGTGGCTCTTGATTTAGGATTCGAGTACCATCTGGTCACTTTTTGAAGAGGCAACCAGAATGGTGAGCTGCCACAAGGCAGGAATCAGTGACACAAAGCCAATGGAGGCACAGCAGCAGCATAAAGAGGAGGACTTTCTGCTGCCTTAGGGCCCTCTGGATTCTTTCTCTACTGACTCCATCTCTATGAGGCAGCAGCAGGCAGATGAAGAACACAAGGAGGAGAGAAAGGTTGGGGTCCCAGACTGTAAGATGGAGGAGAACATGGGGGAGAATATGTGGTACGATTCACCCCTCCGAAAGCCAGGGAGTTGTATGTAGGTGGTGGTTTCAACCCTCCCACAAATTTGCAGTGCAGTGGATACTAATGAATATTTTTTTGTAAGCTTGCCCTAAAAACATTATTATACTATAGAGCATTATCAATCCATTCCACTGCTGCTGGTCTGCCACCAATACCATCTCCTACCACTGCTGCTGGCCTGCCATCATTACAATCTCCTGCCACCATTATCAAATCCTGCCACGATTACCAGCTTCTTCTATCACTACTGGCCTGACACCATACCCATCTCCTGCAACCTTGCAGACCTGTCAGCATTACCATCTCTACTACCTGGAGGTGAGGAAACATGTTGAGTGCGGTCAGTGACATCATCATGACCAGAAGTATGCCCCTACTCTCAAATTCACTTTAAAGTAGATTTTTTGATTAAACATTAGCAGGGTTATTCACAAAAGGTGAATAGTTTGGAGAAGACAGGAGCATTGAACAATCTAGGCCAAAATAGCTGATTTGGAAAAATTCACAGTTTCAGATCACTTTCCAGTTCAGCTATGTTGTCCTAGATTGTTCACTTCTCCTGCCTTCTCCAAACTCTTCACACTTTTGTAAATAACCCTGTAACTGCTGTCCCTCCTGTTCAAAATACAGCCTACCAAATTTGCTTAAATACTGTCTCTGGAGTTACTAAAATATTTATAAATTTTTTTTTGTAGCTGCAAAACTGCATGTGGTCTGTCATTTTCAATATTGAGCCCACCCAAGATTGTTTTAAAAACTGCCTCATACCCTCTCTTACATTGCAGCCCAATCAAGCTGCTAACATACTTTCCAGTCACCGTGCTATATAGATAGTGCATGTAGATTGAGTAAAGAGATCGAGAGTGAACTGACAATTTCTTGTACTACATCAGAGCTCTGAATCTGATCCATGCTGTTCTGAGTTTTGAAACCATTAGATCAGCTTAGACACTTCTAATGTAAGGAGACCACAGCAATGGCAGCCTCTGTAAGTCCTCTGTACATGATTTTTTTCGAAGACCAGCTTCTGTCAATATAGAGTAGGGAAATGTTAGAACCCCTTTTAGATTTTTATTGCTGTTTGTGTCCCAATTTTTTGTCATAGTGTTGATGTTATCAACAAGACAGGGAGTGAGGGGGAAAAATCTCTAAAAGGGACTCACCAGTGTTTTAGAAAAAATGTTTTCTGTGGGATAGAAGATGTTTATTCTGTGGCATCAAAAAATCTATGTCGTGTCAGATCTTGATCATTCTTATGAAAGTCAACATTTCTGGCCAGTCTGGTAGGGAACATAGTATGCCAGTTCTTTCAACTATCATAATATTTTAGCCAACAAAGCCTACTTTTTTGTAAACAAGCTGTAAGTAAACAAGCTGAAGAAAATGTTCAGCTTTTGTAAGTAAGATAGTGAGGATAAAATGCAGCTATTATTAAAGATGGTAGAAAGAGATGATGATTTTTTTTTTTTTTGCTTGCAAAAAAAAACCTATACATACTAAAGCTATATATGGACAATTCCTGCAACTAAAATTATAATTTTTTTTGTAAAGTTAGTTTTTTCTTCTAATAGTGCAGCTGGTATTACAAGAAATTGTCAGCTTGCCAGCCTGAAAATAAAAACACCAATCCTTTTGTAAAAGGTGGTCTCAATCACAATGCATTTTCCATAAAAATGCACTACTATGGGGTCTATTCACAAAGCTGCCGAAGGATCTAGCCGTAGCTTTGGCCAATCCTTCGGCTAGCTTCGGCCCCAGGACCCCTTCGGTTCAGTAGAACTGAAGGGGTGCTGTAGGGCTATTCACTATAGCCCGTACAGCTCCCGAACGTGGCCGAGCGGCTCAGTCGAGCCGAACGCATATGCATCGGCTCGGCTGAGCCGTGCTGAAAGTCGAAGCCGGCCTGGCGGCCGGCCATTGGCCGGCCATCTGCTGCAGTTCTCCATCAGGTCCATCAGCAGAGGGCCGGTACAATGCTAGTTTACTATTGGCTATTGCAAATTGAAATAGCCAATAGTAATGTAGCAATGTATTTCAATGGGAATTTTTTTTTCTGTTCTGACATCATTCCGTGTCAGAATAAATAAAAAAAAGAAACGGCAGTGTTTCTCTCCTGGGCGGCCGGGAGTGGGAAGCTCCCAGAGCGCCCGGGAGAGTTTTTTTTTTCTTTTTTTTTTGACGGCAGCAGAGCCGCTGGACAATAGGAAACTATTGGGTGGAGCTAGCTGTCACTGCTAGCTCCGCACAATCGTTTTCTATTTACTTTTTTAAAACGTTTTAAACATTTTTCTGTTCTGCCTCTCCCTCTGAGCTATTCACTCACTGCTGTTCGGCATCTATAAGAATAGGCGGAACAGCAGTGAGTAGCCTGCCGGATGTTCAGCTCAGCCGATCCAGACGTTGGATTGGCTGAGTCGAACTCCTTCTGCACTTCGGGTTGGCCGAACATGCTGAGCATGTTCAGCCGACCCGAAGCCATGTGAAGCAAGCCGATGTACGGCTGATTTCAGCCGATGTACGGATGATTTCAGCGGTACCAGCATGAAGTGAATAGCCGAACAGTGTTCGTCTCACTTCACTTCAGGTCGGTCATTCACTCGGCTGCCTACAGCAGCTTAGTGAATAGACCCCTATGTTTCTCTAAATAAGTGCAACTTTTAGTGCAGTGAATGAAACAAAAATATGGTCTGCATGTAGGCCTTGAAACAGCAATGTATTTTGCAAAAATATACCTCTATTGCTTGCTAATTTAGTCTATCTTTTAGTAAACTGTAATTATTATTAGACTGTCAGCTCTTGGGTAAAACAGCAACATATTTTATGAATGCATGCCTATTTTATTCTTTTTAGTGGAAAGTTTAACGCAACAAGTTTAGAGAGACATTGGAACTAAGGCAGCAACTTGTTTTGTGAAAATCCACCTCTATACTTTCCTTAATAAGTGCACCCTCTAGTACACTGGATTTGGAAGTTGATTGTCACCTATTTGGCCTAAAACAGCAACCTATATTCCCGCAAGATTTAAACTTTAACAAAATCAAAGAACAGCTTTAATAGCCTGACTATGGAAATAGATTGAATGTGTCACAGCTCTTGCTAGAAAAACAATTTTGGAAATGCTTTCTCAAATAATAATGATGGGTTCAGTCAGCATGACAGAATGACTGAACATACTAATGTGCTTGTTCCTCAGTCTGCCTTACAGTGTGAATACATTGGCAGCTTTCTAAAAAATGTAGTGAGTGTGTTTGAGTGTATATGTTTGTAATAATGTACTCAGCTTTGGCGATTGGCTGCTGTGGGAGGAAGGCAAGCTGTATTCTTGGAGATGTTAGAGATTATGGGGAAGCCTGACATTCTCACAACAAATGCACATGTGATGTAAAAATGGAGCAATGTATGGCACCCCAGGCAGATTACAGGTTACTCATTATCCATGAACTTTGCTGGGAAGCAAACTGGTCCGATTCACTCAAAGTTCTGAATTATGCAAATTAGTTTGCTCATCCATACAAAACCACCACGAATCTATATTATTGAAAGGAAAACCACAAGGAAAAAATATTTTATTTTGACCTGACTGTATGGACTTAGAGGATGTGAATGTTAGACTTCTTCTGTAGGGCAAGATGAGCTATTCTTATGCTCCTGTGCTCGAAAGATCATCTTATCTTCATTCTCTGGCTGCTCCAGTCCAGGGTATGAAGATATTTTTATTTATTAACACATAAAAAAGCTTTGTAGACTTAATTCATATTTAAATTCAATTAATATTTGTATTGGGAATCTAGACAACAGCTTTCACTTTTCTGCATTTTAGTAAAGTACAGGAAT
This sequence comes from Nanorana parkeri, assembly GCF_000935625.1. Lineage (NCBI taxonomy): Eukaryota > Metazoa > Chordata > Amphibia > Anura > Dicroglossidae > Nanorana > Nanorana parkeri. The sequence continues at coordinate 162,974 of NW_017306308.1, forward strand.
ATATCTAAATAAAATAATTTTTCATTGTTTTGTTAAAATTAACTGTAAGATATAAAAGAAGATACATGTCAAAACAATAGAAAAACTGTTTACCTAATGCCTAGAGACAGAGAGAAGGAGGAGGGAGGCTAAGGGATTACTGATAGACCTAGCCGGCTTTGTAGAGTTAAGGCTGAGCAAATCACAGCATAAGCAGACAGTTAATTGCAGAACTTGATTACGATTGCTAATCACAAGCACTGAGAAGCAAAGTGCTAGGAATTAATTAGGCAAGGACCTTCAGAACAGCAGCAGGGAGCAACACAGTGACCTTTATTTATAGTCACTTAAACAGAAGTGTGACTAAAAATGGCACAGAGCAAATCTGATTATTAATATTGATTGCTTAAGGAGAATGAATAATTTAGCAGATTTAGAATAAATATCATTTAACACAATACAAAGAGCTAGGTTCTTATCCTTCAGCTATCACCAGATAGCAGCTAGTGCTAGAAATGATTATTTGAATGGCTACAGCTTCCTGATTATTTTATCTATCTTCTATAATATAAATAATGTATCTTCTTTTAACACTGTGACTCAGTGGGATGAATGATTCAAATGGAAAATCAAGTTTAACAAAAGAAAATGTAACTATGTGTCCCTATTCTTGGGAACTTCTACAACATTAGGACCCTACCATTAAAGCTAAGCCAAGTAAAAGCATCTCTAAAAGGCAGACTACCTGGTACACATATGTTCCTTGGAAAATGATTTCCTACTGGTTCCGTATATAAAATATTATTGTTAAAGTTGTTGCACTAAAGTGGTTATGATCATTCTAAACTGATTATTGGCCTGTGCTGTTTGAAAAATCTGCAGGCCCTTAGCAAAACATTAAGCATCCTTGGTGCCAGTAAATAAATATTTCAAACTGCCATAAGTACACATGAAAATTTACACCTGCTAATATACATATAATTAAATTATAATATAAATATGTAAAATAAGTATGTCTTCACAAAATATAACATATTATTATGTCACTGTGAGGTGTATGTACACATGTTTACTTTTAGCCAATAAATGTTTGCTTCAGGTTGCCTCAAACCTGTGATGAATGTTGTCTAAGTGCCAATAAGAGATAGGCAGGAGACTCATGGAAAAACTGAAGCTGGCCAAGGCAGCACTAGTTCACCAATAGTGATGGGCTCGGGCGTGTTCGCAGCTCCACGTGCCGAGCCCACAAGCAAGCTGCTGCGGACCGGGATAATGTCTCAGTACCTGTGATTGGCGCTGCGGCG
>NW_017306308.1:167970-176776 GCF_000935625.1 Nanorana parkeri
CTATCATCTTTATGGCTGGCTCAGCACATGGAGCTGCGAACACGCCCGAGCCCATCACTATTCACCAATAGTGATAAGCAAACTGGTCTTGGATCCAATTTTTTTTCATGGGATCCCCTTCTAAGACCCTTATTATAGCAAGCAGCATGGGTCGCCAGGAAAGGAGGATGCAGTGATCATTCTTCCCCCATCCTGAAACATACCAGTCCACATGGCCTGTAAAAAATCAAACAGTGTTGAGTTCCCACCAAAATCCATACCAGGCCCCTATCCTAGCTAGGGAACTGGTATATATTTTGTAAGGGGGACCCTACTCAAAAACAAAAAAGTGGCATAGGGTCCCCCAAAAAATCAATAATAAACCTTACACTTATCCTAGATAAAACAAAAAATTTAATGGGCCCTCAAATTCCATATAAGTCCTTTATATGGGTATGCAGTCTTGCTGGTCAGAAGAATGGAGGGGCAGCAACCATACCAGGCCACGTGCCCTCAACATTTGAAAGAAATGTTGCCAAGGGAAAAGAGCCTCATCCCTACAACCCTGGCCCAGTAAATGTTTGTGTGTGGGGGGACTTATTAGAATTTGTGGTCACAAATTCCGCATTCTGCCCACTAACCACCAATGTAATGGGCATTTTTCCACCCACTGACTGCCAATGTGGATGGCATTTTTTACATTAGTGCAGTGAAAAAATGCAGAAAGGCACCTATAAATATCATCAGTTTCAGTGACATTACTTACATGGGAGCAACAGTAGGCTCTATGTACTGCACTATTACCAGTGGTTCTGGGGTTGAGCACACCCACTTTACCACGCTCTGGGAACACCACTGCACAAGTGTTAAACATCTTAAAAACAGGTTGGTCTTTTTTCACTTTGGCATCATATTTAGAGAAAACGTGTTACACAGCTAGGCAATTTGAACTGAATACATGATGCAAACATTCATTACCAGAGTTTTACATGCCACCCCCTTAGATAGTGGCCAAGTTCATTGACTAATAGAGATGCTCAGGAGGTGTGGGGATTGTAGAGATATTCAGCTGTTGATATCTAGAGACAGGGGAGTAACTAGAAATCACAGGGCCCCATAGCAAAATTTTGTATGGGGCACTGTGACTTCTAGTTATTCCGCTTGCAGAGCCCACTTGAGATCCCACGCAGCCCACCTGAGGGTGACCCTGCAGAGCCCACCATAGACACTCTATGGTGGGCCCTGCAGGGTCACCCTAAGGTGGGCCGGTCACACTTCTTACCTGTCCACCTCCTCTTCCTGCACGATCGCTGATGGGCCACACCTCCTCCTCCGTCGACGGGCCCGTCTTCTTCTCTGTCACGAGGCCACGCCTCCTCCTCTGCTGCCGATCACAGGCCCCACCTCCACTACCGGGTCCAGCCTGCTCCACCGCCACTGCTGGCTCTCATTAGCTCTGCAGCGGCGGTGAGAAGAACGCGCTGCTGCACAGATCCCTGTCAGTGATCTAAACTAACGGAAAACCTTCCATGCAAAGCACAAATTCCTTCGTAAAGTGAACATCCTATTTGTGTTTAGTAAATCAAGTGTTAGCAATTTTTTCTTTAGTTCAGCTTGAACAGCCAAAGATATTAGCTACAGGAGTGAAATGTCAAAAGGCCTTCTGGTGGTTAGTTATTTTAAATATAAATTCACCCCGTATTTACCTAATGTATTTCTATGCATACATTATGCAAGTTGAATATTGTCAGATGCAATGTTTGGAATGCTATACTTAATCACATATAAATGTTATACTATATAGATTAAAAATTAATATTTTCAAAACCTTTTTTTTGTTTAAAGTTTTTTTTTTTTTAATTTCTAAGCAGGTGAAAAATGCTATTCTGGTGCAAGAAAATTCAACTCATTTTCTGTTTCTCTGTCAGCATACAGCAGTCAGAAGAACTGATACATTCCTCCCATTAGGTTTGTTAAAGAGAGTGCACTCAGTAGAAAACAGTATCTAGAAGAAAATTCCAGTTTCCCAGGCTACAATAAAATATTATGCTATCTGCTGCCGTAATGTAATCATTGCCTGGAGTGCAATAACTAAAATTTTCTCTGCTTGGGTAGAGACACAAAGTGACTGTGGATTTATGTCCTTCCTCACTAACAAAAGATCCAGTCTTCTTAGCAAAATAAAAAAAACTATGACATTTTTGATATGTAAAATGTTCTATATTTTATAATGCAGTATTATTTTTAGGCATGTTTTCAGATCATGAGGATAAACAATGAATACCTCAGTCTTTACTTTGTACCTACTATTGAGTCTTCCATGGCTGTCATACAATGTAAAGCCTATAGGATTGCTATTTACTATAAAGAATAATGATTAAAGAGATGTAGTAACAAGATTAGTCTTCTGCTAGTTAATCTCTGTGGGAACTATATGTAAAGAATAGGCAAAAAGTAATAGTGCTACAAATGCAGGAATGCTAGTTAAATGTCCAACAATATGTTTCCCTTTTATGTGGTTGTTATTTTTAGGTTTGCATAGTAATATTTAAAAAACTGTATGTATTTCAACAGCTGAACATTACAGTAATGGAGTCAAATATAGAAAGCTGTTTTTCTAAAAGACTTTTTTTTTAATGGAATTTGTATTCATTTTATAGCTCCTATGTAGATTTTCCCCAAAAAATCCATTGATTGCTACTGGATAACTAGAGAACATGAGAAGAGAAGAGGAGAGTAGTAAAAACTATATTTTTAGTAAAAAAAAAATCTTTAAAATATACTGTAAATGTTAGATAAAATGTATTATGATTTATATATTGTTGGTTAAGGTTATGTACAGCATATTAATTGACAGCGTAATCAGCAGTGAGTAATGTATTATATAGGTATATGATAATTACATGTATCGTAAACAATTCATTAACAAATGTAAACTGCTAAAACATGAAAAGAAAAAAACACAGCATTTAAGCACACCTTCGTACATGTATTATTATTATGTTTATTTGCTATTTTTGCTGCGTTTCTGATGCCTTATCATGCACATGACCTATGTGCAGTGGGGGGAATTTTTTCTAAAAAGTGACTATTCATAGCCTTAAAAGCTCAGTGAACAGGAAAATTTGGCTGCTTTTAATGCCAGTGTGACAGGTTACTTTATTACTATGCCTTTCACAGCAATTTAACAGTTACCTTGGTAACGGATTGAGTGAGGTAATGGGATCATAGGCATTAGAGAGCAGAAAGGCTAGCTGTGAGAGAAGACCATCTGCTGGCTTATGTTCACAGGACTATGTGCTTACTAAAAGCTCTTGACAATCATTATACTTGTATGGAAATGAGGTAGGTTAAACAGGCCTGCCCTATTTAGTTGCACTCTGGTGATGTATCTGTTTAACTGTGTTGATAAAATAATCAGAATATGTTTCTAATTAATTGACTGAGACTGGCGAATTTGTAAGAAGAGTTAGAAAGGATTCAAAGTATATCCTTTATATATAATATAATATAATTGATTTAAAGATAGAAACACATTTGGCAAATCACTCAATTTAGGGTTACAGAAGGTTTATGTTTTAAACAGTATCATCTAACATTGGATGTACTCACACTGGTTGTGAATGTGAATTTTTCTGCAGATTCCTGCAGCAGCAGTGTCCAGGGATAGTGATCTATTCCTGACCACATATAATCGTTTCACATGCAATGCGGAGTGTCACTGTCAAATGCGGCTGCTGTCGCCTGATCATTAACTTGAATGGGTGACAGTGGGCACTTCTAAATGCCATATTTGGGATACCTGCTACAGGAATTTGTAGGTTCCTGCCACAGGCATCCCAAAATGCACATTCACAACTAATGCGCCTTAGACTGTAACTGCCCAGTATACCAAACAATGATTTGTGCCTATACATTTCTCAAAAGTGATCAAATTACTCTCCCATTTATTGTTAGCCATTAGCAGGATTTAGACTAGGGTAGGGTCAACTCTTTGAGCCAATTAAGTTATCTGCTGTGCTAACAGAGAGCATTTTGCAGAGGGAAGGCCTCATGAATTTGGCTGCTACTTCATTGTCCAATCAGCTTGCTGAACTATATTGGATATAGATGTTTCCGAGTAACTAACATCACCCTGATGTGTGTCAGCTGTTTTTTTATTGAATGCAACGGTAAATATAATTAATGTGGACATACACTGGTAGACTGGAACTTACTCTCTTCCATGCTGTTTCTTCATGGTTTTACAAGAACCTTCATTAGACTACTGTATATTAGAGAGCTGCTTGTAAAAATATACACACTATAAAAATCTACCCAAATCAGAACTGCAAATATACTGTACATAGAGGTTCAGTGTTACTCCACTTATATACAACATTAGGTTTTGATTGTTTTCTGTCTCCTTACAGTATGTACAAACTAGTGGAAGGAACCACAGCATGTGGTAAGGGGAGAAGGTATTTGACACATCTAAAAGTGTTGACTATCTGCAGTGGCTGGGGATCAGTAAAGTGGCAGATTTTGAAGACAGGGACGAGTAAACAGGGAGTAAGCATGTTTTTTTTAAAGCTTGAGCTTTGTTCCCTTTTGATTCTGGGTTGACTGAAAGATGATTGCAATTCAAGTGAGTGAAAGCACACTCTCTCTTTGTGTGTTTGTATGTGTGTGTGTGTGTGTGTGTGTGTGTGTGTATATATATATATATACGATCATGCCAAAAAACGATCTTTTATTTAAGGATTGTGATCATGTAAATCGATTTATTATCACATAGTTGTTTGGCTCCTTTTTAAATCATAATTATAACAGAAATCACCCAAATTGCCCTGATCAAAAGTTTACATACCCTGGAATGTTTGGCCTTGTTACAGACATAAAAGATGACACACACACAGGTTAAAATGGCAATTAAAGGTTAATTTCCCCACATCTGTGGCTTTTTAAATTGCAATTAGTGTCTGTGTATAAATAGTCAATGAGTTTGTTAGCTCTCACGTGGATGCACTGGGCAGGCTAGATACTGAGGCATGGGGAGCAGAAAAGAACTGGCAAAAGACCTGCGTTACAAGGTAATGGAACTTTATAAAGATGGAAAAGTATATAAAAAGATATCCAAAGCCTTGAAAATGCCTGTCAGTACTGTTCAATCACTTATTAAGAAGTGGAAAATTCAGGGATCTCTTGATGCCAAGCCAAGGTCAGGTAGACCAAGAAAGATTGCAGCCACAACGGCCAGAAGAATTGTTTGCGATACAAAAGAAAAACCCACAGGTAACGTCAGAAGAAATACAGGCTGCTCTGGAAAAAGATGGTGTGGTTGTTTCAGAGAGCACAATACGACGATACTTGAACAAAAATGAGTTGCATGGTCGAGTTGCCAGAAAGAAGCCATTACTGCGCTAATGCCACAAAAAAAGCCCAGTTACAATACGCCGGACAACCCCTCATAGCTTCTGGCACACTGTAATTTGGAGTGACGAGACCAACATAGAGCTTTATGGCCACAACCATAAGCGCCATGTTTGGAGAGGGGCAGGGGCGTAACTACATATCACAGGGCCCCATAGCAAAATTTTGTAAGCCCCCCCGCAACATACCCCCCACCAAAAAAACCCACAAAAAGAAAAATAATAATGCCATTGACTCAAGTGATCACATACACAAAGTCTCCTTGCATTCTGGGTAGAAAGGGGGCGCGGCAGTGCCATTCATGTCAATTGAATTCCAGACACCCCCTGCCCGCAAAAAATAGTGCATGCAGTGGCGTCACAAGGAGGGTGCGGCCCGCACCTGGGTGCCACCATTGGACTGACGGTCATTTTGGTGTCACCCCTTATGAAATGTCGGGCACTCGTTCTTGGACTGAGAGCCCGACAGTGTCAGGAGAGAGGAGGTGACCCGGCGGCATACCGTATCCTGCCGGGGGAACATCCCCTCCTCTCTCTGTCGGCGTCCATCACCAAGATGGCCGGCAGCAGGCGTCAAAAAGACCAGTGCGCATGCGCGACCCCGGGTGACACCCAGCCTCACAACGCCACTGAGTGCATGCACAATGTTTTGTGATTACACTACACCTGAATGCAGGACATTGTATTACCATGCATTCTGGTGAGACCAATGGCATGAATAGCACTGCCAATACCTAAACCCTCCCCCACAGTGTAAAAAGAGGACAATTACAGCAATATATGTGAAGGTGTAAAAGGAACACACTGCATTTTGGGGCATTCTGGGATGGGAGGGGGTGTGGCCGTGCATTGAAAATAATGGCACCGCAGCCATGCCCCACCACATTCTGGTCCAGTGCGATCGCACTGGACCGGAACGCAGGGGAGAGCTTAGTGTGCGATACAGTGCATTCTAGCATCTACCGCTTTGGAATGCACTGTAATTGGTGTGAGCAAGCCCTTAGAAACGGAGAACAGGAAGAGTACTGACAGGCACAGCAATGAATGACCCAGCATGTAGCATACAATACTTCCCAGGTGTCTGCTGGCTTTAATAGCCAGCAGACACCTGGGAAGTCTTGTCACAGCACCATAGGAGGTATTGGCAGTGCTATTCATGTCATTGGCTTCACCAGAATGCATGGTAATACAATGTCCAGGTGTAGTGCAATCACAAAACATGTGCATACACTCAGTGGCGTTGCGAGGCTGGGTGTCACCAGGGGTCGCACATGCACAGTGGTCTTTTTGACACCTGCCTGACGTCACAGCCGACTCCACCCACTTGTTATCTATTGGCCGGGACCTACGAGAAGACTCTGGCAGGTGCCGGCCAATAGGAAATAGGATGTGCGTCGTTTTTTTTTCCTTTAAAATATTTTACATTTTTTTACATTTTTTCTACATTTTTCTCATTTATTTAACTTTTTTTCTATTCTGCTCGCTACCATGGAGGTACTGAGCAGAATATCCAACCAGAATGCCGCTTGCGGCATTTGGCTATTTACTTATTGTGAGCTTACTTATAGAGTGAGCTGCCGGAGTTTCGGCTTAGCCGATCCAGATGTTGGATCAGCTGAGTCAAACTCCTTCTGACCGAAGGCAGCCGATGTACGGCTGATTTTAGCCGAGGTACGGCTGAAATCAGCCCTACAAGGCTGAAGTGAATAGCCGAACAGCGTTAAGCTCACTTCACTCCGTGAATAACCCCCATATCGTTTGCGCAGGTATATAACGCTATATGTGAAACAACTGCACGGATTTCGCTCGTTTGCCATTATTTAGCCACGAACGTGCAGAATCTGCTGTATTATCGCGCTTGCACTATTTTGGGGGCCGTGCGGTTTCGTACCGTGCGGTCCCGCAACAGTCTGGACAAAGCACATAAAAGTGCATTGTTTTTTCTGTTTAGAGCGGCTCTGCTCGTATTCGGACAGCCGCTCCAGTGTGAATGGAGCTTTAACCCACGCAAACTCCAAAATACTGCAAAAGCAATAATCCGTCAGATTCCGCACGTTCGTGGCTATATAATGGTCGCAAACGAGCGGAATCCATGCAGTTCAAATATAGCATTTGCGTCCCGTGCGGGTTCCCACATGAGAAACCGCATGGGAAACGCAAACACTGTATGTAAATAGAGACTAAAAGGTTAAAAATCTTCCTATTTACAGCTTAAAGAAAAAAAGTCATTAAATTAACTTACCAGCATCAGGGCTCCTCCCGATCACCCGGTTCCAGTAGAACTCCTACAGTGGGGGGGCCAGGGCCGGATCTCAGTGGGGCCCCCCCAGCATGAGGCTCTCGTGCCTCCGTCCCTCCATCCGCCCTCCGCGGTAGGTCCGCCCCCATCCACTGTGACACGCCCCCACCTCAGAGCTCTTTTCGGCCGCAGCGCTGTAAGAGATCCCGCTCTGTTAAAGCAGCAACGGCAGTGCATAGCGGGCCCGGCCGGGAGGCAGGCGACACTGCCGTCGCCACTTTAACAAACCGGCATCCCCTTCCATGCGGGCTGAAAAGGGCTCGGGGGTCGCTGCCGGCCCCATCTTTGACCCTCGGGCAATGCTCGTATGCTCAGTCCGACCCTCGTAGGGGCCCGGCCGGGAAGATTGTGAGCTCTGCTCCTCACCGGGCCCCCCTCTGTTGTGGGCCCCATTGTGCCTGCATGGGTCACTATGGCGGTAGTTCCGCCCCTGGAGAGGGGTCAACTCTAAGAATGTTGCAAAACAAAAAAAGTGTGTCAAATAAAAAAAGAAAGTTTATGGGACTTACAAAAATGTGTGCATGTTGGTATATTGGATACAATTATCACAAAGTATAAATGTTAATTGACAAATGCTGCATGATCTATATTGTTAATGATGGCTTCCATAAATCCAGGGGATATGCAATGTAGCCAATTAGTCTGGGGGAGGAGGTTGTACGTGGTCATCTTTTTTTAAAGAGCTTTAGAGACAGTTTAGAGACAGTTTGGTGGGGTGAAGCGTTTACTGGTGATTGCCTGGCTATCAGCCTGATAACAGGTCTGTCAGTCCTAGGGGAGTAGAGACAACTGACATTTCTTGTGATTTATCTTAGCCCAACAACTATTGAAATTGTATTATCAATTATAATAAAGGATTGTTGCTCCTGCACTGTATCTGATGACATCAGTGAAGTAAATAAGCATTTAACTCTTACTATCCTAAGTGCGAAACCTTAAAAGTTATTTTTAAAGGCTGACCAGGAGTCAGCTTTAATCTTCAACACTTTCTTAGTCATTGACCTAAAACAGCAACTTATATATTTACGTCTTATCTCACTGCAGGTGTTTCTAAAGGATTTCAGCATATAAGAATTAAAGGGGGGGGGGGGCCTTTATTAGAAAAATTAAGGAAAAA
>NW_017306308.1:177046-220197 GCF_000935625.1 Nanorana parkeri
ATTACTAGAAAAATTAAGGAAAATACAAAAAAATTTTTTATTGTCAGCTTGGTCTAAATTGAAGATTGTAATCTGACTCTTACCCAAAAGTCAAGCCAGCTATTGGCATTGAATAAGTTAGGAATTTAGACAGATTCATGATATTAGATTAACATTTTTGTTTTGTTTCTTTTTATTATCCTTTTGATTTTTCACATCTATTTTATTTAGCTACATCTATTTTATATACTCCTATAGTCTGAATTAATATATTTTATTTAATCATTTGTTAATTGCAAGATTAATTGAGAAGATATTCAAACAAAAATATTATACATGTAATGAATAGGGACAACTCATTTTTAAATAAAGAAAAAACAAAGAACTGCATATTTTTCAACAGAGTTGTTAGAATTTTGATTCATATTGTATACATCTCTAAGTCCTGTTGTATTGTATTTTACAAAATAGTTTATAAACTTGTCACTGAAAAGAACCTCATGATTCACTTATACAGAGGGGTGGTTTGAGGGTGGGGGTTAGGGAACGTGACCATGTTTCATGTTACACCCTAAATATTGGTCAGAAAGCTGGAGTATGCCTTTAAAGTGAATGCTTTACCTGAACCATACCATAATAATAATACATAAAATACATACATCTTTATAAAACGATCCAAGTGAATGAAATTCCACCAAAAAGTGTCTAAATACCTGTCTTTGAAAATGTTTTAAAGTGGTCACATGACTGACAGGACTGCAGGGAGCCTTCTTGCTCACCAAAGATTAGTTCACTCCATTCTACTTCCTGTTATGATAGGTGCACCAAGGGTATGAATAGTCAGCATGGCTCCAGATGGGAGCTGCTGTCAATTGCTACATGGAGGGCTGAAAGGGGGTGTGAAAGCGGCTGTGACCTGCTGTTCCCTGTGCTTGTCTGCCAAAGCTACCATGGTTCTAAACTCATGAATGGCTTTGACAGAATAGTTGCAGAGGACACGGAATCACCAGGTATTTTGAGTTGCCTAGTATGAAAATAAACTTATAAGCATATATTATCATTGAACAAAAAACACTTATTAATGATTCAAGTAATTGTTTTCAGGTTTACAAATACTTTACCTTAGCTTTCTTTTGGTGTGTGGGAGAAAAAAATAGCGCCTAGGACAAACCCTCACCAATTTAGGGGCACACAAGCTCCATGCAGATTTTGTCACTGGTCAGGACAAGAGTACTAAACAGGAGGCAACATTTGTATAAAAGTATAACAGATGAAAAATTAGGGGTCTATTCACTCAGCTGCCGACAGCAGCTGAGTTAATAACCGACCCGAAGTGAGCCGAACGCTGTTCGGCTATTCACTTCAGGCTTGTATGGCTGATTTCAGCCGTATATCGGGTGGCTTCGGGTCGGCCAAACATGCTCTGCTACTCGCTGCTGTTCAACCTATTCTCATAGACGCTGAACAGCAGTGAGTTAATAGCTGAATTGCAGAGGAGCGGCATTCGGCTCGGCTATTCTGCTCTGTGGTACCGAGCAGAATAGAAAAATAGTTTAAAAAGTAGAAAAAAAAGTAAAATGATTGTGCAGAGGTAGCAGTGACAGCTAGCTCCGCCCAACTGTTTTCTATTTGCCGGGCGGTACTGCTGCCGTCCAAAAAAAAAATCACCATAGTAATGCATAGCTAAATTCCTATTGGCTATTTCACTTTGCAATAGCCAATAGCAAACTAGCTATTGCACCTGCCCTCTGCTGCGGTCAATCACCAGAGGGGGACCTGATGGAGAACTGCACGTCCCCCTCTGATGATTGACAGCAGCAGTGGGCGATGAAAAAAAAAACCTAGCACGGAAAGGTTTACTCTGCTCGATCGAGCAGAGTGAACCTTTCTGGGAGAAAGTATTAGACTCCCAGAGCGTCTGGGAGAGTAATGACAGATGGCGTCCCTGGTTACCAGGTAACACGGAAAGGCCGATGTGATACCATAGCAGCCCGGCAGGGTTCTCAGTGTGTAATGACAGCACCCCTGGTTACCTGGTAACCAGGGGCACTGATCTCTCTGCAAGTGGCCGGAGCCAGCCGTAAGATGACGGCTGGCTCCGCCCAGCTGTCAGAAGCAGGCTGTCGGCAGCTTCGGCTTTCACCTCGGCTGAGTCAAGCAGAGGCATATGCCCTCGCCTCCACTGAGCCACTCGGCCAACTTCGTGAGCTGTACGGGCTATAGTGAATAGCCCATACAGCAGCCCTTCGGTTCTACTGAAATGAAGGGGTCCTGGGGCCGAAGCTAGCCGAAGGATCATCCAAAGCTACGGCTAGATCCTTCGGCAGCTTAGTGAATAGACCCCTTAATAAAACAATGTTTATCAAAATCAAATACTAACTAGTTCCTGTATTAATTGCTTAAAAAAAGGAATTAAATATGTTCATAAAATCAAATGCAGAGTTTAAAGTAGATACAAATACTTTACATTATGTGACTTTAATTATACCATGTATATACTTTTTATACATTATTCCTTTGTTTTACTTCATTAAGTAATAATGAATCCTTAAAACAAAACCAACTCTGCTGTCTAGTCAGCAAGAGTGCATTTAGTTCTATAGGTTTGCATCAAACTAATTAGTCTAAAAGGAAATAGGTTAGGGTGTAAAATAGGTCTTTTTAGGTTCTCTTGTGAAAGGCAGTTAACTTAATTAAGTCAAACCACTAATTGTTAAATATTTTTCAGGCATTAGCAGAGCTGCTCTGAATTGTAATTAAATTTTGATTTTAGTGGTATTTTCATGGATTAAAGGCACAATCTGCTGAGGCACTGGGTTACTTAATATTCACTTCATTGCTCCAGCTGCCTTCAGTTACATTAAAAAGAACAGGAAAAAAGATGGCAGAAAAGGATGAAGTAATGAGCAAGTTATTCTTTTTAAGTCAGATCTGCAATGTATAACATAGTACAAATAGATATGATCAGTGTGACACACAACTAGGCATTTGAAGCAATTTCATTTGAGATTGGTAAAAAAAAATGTTTGGCTTTTATACTGTATTTCTCCAGGTTTGCTGTGCACAGGCTTTCTGCTTCATGGCACAAAATCTAATACAATTCTATTCCAGTGAATTATTATCTCAGTGGGAATCCAGAAAGATTGTTAGCCAATTCATATTGCTAAACTGTTATTTGTCCCATGCATTCATAAATGAACCATACACGTCTGTGTATAATTATTTAAAGCCCCAAAGGAATCTCTAAGGATGGTTACTTGGCTTTGAATTTGAGTTACATGAGGATCACACAAGGGTGACCAGATGCACAGTCCTACAGTGATTAATGAAGCAATGCTTATAATGCTGCTTAAAGAAGCTTCCACACAATGTAAACCTTATTGTATCTGAGCTACTTCTTCATAATTAGTAAACGTAAAGTCAAATTTGTTTTGTCTTGATATCTTATTTCAGAAATGTTCATTTAACCTGAAAACATCTACTGAAATACATGGATTGAGTTTAGATTGTATTATTAGTAATTTTTATTAGGAATTATTTGCTACACCCAAATGTGCAATTTTGTTGTTCAGGATTATGTTTTTATTGCCTTTTTGCCTTATTGAGCATAAAAGAGAAATTACGCCAAACACTTATAAATGTATAACATGTCAAAATCTGAAATAGTTTTTTTTAAACAAAATTTACACCGACATCTCTGATCTGCATATTTGTTCTGTTTAGGGCCCCCAAGGATGGCATACCTACCTAGCAAAAAAGTCCTCTATAGTGCTGCGATGTCTGCACTGGATTTTCAATCCTTTCTGTGGATAGGTGACTAGACATGTAACCCCGCAAAAAAATGTGTTCCGTTTAATTTCAGATTTTCATTTCTTTCATTTTCTTTTTGATTTCAGATTCTAAATTCAATTCGGTTTGTTATTCGGATTTTGTATCCGTCCAAATTTTCGTTTCGGAAAGATTCACAACAGGAAGTTACATGACTGTGTCGCGCGTCCAATTTAGTTCAGTTTTGAATGCAATTTGGACAGATCTGAATTTTCATTAAAGGACCATTCAGATTTGTTTGCATTCGGACATGTTTGAATTCGGAAATTCAGATGCATCCAAATGTCCGAATTTAACAAAATTTGTACAAATATCCATTTGGAACTAAATGAAATGTACATGTCTATTGGTGACCATAAACTGAACTTTGCAACAAGATGAGACCAGTCTAGTGTTTTGTAAAGTGGTAGAATTCTGCATGCTTCCCTAGCATAATTATCATTTTTTATGCATGATAGTAGTCTGCTTGCATTGTTAGCTGCAGCTTGGTGTTGCATGCTATTGTAATAAGTCTGTGGTTTACTAGAACTCACAAACCTTTTTAACTTCACATTTTTCAATATTGAACCTCATCTGCTATGTATTTGCCCACTCCCCTACTTTATCAAGTTCTTCCTGTAATGTTGATATATCCTTTGTTGAGTGTATTACCCTGTATAATTTGGTATTATCAGCAAACACCACCACTGGACTCTTAATACCAAACTCAACATTGTTAATAAACAGGTTAAACAGTATTCACCCTTAGAGAGAACCCTGAGACACACCAGTGACAACCCTAGACCATTTTTTAAAATGAGCCATTGATCGATACTCTAATGTACCCACACCAATTGACTGTAGTTTGTAAATTAGGAATTTATGGGGTGCTGTATTGAATGATTTCGCAAAATACAGATAGCCTATGCCCACTGGACATTCTCCATCTAAATTGCTACTTACTTCCCCATAGAACACTAAAAGGTTAGTCTGACCGTAACAGTTTTGAATAAATCCACATGTATTGTTGCTTATGATACTATTGCAGACAAATTCTTGAATATAGTTTCTTACCATTCCTTTAAAATGGAAGTAAAGGTTTTTTAATGCAGATTGGCAGGCTTTTTATGGCAGAAGAGACTGTACATTACTGTACATTAAAGGAGAACTATGAGGTGAGTGAAGATCACTCATCCTCATAGTTCGAGCCGAGGCAGAGCCAGCTGTCACTTACGCAGCTGGGTGGATCTCGACAGTAATGTAGAGAGCTGTAGCTTGCGATATATTGAGCTTTGGGTCACGAGGGAAAGCTAGTATATGTCCTCCTGTGACCCTTAAGAGAACTATGGGGAAAAACACTTACACCATAGTTCTCTTTTAAATACATTACTATTAGCATTACTGTTTTGTTTATTAAACCTTTTTTTTTTCATTATTATACGAAGACTGTATTAAATACACCTGTCTTCTCCCTGTCATTTGTGACCAACTTCCCATGCTCATCTTCTACGGAAACTGTATTCTGTTCTTACCTTAATACTATTAATTTACTTTTTACTGACTGTACCAATATGTTTTTCGTATGCTATTTTAGCTGCCCTTATTTTGCTTTTATATTTCTTATTGCATTACTTGTAGCGCTGAAAATGGCAACGTTGGCCCTTCCATTTAATACACTGGTGAATTCTTTTTGTTTAATATGTCCCTAAAACACTTTCAATTGTCCGCAGTAGTCTTTGTTAGAAATATTTGGTACTATTTGGTATCATATAGCAAGGAGCGCAGCTTATTGAAGCTTTTTTTGCACAGGGAGTTACTTCGTCCTGGTACAGAATGGTGCTGAGACTGAACACTGAGCTGTGCTTAGAAAAGAAAGAGCTAACAGGCAGGGAGTAGCATTTATGACAGTAGAGACATACAGGGGTTGATTTACTAACCTTATAAACACACCACGAACATGTATACACCTCTGTAGTGTGTTCCCTCCCAGCATGATCTATGGGTGGAATCTAAACACCTTTGTAGTGTGTACACACCCAGCAGGTGTGTTGTGCAAAGCCCTGCATGAATTGCAAGGTGATGTTGTGTAAATTAGCTCTATGTTGTGTTGCTTGTGTTGATGAATGCAGGAATGTAAATGCATGAGCTAACCATTTTTGTCTAAACTGTGAAGCAGCATTATATATGCATCATGTGCATGATTTTTCCATATATGGCATTAGTGGAAATATGCTTTTAGAGACTTTTTGGTTGATAAATACGTTTTGCTGTGTGAAAATCACACGCACCTGGTGCGTGCGTGTGTTTAGGTTAGTAAATCACCCCCACAGAGTCTGTTCTCTAATAGAAAGCCTACCTGACAGTGGGATTTTTAAAACATGATTTACTTCTGCTTTAAATTAATTATTGTAAGTGTATGTAAAGGCAAAACTTTTATTTCTAGTTATAGATGAAGTGGGAATGAGTTAGACTCTCTGTGATATTCTGTGGTCTGTGTGTCCACTGGTAGAGAATTACCACTGTTTGTCCTGGTGACCATTGTTCATTGACAAAGTAATCCTAAATTTTAGAACAAGAGGTGATAGTTAATCTTCCCAAGGGCACACATGTTTAGGTGCCAACTGTCTTTGGAAAGATTTTCTTTTGCTTCCTGTTGCATCTTCAGGACAGGAAATGAGTATATATTCCCGGCAAGACACAGACAGCACAAAATACCTTACAAGGAATTTTAACCATCCAAAACTAAAAAAAGACTATTCACAAAATAGACTATGCAAACATCTTAAGGAAACCCATAATTATTTTAACATGTGTATGGCTTGGTATAAGTATTTTACAATATGTGTCTGGTGTAATAGAAAACTGGTAGAAAATGGTCCCTTGGATCACTCACCAGTTTACTATGTGCAAATTGCTAGTGGGTCCCAACAGAGGAAGCCTGTGCTGCATTTTATGAACTGTTTTCCTCCTATCTAGCAGCAACTGTTAAACACTGAAACACGTTTGAAAGTAAAACCTCTATAGCTATCACAATTTTCTTTGTTTCACTACATAATGAGCCTGTAGCTTAACCCCTTCATGACTGGAGACATACACTGTACATCCCCAGCATCAAGTACCCAAATGACTGACCACGTACACTGTACGTGCTCAGCTATTTGGAGCTTTTAAAAGCCAGTTCATTATTGAGGCATCCATTATTAAATTAATTAAGCTTTTGTAAAAGCTTAATTATTTTATTATTGAAAGAATTACGCTTTTAAAGATACCTGATCGCTGACAGCGGTCGAGTATCTGACAGTGACAACAGAGCCGTGTGAACTGCTCTGCTATATCACAGTTTTAACATCTCTGTTCTAAGAACATCAGAAGTCTTTAGTGACATCTGAATCTGACATGCTGCAGGTTCAGTCACTAAGGTTATTACTGGCTGTTCCCAAGTTTGAAGCAGCCTAACAATTACCAAAAATTAAAAAAATAATTCAATTATCAAGCAGACATAGTGGCTGCTTAATATAATAGACACAAAAGTGTAAATATACAAAAAAGTGTAAAGAAAAAAAATTATTTAACAAAATAAAAATGTATATATACAAATATATTTTATCCTTTTTATCCTATAATTATTATACAAATTAACCCCTTACAATAAAAAAATCTGCAGCTGAGCTGCAGATTTGTTTTTCACACTAAGGGGTTATTTTTCTATTTAACCCCCTCATGACTAGTGCAGGGCCGAACACCCTCATGTTCGGATCGAATTCGAACTTTAAAACATGTGAAAAGTTCAAATTCGAACTCGAACTTAAAGCAAGTCTATGGGGGTAAAACTTTGAAAATCAAATGTCCCAATTTTGAAGCCTTATATGCAATTTATTGGCCATAAAAAGTGTATGGGGATCCGAGTACTGCCCTGGGGGACATGAATCAATGAAAACAAAACTTTTTAAAAATACCATTTTTAAAGGAGCAGTGATTTTAACATCACTTAAAGGGTAACAATAAAAATGAAAAATTCCTTTAAATATCGTGCCTGGGGGTCCCCTTGAACTGCACTGCATGAGACATAAGAGAAACAAACACCAGGCACCTTTCCTGGTGCAATAAAGCCTTTTAATCTGTTAAAACATATACAATAAATATATATGTACTCACAAGGAGAGCACAGATAAAGCATCAATGGACATTAGTCCTAAATGGCTGACTTGCAAGGACAAAAACACACAGCTGAATGCGTTTTTGGGGCACACCTCCTTCTCCAGATCTAGGTGAAACGTATTCAGCTTGTTTGTGTGTTTTTGCCGATTCTCTGCATTGTCCTTGCAAGTCAGCCATTTAGGACTAATGTCCATTGATGCTTTATCTTTGCTCTCCTTGTGAGTACATATATATCTCTTATATATGTTTTAACAGATTAAAAGGCTTTATTGCACCAGGAAAGGGACCCGGTGTTTGTTTCTCTTATGTCTCATGCAGTGCATGTTATCCCTTGTCTGAAACATGGCAGCCTTTTTGGGATCCCTTAAAGCATCGTTCTTTGACCGCAAGGAGGGTTCTTTTTAGGCACTGGTCTATGTGTGTGTTTTGGTCCCCTTAAACTGCCTGTATGGCGCATCTGTATAGAATGTATAGAACCTGCTGCAGCAAAACTGACATTTGTAAAGAAAAAAATTACTTTTTTTTTAAAAGCATGCGGTCCCCCCTCTCAAACAATACCAGACCCTTTAGGTCTGGTAGGAATGTTATGAGGGACCCCATTTAAAAAAAAGCGTGGGGGGGAAAAACTTGGGGTCCCCTCTAACATTCCCAACCAGACCCTTGATCCGAGCACAGGCCTGGCAGGGCAGGAAAGGGGGGACGAACGAGCGCCCCCTCCCTGCGATACCAGGCAACATGCCCCCGACACTGGGAGGGTGCTTTTCCAGGGTCACCCCTGGAAGGGGTCTCTTCCCACAAGCCCTGAGGCATTGGTTGTGGGGGTGCAGGCAGGGGGGTTATTCACATCAGGGTACTCCTTTAATAAAGGGGCACCCAGATGCGCCCCCCCTTGTGAATGAGTAAGCAGTACTTGTACCCATTCACGAAAGGGTTAAATAAAAGTTTTAAAAAAGAGGTCAGGCTTTTGAAAAAATCCTTTATTTGGAAAAAAAACTAAAGACAAGGTGCAAGGCTTTAGCCAATCAGGGCTCACAAGGCGCAGTGCCTTGTGCGGGGTGCTCGGCGGGCGAACAGTCTGCCGAACATCCCTTAAAGTTTGTGTGTTCACCGAACACAAGAACTGCCGATGTTCGAGTCGAGCATCGAGGCCATCACTATTCATGACAGCGTTGTTGAAAGTATGTCGCTGTCACTAAGTGTGTCAGTTATTAACAGTGACATTGTAGGCTACCTAACCACTATTAGGTTTTAGAGAAAAAAAATACAGTGTTAGCTTTTTGTGTTTAGGCCCAAATGTACAAAACAAAACTCAAATCCTAGGGCTGTGAGGTGTTTCCAAATAAAGGACAAATAAATACAATTATTTTAATGCATTTTATTTAGCTGTACTATTTTTCTAAAAACAATAATAATCAAAACTGGGGAAAAAGTGTTTTCTTTAAGTTTTTTTCCTCTTTTTTATATTTTATTCATCCTAAGTGAGGTGTTAGGCACATATATGTGATATAATCATATTGTCATATCTGTCCTCTAAAATGTGTGTGTGCACTTAGTAAGAAAGTATATTACTGACATGGAAGAATCACACAGCAAAATTTAAAAACTGCTTCAGTCATTAAGGAACAGAAACTGAAAAAAAAGCTCAGTCATGAAGGGGTTAAAAATAAGTTGGTAACGGAAACTCCGATGTTTTTACCATGAAAGATTCCCTTCTTGAGTTATAAGCAAATAGAGCGTCTAATCCAGGACCACTCTGGATTTGTGTGAATCAAGTCACTAGTCACTTGGTGTTAGAAAGAAAATCTGGAAACTAACCAAAATGCAGTAATAAACAAGAGGAACTCTCAGTGTTAAGGGTATATTACAGAAACAGGAGTCTTAAACACAAACCTAGTTGGTAGAGAGTTCTTTATAGAGACCATGTAAGGATGGAAATATAAAGCAGTCATCAATGTTGTCATTGCTTTGTTTTTTCATTGTGCTGACTCTGGGCCTGTCATCCACATCCTTACTTTACTACCCAGTGTATCCCTGACCGAGAACAAACATGCATCCTGTAAAGTCTGTAAACCCATTCTGTATGCTTGTTCAAGGTTAGCAATTCACTAAATGATAAAGTCAGGATCAGAATGACTGTACTCTTTAAAAAAAAAACATTAAGAATGGGCTTCCATATTTCTACACTCATCTTCCTCATTATAAAAAAGATAGAGATTAGGGTGCAAGTTTAAAATCGGTTCTTTCTTCCATCAGCAAGCATTTGTATCCCAGGATAAATATGAATTTGTATTATTTACCTCCTTGTAATTAATTTGGTTGCAGTATATGGCATAATGCCTATAAAAACAATAATGGGACTCACGGCATTTGAAATAAAAGCTGTTTGGTTTGTCACATATGTCATTTGATTTTTTTTCCTGCATTTCTCGAGCTGTTATTTTCCAGTGCAGGTTGGAATCAAATTTGTTGCTATGGAGTTTTAAAAAGATAATTTTTTCTTGAACATTTTTATAAACAAAAGCCCATATAGTCAATAATTTACACATTAGTCCCTAACATTTTATATGACACTATATCATATGGTTATCTTTCAATAAGAAAATATTTATTTTAGAAATGAAAGATGCCAGGTAATAGCAAATTGTGTATGTACATTAAATTAAAAAATGCCTTCACAACTCTAACTAGTCACTCTGGACTGAAAAGAAAGAGCAGAGAGAGAGTAATTCATACCAGAACTATATAACAAACGCAAATGAACAATAAAAATGATACATTAGGTACTAAAAAAGATTACAAGAATAATGCGCTCACTTATTGTGCATTCATTAAATTGACTTCCCTGTGTAATTACTTTACCATTTCTATTTGTTATTCAGTGCAGACCTTTGAATCATTAAAAGGGATTGTAAATATTGCACAATTCACTACAAACGTTATGGTCTATTAAACTCCCTTTCCAGAATGTTCAGTGCTCAGCAGGGTCACAAGGTTCCTCTTGACTTAGAATTCACAGGGCTTGAGGAATGTGTGCTTGCCAGGTGCAGCACAGTCAAAGAATTCATTTACTTTCAGAAAACATATCATGTTCCTAATAAAGGTGATGGTTAACATTTTTCTCTGAAAAATGATGACAATGATTACTAGACAGTACCAGTAACCTAATTAAAACAGCAAGAAAGGTTGCAAAACAACTAAAAATTGAATGGTTGCATACTGGGATTGATTTACTAAAGGCAAACAGGCATTTCATTGTGCAAGGGAATTTACACTTTGCAGTGGAATTATTCGGTATTCTTTGCAAAGTAAAGTTTCACCACATCCACCAAGCTAAGATCTTCAGTGTCTGGAGTCAAGTGTTTGGAGACTATTTGACTGTGACATTATAGGTACACCCTGGATTAAATAGCATTATGTAGGAAACTATAGAAACTGTCGGTGACATAAAAAGGGACATGCAGTCAGGGGAGGCAGGTGAGGCAGAGCCTCACCTAGCATTATGAAGTAAAAAGGTGTCAGCTTCAAGGCTGAAGCTAACAGCTTTTTCTCCATTCAGAGTGGCTTGTTACAGGTTACGCAGCAGGGAAAGCCTCCCTGGACCTGCTTTTGACAGGTAGTTAAGTTACACAGCAGTGGGCTTCCCCACTGCTTGTGTAACCTAACTTGGTGAGGCAAGAGCTGTCACAGCCTCTACTCTATGTTAGAAGGGGGAGCTCTGTGAATGGTTTGGACCAATGGCAAATTCCATTGGTCCAAGCTGTCCAATCAAAAAGAAGGGGAAAAAAAGGAAGGACATCAATCTTGATGCCTCACCAGTGACAAGCAAGTGAGGGACAGGGAGGCTCCTCACTGTCTTCTCCCTTTCTCCTCCCCACACAGCTTGGTTACCAAGCTGGGGCGGGGCTTCGGCAGGATGGGGGCAGAGCTTTTGAAGGATGGGGGCAGAGCTTCATCGGACAGGGGGATGCCTCACCCAGCACAGAAGGCACGGCACATCACTGCATAAAACGTATTATTGCAGATGATTAAATGCCGTGCAATCAATTTTTAAATAAAAGCAAATAGAAAACTTCACAAATTAACTCAAAATATAAGTATTTATGACCAGAATACATCTAGAATGTTGAAAATAAAATGCTAGCCTAATGCTGAATTGCTACCTTGTATACTATATATGCAGCAATACTATGTGAGAGAAGCTTTATGCTTATCTGTCCAGTGTTTGGTGTGTTGAAACTTCACTCTAAGTACTGATACTATCTGACACATGTCCCTTACTGGTGAATGTGGTTCCTCCTATCAACCCCTACATCACTACAGAATGCTGTAGTAATGTGGCCGTTGGCAGAAGGAACCACTGAGCATTGAGGAAAGAGACTTACATTCTGGGAAGTCAGTGGAAGAGTTCTCTTAACCCCTTCATGACTGAGGCCCTTTTTTCAATTTTTGCACCCATGTTATATTCCACATTTTAGGCCTGAAAATGACGTAAAACCCCCCAACATTATATATTTTCTGAATGCCAAGACCCTATAGAATAAAATGGTGGTAGTTGAAAATTTTTATGTTGCGCAATATTAGCGCAACTCCTTATTAAACCCCAAAATTTAGTGACAAATTTAATTAAATGCCCCAAAACACAACAAATTACCAATTTTTTTAATGAAATATAAAAGATGAGGTTACAACGAGTAAAACGATACCCAACATGCCCAGTTTACAGATTGCGTGCGACCGTGAAACGGCGAAAAACTGCAGTACCCCAAAAAGTCAATAAAAGACAACTTCTGTTGTAAAGCCGACAGTCGGCTCTACAAGTTTAAACAGACTCCCGGCGGCAAAAGTCGCCGGGAGTCTGTTTAAACAGCCCCGATGCTGGCGACGTACACTGTACGTCGTCAGTCACGAAGGGGTTAAATGGAGTGACGGTCTGGTAGTGCAGACAGTGACATTGGGTAATAAAGACCATTTAGAAATGTTTATTTTTTTACCAATAGGGTCACTTTCAAATCCTTTTTTCCTCCTTTCTAATGCCCATACTGCAGGCGAAAATGTTATCTTGAGCCACTAAGATATTTTATAAAATGTTATTTTTTTAAGTGTTTTTTAACTGTGTGCTGCAATAGAGTTTAATTAACCACTGTTAAACCCCCTTCCTGGCCAGGCTATTTCTCAGTATTCAGCGCTGCGGTACTTTGGCTGACGTTTATTCCGTCATGCAACGCTGTACTGAAACAAATTTTGTACCATTTGTTTGGGGACAGATAGAGCTTTCTTTTGGTGGTATTTAATCACCACTGGGGGTTTTATTTTCTTACTATAAACAAAAAAGTAACTACATTTTGAAAAAAAAACTGTTTCCCTTTGAAATGTTATGGAACATTTATAATCACCCCAATAATTTGGTCAAATATAAAATACAGGGTCACGTCGGGGAAATAGACACCAAACATGTCAAGCCTTAAAATCGCACGAGCCCGCGAAATTGCAGAAAACGACCACACCCAAAATTTACCATAAGATTTTACTGCTCATCAGCTTACTGTTATCAGTAATTAATGGCCCTAAAATGATTGCTCGCACTCTTATGTTCGCTGCGATATGTAACATGTGCGGCACAATAGGCGTCGCTTTTGCGCGCTGGTGCACCCGACACATGCTTGCGTGTGTATGTGGGGAGCCAGAGACTTGTGGGGGGACAGGGTATTCAAGACCCCTGATGTCACCTGGGGACCCCCCAGAGAAGCTGATGAAACAGAGGTCTGCTTTATTAGTTTCTCTCCGGCTTCTGTACTGGAGAGTGACAGAGGAATGCGGCAGTGGTGTAATAAAATCACTTCCTGCATTCGGGGACAGGAGAGGAGATCAAAGGGGATTGTGTACTGACCTCCCTTTGATCTCCACTGACAGAGTTGCTGTACCAGTCCCAGCCACCCTCCCGCTCCTATAAGGTGCATTTTTTTCTCATAGAACATTGGCGGAGACTGATTATTGAACGGATATATCTCGTGGAATTTGTGGGCACTTTTACTAAAGTGTGAATTATATAATAGACTTTAGTTCTGAGCACAGTTGGATTCAATTGTATACTATTTATTTAATGCACTGGATCTACACAAGAACTAACTATTATATTTTGAACTTATTTACATATTTTTTTACTTTCTACAAAATGGAGTTTGACTATCTCGATTTCATAAGACACTAGGTCTGATTTCCTATATTCATGTGCCTGTGCCTAGCACGGAGAACAGGATCTGCAGAATAACCAGATATTTGAACGTATCTATTTATTTTTTATTTATTTATTTACACTTTATATACCGGAGTCTGTATTTCAGTGAATGATACTGATTTAATTATTTAGACACTAGGCTTGATTTGTTACATTTAGGGGTCTATTCACAAAGCTGCCGAGGGCAGCCGAGTGAATGACCGATCAGAAGTGAAGAGCGCGGTGCAGGAATTTTGAGATTAGCTGGCATGTGTTACTCTGGGTCCCAGAGCTGGCACTGGTGCTGTTGACCACACTGAATACAGAGAGGGTGTGGACAGCATGAAGTGCAATACAAGAACCTGTATTTTATAAAAAATAAGATTATGGTGATTACAGTTCTATTTATCCTAACAAGTGGTTAAATAAAGGTGTACTTTATCATTGTACTGAGCTTGCTCAGAGGGTCAAAGGTGTTTGATACACATTCTCTGAGTTACTGAGAATGCTCAAAGTTGTAAAGGGGATTAGTGCAATTGGTTATAGAAGTATTAGCTGACATGTGATACTCTGGGTCCCTTAACTGGCACAAGCGCTGTGGGCAGCACTGAATCCGTAGGGGGTGTGGACAGCACAGGCAATACAAAAAACCTGTATTTTATAAAAATAAGATTATGGTGATTACAGTTCTTTTTATCCTAACGTGTGATTAAATAAAGTAAAATAATGTATTTTTATTTGAAGGCTGATAAGGATGTATATACAGTATTTCACTGACACATGGGTTTTTGGGTCAGAAAAATAGGCAGTGGGTAGTGGCAAACAGTGGGACCTGTTGGTTGGAGATCTGATTTTCGGAAAATAGAGGGGGAGGAATAGGTTTGATGCTCTATAGCCTGCAGTTGAAAATCAAAGGACATAAGAAGATAAAACGGAAAGTTATGTTAACAAAAGCCATATTAAAGCAATAAAAGTATAAGACAGTGATCAATTGTATGCTTATAAAACAGTGTTATACACAGGGCTCAAAATTTACACTCGCCTGCTCGCATTTGGCGAGTGGAAATGCAGTGCAGGCGAGTGGAAATGCAATCAGGCTTGCGGTCACAGACCGCGTACCTGACCCATGGGAGCAGCTGCTTCTGCTGGGCTGTCTCCCTTCCATTCGGCCAGAGCTCTTCACTGAGCTCCGGGTTGAAAACAAAAGTGATTAGTAAGGTCTGCAGACCTTACTAATCAATGGTGCTTTTCTGTATATAACTTGCGGTTTCCTGGAAATTAAAGGGCCAATTATTCTATCCATCTTTAAAATTTCCCAGTGTTTCTTGATAATTTTCTCACAGTCTCTGTATTGAGCGGTATAATTAGTTATAAAGGACAAGGGGTAGCCAGTCTCCTCTCCTTGTTTCTTATTTCCTCTCAAAAGATAGCAGAGATGTAATAAACTCCCTAGCAGTATTTGGAGATAGTGGCAGCTTGATCTTTTTTACTATAGATGTTGTGTCACTATATACAAATATTCCACATAAATTAGGATAATTTTCCTTTCCAAGACAAAAGTCTTCTACACTTCACAGCAAGAACCTAGCACATGTCACTAACCCCTATATAGTGTTACAGATCTGAGCCTCTCATGAGTACCTTCCATGCACAGATAACTCAACTATGCAATTCTGCAGATTTATGAGCTATTCTGAGGAAACAAATAACTAGGTTTTATTATAAATTAAGTGGTACTGCAAAGGTAACTTCAAACTATTGCATATATAAATACAATTGAACACTGTTGTAAAAAGTATATTGTTTTATTACATTAAATAGTAAGATAAATACATTCCAGGTTTTCTGGGGGAGATTTGAAGACACTGTCAACCTAGTACTGCAGAACATGAACAACAGGGAAAAGTGTCCTTAGAGAAATAATATGTAATCTCTGTCCTTAAAAACTGAAGCACAAAAACAATCAAGTTCCTGCACAAGTCCACAATGTAATTACATATTCCTAAATTCTTCCACTCATGAAGAGCCTTAACCTTCTGAATAACTGTGGATCACTCTTGTTCACCACTCTTGTTCTTTTTATTCTGATTGTTATCTTCCTCAAGTCCTCTTCTAAATGATTAATCTGCCTTATTCTGTGTCTGCTCCTCTGGTAAAACACTCCTTGTCTCCTATTACGGTCCATTTTTCTGGCATTCTCTGCAAGGGCTGTAACCACCTGCAGTTAGTCTAAAACTCTTTGTTTTATATACACTGACTTGTACATATCTCTGGGTTACCTGTACCCTGTAATTCTTCAGCCAAAAATTATCTTCTCCTCTCAACCTCTTAGAAGCTTAAGTGATGTCATCATGGTCCCGGTTTCAAAGCTAGGTAACCTCAGGTTATACCTGGCCTCATGACTATATGGAAAATGATCCTTTTAAAGAAAGCTTCTGCTGATCAGCATCTTCTCACACCTGCACATCCACCTTATTAAAACCTTGGGAAGGTATGAACAGATGACCGGATATCCGCCCTACAGATTTGAGAACAGCTCAAGAAAGTCAATATGAAAGACAAAATTACATTTTATAAAAAATTTTTTTTAAAGATTTTAAGAGGTCTTAAATAGGTCCTGGGTGTTATAGAAGCTGCTGTAAGTATCCTGGACACGTGCCGTAAATATTCCCTCATTATTCACTCATACATTTTTTTCCACTAGAACAATTGACAGCCAGCAAAAAAACAAAACGGTTTTACAGTATAAAAGTGAATAAAAAGAATATTAATATTGCTCATGCAGATTAATAAGCAAAATTGAGACTTTGCATTCCAACAACATTTTGCTGACAGCAATATTGATAAATCCCTTTAGTAAAAACTACTCTGCCCATACTTTTAAGTCACATCTATCAGTGGCTTTCATTTCCTTGCCACATCTATCAACTTTCATAAACAATAAAGTAAACACAATACTAATGCATCATTTTCAAAGTCTAGAGCACCTTTAGGGGCTCAAAAATTTGGGGCACTTTAAATGCAAATGTTAACACCTCCCAATTATTTTTATTTGGCTCCTTGTCATAGTGATGGTCCATGATCATCACTATGACAAAAAAGTAGGAATGTAGTAAGAGGTGGGAAAGTGTTTAATATGACAGGTTAGGAAGTTTTGGATGAATTTTAAAGGTATATGCTGTTACTGCTAAGCTAGTTTATGAATGATTATGGAACCTGTGTTCATAATGAACAGCATCATTCATAAACCTGTGTTTATGAATGATTATGGAACCTGTGTTCATAATAAAAAACACTGAATGATAATGATTTTCATGGGAGTATATAATGGAAGAAACATTGGTAGTCTTCAAAACGTGCTAAAGACCACCTGGTGCCATAGCTTTACTGGAATATTGTTTTGTGGACAGTTGAGACAAAATGTGACATAAAATATTGCAAATGTAATAGAGTTTTCAAAACCAACAGGTTTATTAAATCATAATCAGAAAATGTGTGGACTCTCCCAGAAATAAACCAGAGGCTGCAGAAGATTCACCAGTATTTGAGCAACCAGATGTTACCCAAGTAGTCCTTAAAGCCTAATTAAAGTTGGACTCCTCTTTATTTCTTTATAGTTTCGTACCATTGCATTTAGGATTTGTGACTGATTTTTGCTTCTGAATGATTTAACATACATTTTCCTCTTCATGAAAATGCTGCTTTCTGCCCTCCAACAAGTGTGTTCAAACATACATGTACTATAGAGAAAGAGAGAGGGCATGTCAGACTAGTTCGGTTACTGAGTTTGATCAGAGCACCAGTTCTAACTCCGGTCCGCATTGGACAGTATAGTTATTTTTAGGTGCTGTACACAACCATTGTAACATAAAAATTCAGGTGAGACTATAAAAATTGAGGCTTTTGGTACAATGTCTATCTCACTATATTTCTCAGGCTTTAACTGTTTTTTATGAAACCCAGTACCGTACAAGTATTGTAGACACTCTAACGTATAATGGAGGCCACACTGGTAAGTATGGTGTGCTCTTATGTGTAGTATATTCTAAAAAGATATTACAGCTCTTTTAGAAGATGCAACACTTCTTGACCTGCCAGTCTTTTGAACATTGCCTGTAGGACCAAACATCTTTTAAAGTAGTGTACATGTTCACACAAATGAAGATCCATTTAAAGTAGTATCCTAGTCTGCTATTAACTATACAAATAAACCCCAATTTGCTTTGTCACTTGAAAAACACACATTGTAAGGAGACTGTCTAGTAAAGCAGGTAGAGTCAAGTCCTTACAATATTTGAAGATAAAGTTTAAGCATGCCTTTGACTAGACATACAGGCATGCATACTTGTTTAGGGTTGGCAATAAATCATCTGGTGATGTTTGTGTAGTGACAGTTTTGAATCTGGATATAAAGCTGTTTAGATGGATTCTTAAATCAATTGATATTTCTGTTTTTATTCAGGTAAATATATTCAAGGTACATAAAAACAAATGCTTACAAGTTTGGGTTATCATGTGCAGGGGGAAATAGGGGTTGGGAGAGTATAGGTAGGAGGGGCGGGTGGGGAGACATTAATTCCACTGAATATTTCAAGGAATGCCACACTTTCAAGGCTTGTGTCAGGATTGGGCTAAGGGATGACAGTCTATTGCAGGGCGGTAGCCATGAGAGGGCTTGAAGGGGAATTGGGGAGCTTTCTGGTATTTCTAGCATGGTCCACATGGGAATATTACATTTTCGGTGGATGGTGATAAGGGGTAGAAGCTGGGACGCCTGGTAGTAATGCAGGATGTTAGGTAAGCCGATACCTGCTTCTTTTTTATGTTTATATAGTGTAGATTTAGGGACTCTAGGGCGCAGAGGGTGCCAGGTAAATGTCAATATACTCCTCTGTAAGGAGCGCAGTGCAAAAGATGGGACTGCAACCGGTAACACTCTAAAAAAATATAACAGCTTGGGGAGTATAGTCATTTTGACTGTCGCCACTCTTCCAAACCAGGACAGTTTATGATGTTCCCAGGTAGTCAATAAAGTTTTAAGTTGTCTAAATAGGGGTACATAGTTAGCCATATATAGTGTAGCATAAGAAGGAGTAATGTTCACACCAAGGTATTTTAGGGACTGTCGTTTTTGCATAGCAGGTCGTATTCAGACTGAGGTAATGAAATATTCAGGGCTGCCAACATTTTCCAATTCACCACTAAGCCAGAGGCTTCCGAAAAAAGTTCCAAAATACGTAATAAGTTGGGGATCGAGGTAGGAGGTTGGGTAATGGTCAGCATGACATCATCAGCGAACAAACTAGTTTTGTAATGTACGCCTGCTACCTCAATCCCCTGTACATTAGGATTGATGCAAATTAAGGATATCAATGGCTCGATGGCTAGGGCGAAGAGGACTGGGGAAAGAGGACAACCCTGTTGAGTGCCTCTCTTAATGGCCATAGAGTCGGAAACACGTCCTAAATATTTAATTCAGGCTGTGGGAACAGCATAGAGAGCTTGTAACCATGACATAAATGTGCCTTGAAATCCCCACTTGACAAGTATATAATGCAGATAATCCCATGAGATTGAGTCAAATGCCCGTTGAATGTCCAGGGATAATAAAAGACCTGGGATATGCCTGGTTTTTAGTATGTGTACAAAGTGGAGGATTTTCCTCACATTGTCCCCTGCTTGTCTGTATGGGACAAACCCCACTTGGTCCCTGTGGATTATGGTTGGTAGGAAGGCACATTAAATCGATTTGACAAAAGTTTTGTGAGTGTTTTAACGTCCACGTTTAGAAGGGAGATTGGCCGATAATTGTCTGGATCTAAATGGTCTTTATCCGGTTTAGGGACCATAGAAATGTACGCCATTAAAGAGGAGGGATTTACAGGGTCTCCTTTGCTCATAGAGTTAAACATTGCCGTCAATTTAGGGGTTAAGATATGGACTATTTTTTTATAATAGAGGGCGGAAAACCCATCAGGGCCAGGGGCTTTAGATGGTTTAAGGGACTTGATAGCAAGCATAACCTCTTCCTCCTTAATGGCTGAATGCAGGTTATCCAATGCCTCCTGGGATATCGTAGGGAATGAAAGGTCTCTTAACAGGTCATCTGCTCTCGTTCTACAGAAGGAACCAGAGGATGAGTAAAGTTTTGTTAGATTCTTATGGAATAAATGTAGTATCTTATTCGGATTTGCGGTAATAGTCCCCTGAGTGGTTCGAATTCTAAGGGGGGCCAACCTGGGGGGGAGTGCGTTTAGTTTGTGGGCCAACATGGACCCAGGTTTATTTGATCTGGTGAAAAATGTATGTTTGGACCATCTGAGAAGTTTCTCTGATTGCTGATCCAATAGAAGGTTCAATTCTGTTTTGACAGTAGTTAGGCATGTTAGTGTCTGTTTATCAAATTTACTTTTTAGTTGTCTATATAGGTCTTCAAGCGTTGTATATAGTTCCTTTATCCTCTTGTTTCTTGCCCTCTTTCTGCGTGTAGCCATTTCAATCAAATGTCCCCTCATGGTGACTTTATGGGCCTCCCAGAGAATAACTGGAGAGTCCACCGAGCCAGCATTCAAGGAGAAATATTGACGGGCATGTGACTCGACCTGTTCCAAAAGATCTTTGGAGGTTAACATACTCTCATTTATACACCATAAATACTGATTCAAAGCATTTGTAGTTAGACTGAAACGCACAGCGTTAGCTGCATGGTCTGACCATGGTACAGGTTTAATGCAGGCTGAGATGAATGCAGTCAAGGAGCATTGTAAAGTGAACACATGGTCTATCCGACAGAAGGTCTGGTGGGGATTTGAAAAGAATGTGTAATCCTTAGTGGTTGGATTCAGTTCCCTGCAGACATCCACCAAGTGGTGATCACTTAACAAAGTGAGGAGGGCAGAGTTTTCCAGTTGTACGGGTGAGGGTGTGCCATGAGCGGTGGTAGGTCTAGTTTTATCAGTGGCAGGGTGTAGGACTAGGTTGGTGTCCCCAGCCACAATCAAAATACCTCTAGAATGATGGGATAAAAGCTTAAGCAGGTGAGATAAGAATCTAAGTTGGTGGGTGTTGGGGCAATAATAGGTGAGTATTGTCACATTAACATCATATAGGGTCCCTACCAGAATCACATAGCGACCAGTAGGGTCAGAAATTTGCTTATCACTGACAAAGGGTAGGTTTTTCCTGAGAGCTATCAATACACCCTTCTTCTTTTCTGTGAAATTGGCACTGTAAAAGGTGGGAAAGCATTTATGTAGAAATTTGGGGCAGGAGGAAGTAGAAAACCTAGTTTCTTTCAAGCAAACTATGTCCGCATGGCACGAGGCATAATAGGAGAGTGCCTTATTGCGCTTATGGGGGGAATTCAGACCTTGTATGTTATGGGAAAACACAGTGAAATTATTAGCCATAGTTATAAAACATAGGGAACAGATATTGTGTACCAGCTTGTGCAAATGCCCTATGGTAGGATCGACTCACGGATAACCAGGGTAAATGTAGCGAGGAACACGTATCCCAAAGCACCGATGGGGGGGTAGAAGTAGACTAAGAGAAAGAATAAAAACAGAATCCCCAAACAGGGAAAAGTAAGCATAACATAGTAAACTTAATTCAAAACTGTCCCAAAGGACAAGTGTGATGGGTGGGAAGGTAGAGAAATCCAACCTCACACCCGTAGGTCTCATGGGGGTGGGGCGCTAACCACCCGTTCCCTCAAGAGAGCAACATTTCTGGTTAACTTGTAGATAACACACCAGGTACAAATGATAACAACAACGGGTACACAGACCAGTATGCACCCATATCAATGCAGGCGTAAAAATATGCCTCTGCAGGCAAAAATGAAAGCATAAAAGAATAGGTACGGCAACCCCGTTTCCATGGGGTCAGACAGGAGGGACAAACCCTATGTCAAAAGAGGTGATTGAGAAAGTCTAACAGTTCGTCAGGTTGGGTCTGGAAGTGTTGACATCTCCCTCAGCCTCCTAGAACGAGTCGGTTGGGACCGTTGTTTCCTCTCCCACATGGGGCTTAGAGGGACACGGCGGGAAGTCTCTGCGGTTTGTGATTGGGTATTCTGGGATGGTGAGAGTAGCGCCAGTTCTGTAAGCACCTTCCTGAGCTCTGCAGGAGTTGTGATGGAAAAAGACTTGCCATATAGGCAAACATAAGCTTAAAGGGGAATCCCCACCTGTAGGAAACATCATGATTTTTTAACACTTCCAGATATGGCCGCAAAGCTCGGTGGCGTTGTATAGTGGTTAGGGAGAGATCAGCAAATACCTGGAACGCGTGTCCCTGCGTCTCGGCATCTGTGGCTTCCTCTTTCTGGCGTTTGCTGTGCCGCATAACGCTTTCCCGGGTTGTACAAGGGGTCAGAGAGGAAAGGCAGGATACCTGGTAGAGTACAAGATGAGGTAGGTTGCTTAAGTTTGCTCTCAGGGGACCGGGTGTTGCAGAGCTCCGTTAGATCGCGGCCATCTTGCTCGGCAGCTCGCCACGCCCCCTATAGTCAAAGGTTTATTGTAAAACAAGGAATATATATACAAAACTAACAAATAGATGGTGCAGCATAAACCAATAAAAGTCATGCACATGTATAGTCATGCACATGTAGTGGGGAGACACTGGGTAGTAGTGATCACAATGTGATTACTTTCAATATTAAATACAGGAAAGGAAAGAGGGTGGGACGGACAAGAAGCCTTAATTTCAGAAGGGCAAACTTCGATAAGTTGTGCAAACTTCGATAAGTTGTGCAAACTAGTGGGGGGAATAAAATGGGATAACTCATTTCACAACCTAAACTCAGACCAAATGTGGGACTGCTTCAGGAACACATTACATATTTCCATTTCTAAGTGTATACCATTGGGTAACAAAAACAAAAGATCAAAGACTAAACCGATATGGCTAAATAAAACTGTAAAACTACATGTTAAGGCAAAGAGAATGGCATTTATAAAATATAAGATGTAAGGGACGGCATTGGCGTTCCTTAAATACAAGGAATGTAACAAAAAATGCAAACTAGTAATCCGGGAAGCTAAAATAGAATGCGAAAAGCATATCGCCGCAGATAGTAAAAAAAAACCTAAAAAATTCTACCAATATATTAACAGTAAAAAGGTAAGAAAGGAGCAGATAGGCCCAATAAAGGACGAAAATACCTACGTATTGTAGGCCACAAGGGCACTCCAATACGTAGGTTACGTATGATGTATGGCAGGAAACAAATTCTTTGATTTCGAATTGTCTTCCATTTGAATTTGAAATGAAATGTGTTTTTCTTCCATTTCCCCCCTTTTTGGTTATTCTACAACATTTACAGTTCTTACAAGGATAGAATCCCACCCCTCCAAAATAGTTCTTAATCTTTGGTGGTGGGTCTACTACATTGTGTACCAGCCTATCTTTAAGGGATGGTGCTTTTCTGTATATAACTTGCGGTTTCCTGGAAATTAAAGGGCCAATTATTCTATCCATCTTTAAAATTTCCCAGTGTTTCTTGATAATTTTCTCACAGTCTCTGTATTGAGCGGTATAATTAGTTATAAAGGACAAGGGGTAGCCAGTCTCCTCTCCTTGTTTCTTATTTCCTCTCAAAAGATAGCAGAGATGTAATAAACTCCCTAGCAGTATTTGGAGATAGTGGCAGCTTCATCTTTGTTACTATAGATGTTGTGTCACTATATACAAATATTCCACATAAATTAGGATAATTTTCCTTTCCAAGACAAAAGTCTTCTACACTTCACAGCAAGAACCTAGCACATGTCACTAACCCCTATATAGTGTTACAGATCTGAGCCTCTCATGAGTACCTTCCATGCACAGATAACTCAACTATGCAATTCTGCAGATTTATGAGCTATTCTGAGGAAACAAATAACTAGGTTTTATTATAAATTAAGTGGTACTGCAAAGGTAACTTCAAACTATTGCATATATAAATACAATTGAACACTGTTGTAAAAAGTATATTGTTTTATTACATTAAATAGTAAGATAAATACATTCCAGGTTTTCTGGGGGAGATTTGAAGACACTGTCAACCTAGTACTGCAGAACATGAACAACAGGGAAAAGTGTCCTTAGAGAAATAATATGTAATCTCTGTCCTTAAAAACTGAAGCACAAAAACAATCAAGTTCCTGCACAAGTCCACAATGTAATTACATATTCCTAAATTCTTCCACTCATGAAGAGCCTTAACCTTCTGAATAACTGTGGATCACTCTTGTTCACCACTCTTGTTCTTTTTATTCTGATTGTTATCTTCCTCAAGTCCTCTTCTAAATGATTAATCTGCCTTATTCTGTGTCTGCTCCTCTGGTAAAACACTCCTTGTCTCCTATTACGGTCCATTTTTCTGGCATTCTCTGCAAGGGCTGTAACCACCTGCAGTTAGTCTAAAACTCTTTGTTTTATATACACTGACTTGTACATATCTCTGGGTTACCTGTACCCTGTAATTCTTCAGCCAAAAATTATCTTCTCCTCTCAACCTCTTAGAAGCTTAAGTGATGTCATCATGGTCCCGGTTTCAAAGCTAGGTAACCTCAGGTTATACCTGGCCTCATGACTATATGGAAAATGATCCTTTTAAAGAAAGCTTCTGCTGATCAGCATCTTCTCACACCTGCACATCCACCTTATTAAAACCTTGGGAAGGTATGAACAGATGACCGGATATCCGCCCTACAGATTTGAGAACAGCTCAAGAAAGTCAATATGAAAGACAAAATTACATTTTATAAAAAATTTTTTTTAAAGATTTTAAGAGGTCTTAAATAGGTCCTGGGTGTTATAGAAGCTGCTGTAAGTATCCTGGACACGTGCCGTAAATATTCCCTCATTATTCACTCATACATTTTTTTCCACTAGAACAATTGACAGCCAGCAAAAAAACAAAACGGTTTTACAGTATAAAAGTGAATAAAAAGAATATTAATATTGCTCATGCAGATTAATAAGCAAAATTGAGACTTTGCATTCCAACAACATTTTGCTGACAGCAATATTGATAAATCCCTTTAGTAAAAACTACTCTGCCCATACTTTTAAGTCACATCTATCAGTGGCTTTCATTTCCTTGCCACATCTATCAACTTTCATAAACAATAAAGTAAACACAATACTAATGCATCATTTTCAAAGTCTAGAGCACCTTTAGGGGCTCAAAAATTTGGGGCACTTTAAATGCAAATGTTAACACCTCCCAATTATTTTTATTTGGCTCCTTGTCATAGTGATGGTCCATGATCATCACTATGACAAAAAAGTAGGAATGTAGTAAGAGGTGGGAAAGTGTTTAATATGACAGGTTAGGAAGTTTTGGATGAATTTTAAAGGTATATGCTGTTACTGCTAAGCTAGTTTATGAATGATTATGGAACCTGTGTTCATAATGAACAGCATCATTCATAAACCTGTGTTTATGAATGATTATGGAACCTGTGTTCATAATAAAAAACACTGAATGATAATGATTTTCATGGGAGTATATAATGGAAGAAACATTGGTAGTCTTCAAAACGTGCTAAAGACCACCTGGTGCCATAGCTTTACTGGAATATTGTTTTGTGGACAGTTGAGACAAAATGTGACATAAAATATTGCAAATGTAATAGAGTTTTCAAAACCAACAGGTTTATTAAATCATAATCAGAAAATGTGTGGACTCTCCCAGAAATAAACCAGAGGCTGCAGAAGATTCACCAGTATTTGAGCAACCAGATGTTACCCAAGTAGTCCTTAAAGCCTAATTAAAGTTGGACTCCTCTTTATTTCTTTATAGTTTCGTACCATTGCATTTAGGATTTGTGACTGATTTTTGCTTCTGAATGATTTAACATACATTTTCCTCTTCATGAAAATGCTGCTTTCTGCCCTCCAACAAGTGTGTTCAAACATACATGTACTATAGAGAAAGAGAGAGGGCATGTCAGACTAGTTCGGTTACTGAGTTTGATCAGAGCACCAGTTCTAACTCCGGTCCGCATTGGACAGTATAGTTATTTTTAGGTGCTGTACACAACCATTGTAACATAAAAATTCAGGTGAGACTATAAAAATTGAGGCTTTTGGTACAATGTCTATCTCACTATATTTCTCAGGCTTTAACTGTTTTTTATGAAACCCAGTACCGTACAAGTATTGTAGACACTCTAACGTATAATGGAGGCCACACTGGTAAGTATGGTGTGCTCTTATGTGTAGTATATTCTAAAAAGATATTACAGCTCTTTTAGAAGATGCAACACTTCTTGACCTGCCAGTCTTTTGAACATTGCCTGTAGGACCAAACATCTTTTAAAGTAGTGTACATGTTCACACAAATGAAGATCCATTTAAAGTAGTATCCTAGTCTGCTATTAACTATACAAATAAACCCCAATTTGCTTTGTCACTTGAAAAACACACATTGTAAGGAGACTGTCTAGTAAAGCAGGTAGAGTCAAGTCCTTACAATATTTGAAGATAAAGTTTAAGCATGCCTTTGACTAGACATACAGGCATGCATACTTGTTTAGGGTTGGCAATAAATCATCTGGTGATGTTTGTGTAGTGACAGTTTTGAATCTGGATATAAAGCTGTTTAGATGGATTCTTAAATCAATTGATATTTCTGTTTTTATTCAGGTAAATATATTCAAGGTACATAAAAACAAATGCTTACAAGTTTGGGTTATCATGTGCAGGGGGAAATAGGGGTTGGGAGAGTATAGGTAGGAGGGGCGGGTGGGGAGACATTAATTCCACTGAATATTTCAAGGAATGCCACACTTTCAAGGCTTGTGTCAGGATTGGGCTAAGGGATGACAGTCTATTGCAGGGCGGTAGCCATGAGAGGGCTTGAAGGGGAATTGGGGAGCTTTCTGGTATTTCTAGCATGGTCCACATGGGAATATTACATTTTCGGTGGATGGTGATAAGGGGTAGAAGCTGGGACGCCTGGTAGTAATGCAGGATGTTAGGTAAGCCGATACCTGCTTCTTTTTTATGTTTATATAGTGTAGATTTAGGGACTCTAGGGCGCAGAGGGTGCCAGGTAAATGTCAATATACTCCTCTGTAAGGAGCGCAGTGCAAAAGATGGGACTGCAACCGGTAACACTCTAAAAAAATATAACAGCTTGGGGAGTATAGTCATTTTGACTGTCGCCACTCTTCCAAACCAGGACAGTTTATGATGTTCCCAGGTAGTCAATAAAGTTTTAAGTTGTCTAAATAGGGGTACATAGTTAGCCATATATAGTGTAGCATAAGAAGGAGTAATGTTCACACCAAGGTATTTTAGGGACTGTCGTTTTTGCATAGCAGGTCGTATTCAGACTGAGGTAATGAAATATTCAGGGCTGCCAACATTTTCCAATTCACCACTAAGCCAGAGGCTTCCGAAAAAAGTTCCAAAATACGTAATAAGTTGGGGATCGAGGTAGGAGGTTGGGTAATGGTCAGCATGACATCATCAGCGAACAAACTAGTTTTGTAATGTACGCCTGCTACCTCAATCCCCTGTACATTAGGATTGATGCAAATTAAGGATATCAATGGCTCGATGGCTAGGGCGAAGAGGACTGGGGAAAGAGGACAACCCTGTTGAGTGCCTCTCTTAATGGCCATAGAGTCGGAAACACGTCCTAAATATTTAATTCAGGCTGTGGGAACAGCATAGAGAGCTTGTAACCATGACATAAATGTGCCTTGAAATCCCCACTTGACAAGTATATAATGCAGATAATCCCATGAGATTGAGTCAAATGCCCGTTGAATGTCCAGGGATAATAAAAGACCTGGGATATGCCTGGTTTTTAGTATGTGTACAAAGTGGAGGATTTTCCTCACATTGTCCCCTGCTTGTCTGTATGGGACAAACCCCACTTGGTCCCTGTGGATTATGGTTGGTAGGAAGGCACATTAAATCGATTTGACAAAAGTTTTGTGAGTGTTTTAACGTCCACGTTTAGAAGGGAGATTGGCCGATAATTGTCTGGATCTAAATGGTCTTTATCCGGTTTAGGGACCATAGAAATGTACGCCATTAAAGAGGAGGGATTTACAGGGTCTCCTTTGCTCATAGAGTTAAACATTGCCGTCAATTTAGGGGTTAAGATATGGACTATTTTTTTATAATAGAGGGCGGAAAACCCATCAGGGCCAGGGGCTTTAGATGGTTTAAGGGACTTGATAGCAAGCATAACCTCTTCCTCCTTAATGGCTGAATGCAGGTTATCCAATGCCTCCTGGGATATCGTAGGGAATGAAAGGTCTCTTAACAGGTCATCTGCTCTCGTTCTACAGAAGGAACCAGAGGATGAGTAAAGTTTTGTTAGATTCTTATGGAATAAATGTAGTATCTTATTCGGATTTGCGGTAATAGTCCCCTGAGTGGTTCGAATTCTAAGGGGGGCCAACCTGGGGGGGAGTGCGTTTAGTTTGTGGGCCAACATGGACCCAGGTTTATTTGATCTGGTGAAAAATGTATGTTTGGACCATCTGAGAAGTTTCTCTGATTGCTGATCCAATAGAAGGTTCAATTCTGTTTTGACAGTAGTTAGGCATGTTAGTGTCTGTTTATCAAATTTACTTTTTAGTTGTCTATATAGGTCTTCAAGCGTTGTATATAGTTCCTTTATCCTCTTGTTTCTTGCCCTCTTTCTGCGTGTAGCCATTTCAATCAAATGTCCCCTCATGGTGACTTTATGGGCCTCCCAGAGAATAACTGGAGAGTCCACCGAGCCAGCATTCAAGGAGAAATATTGACGGGCATGTGACTCGACCTGTTCCAAAAGATCTTTGGAGGTTAACATACTCTCATTTATACACCATAAATACTGATTCAAAGCATTTGTAGTTAGACTGAAACGCACAGCGTTAGCTGCATGGTCTGACCATGGTACAGGTTTAATGCAGGCTGAGATGAATGCAGTCAAGGAGCATTGTAAAGTGAACACATGGTCTATCCGACAGAAGGTCTGGTGGGGATTTGAAAAGAATGTGTAATCCTTAGTGGTTGGATTCAGTTCCCTGCAGACATCCACCAAGTGGTGATCACTTAACAAAGTGAGGAGGGCAGAGTTTTCCAGTTGTACGGGTGAGGGTGTGCCATGAGCGGTGGTAGGTCTAGTTTTATCAGTGGCAGGGTGTAGGACTAGGTTGGTGTCCCCAGCCACAATCAAAATACCTCTAGAATGATGGGATAAAAGCTTAAGCAGGTGAGATAAGAATCTAAGTTGGTGGGTGTTGGGGCAATAATAGGTGAGTATTGTCACATTAACATCATATAGGGTCCCTACCAGAATCACATAGCGACCAGTAGGGTCAGAAATTTGCTTATCACTGACAAAGGGTAGGTTTTTCCTGAGAGCTATCAATACACCCTTCTTCTTTTCTGTGAAATTGGCACTGTAAAAGGTGGGAAAGCATTTATGTAGAAATTTGGGGCAGGAGGAAGTAGAAAACCTAGTTTCTTTCAAGCAAACTATGTCCGCATGGCACGAGGCATAATAGGAGAGTGCCTTATTGCGCTTATGGGGGGAATTCAGACCTTGTATGTTATGGGAAAACACAGTGAAATTATTAGCCATAGTTATAAAACATAGGGAACAGATATTGTGTACCAGCTTGTGCAAATGCCCTATGGTAGGATCGACTCACGGATAACCAGGGTAAATGTAGCGAGGAACACGTATCCCAAAGCACCGATGGGGGGGTAGAAGTAGACTAAGAGAAAGAATAAAAACAGAATCCCCAAACAGGGAAAAGTAAGCATAACATAGTAAACTTAATTCAAAACTGTCCCAAAGGACAAGTGTGATGGGTGGGAAGGTAGAGAAATCCAACCTCACACCCGTAGGTCTCATGGGGGTGGGGCGCTAACCACCCGTTCCCTCAAGAGAGCAACATTTCTGGTTAACTTGTAGATAACACACCAGGTACAAATGATAACAACAACGGGTACACAGACCAGTATGCACCCATATCAATGCAGGCGTAAAAATATGCCTCTGCAGGCAAAAATGAAAGCATAAAAGAATAGGTACGGCAACCCCGTTTCCATGGGGTCAGACAGGAGGGACAAACCCTATGTCAAAAGAGGTGATTGAGAAAGTCTAACAGTTCGTCAGGTTGGGTCTGGAAGTGTTGACATCTCCCTCAGCCTCCTAGAACGAGTCGGTTGGGACCGTTGTTTCCTCTCCCACATGGGGCTTAGAGGGACACGGCGGGAAGTCTCTGCGGTTTGTGATTGGGTATTCTGGGATGGTGAGAGTAGCGCCAGTTCTGTAAGCACCTTCCTGAGCTCTGCAGGAGTTGTGATGGAAAAAGACTTGCCATATAGGCAAACATAAGCTTAAAGGGGAATCCCCACCTGTAGGAAACATCATGATTTTTTAACACTTCCAGATATGGCCGCAAAGCTCGGTGGCGTTGTATAGTGGTTAGGGAGAGATCAGCAAATACCTGGAACGCGTGTCCCTGCGTCTCGGCATCTGTGGCTTCCTCTTTCTGGCGTTTGCTGTGCCGCATAACGCTTTCCCGGGTTGTACAAGGGGTCAGAGAGGAAAGGCAGGATACCTGGTAGAGTACAAGATGAGGTAGGTTGCTTAAGTTTGCTCTCAGGGGACCGGGTGTTGCAGAGCTCCGTTAGATCGCGGCCATCTTGCTCGGCAGCTCGCCACGCCCCCTATAGTCAAAGGTTTATTGTAAAACAAGGAATATATATACAAAACTAACAAATAGATGGTGCAGCATAAACCAATAAAAGTCATGCACATGTATAGTCATGCACATGTAGTGGGGAGACACTGGGTAGTAGTGATCACAATGTGATTACTTTCAATATTAAATACAGGAAAGGAAAGAGGGTGGGACGGACAAGAAGCCTTAATTTCAGAAGGGCAAACTTCGATAAGTTGTGCAAACTTCGATAAGTTGTGCAAACTAGTGGGGGGAATAAAATGGGATAACTCATTTCACAACCTAAACTCAGACCAAATGTGGGACTGCTTCAGGAACACATTACATATTTCCATTTCTAAGTGTATACCATTGGGTAACAAAAACAAAAGATCAAAGACTAAACCGATATGGCTAAATAAAACTGTAAAACTACATGTTAAGGCAAAGAGAATGGCATTTATAAAATATAAGATGTAAGGGACGGCATTGGCGTTCCTTAAATACAAGGAATGTAACAAAAAATGCAAACTAGTAATCCGGGAAGCTAAAATAGAATGCGAAAAGCATATCGCCGCAGATAGTAAAAAAAAACCTAAAAAATTCTACCAATATATTAACAGTAAAAAGGTAAGAAAGGAGCAGATAGGCCCAATAAAGGACGAAAGCGGGAAGTTACTCACAAGTGACAAGGAGAGGGCCGAGGCGCTGAACAATTTTTTCTCCTCAGTATACACTCAGGAGAGAGTCACATCCCCACCGTCTATACCGCGGATCACACACGCCCCACCCGGACCCTGGATAGCGGCTCCATACCCGGCACACCATGGACAAATTTGTGGCGAGATCGCAGCCGGTCCGCCGCTCGCTCTCCATCGCATCTGATCAGACTGACACACAGGCCGTGTCGGCGGTCATGGAAGACACAAACGAGGCTGATGAGGGAGCGCTGGGTGAGTCATTTACATTATCTCCCCATGCCCCCATCGACTATAAACACCTGCCAGAGACTGTGGCCTCACATCTGCGGTTGGAGATAGGATCCATCATAGCAGATTCCATTAAACTACACATGGGGCCTGTCACGGCGGCCCTAGAGGTGCAAGCATCCAGGATGCAAGCCCTGGAGACTCGTGTCAGTGATGTGGAAGACCATGCCGCTGATGCTGCTAGATTACAGGCGGATGATAAAAAAACACTACAATATCTGCTGGAAAAGGTTGATGACCTTGAAAACAGGTCCCGCAGGAATAACATCAGAATTATTGGGATTCCTGAATCAATTCTGCCTAATGACCTCCAGCGTTTCAGTGCATTGATTATGCCACAAGCCATGGGCATCACATCTACATGCGCAGTGGAAAGAGCCCACAGAATAGGCCCCCCTAAGGACCAGGAAAAGCCTAGGCCAGTCATTGTGAGGTATTTGGACTATTCTGATAAACATCTAATCCTGCAAACCTACAGGAGGCAGCGCCAACTGGTAGCGGGCGGCCATAAATTATTGCTTTTCGCGGACTATTCTGCAGAACTGTCCAAAATACGCCGCTCCTTTCACGAAGTATACCAAATCCTAGTGCATAAACGGATTAAATTCATACTGGCGTACCCGGCAATACTCCGCCTGTCGGACCCTGACGGCATGCCTCTCCGATTCACGTCTGCTACCCAGGCCAAGGCGTATGTAGTCAGACACATGGCCGACCGTGCTGCACAAGCTGACTCACCACTTAAGAGCCCACCACGGAAGAAGAGGCCCAGCAGCCATTGTTCTTCCTACCCTGAGTGGGCTGGTTACGTAGGACCTCTCATACCGCAGAGTGTTTGCAAAACACAGGTATTGGCGTGTGATCCTAAACCATTGACATTATCTTTTAAAAGGATATTTTCAATATGTTAACATTTATTTTACGAGACTCTTTCAAACAGTGGCGGGGCGCAGCGACCGGCAGTTGTCAACACCATCATCACCTTTGCTCTCCGAGGGGTTAACCTTTCCCCCCGACGTTGATGGCCAGACCAGCGTACACCACCATCCGGAAAAAAGGAAGTTCCTGACAGGTAAACGTTCCTACCTGAAAGTTGAAGTTGAAGTCTATTTTTTGATTGCAGTTATTCTCATTGCTGCTCTGCGAGTTGCGAGCACTCACACCTATCCAGCCATTAGGAAGAAGACCATACTCGACACTCTCATCGCTGATCTATTGCCCAATGGGTCGCACAGACCATCTACAGGTACCGTGGGCCCCATGAATCGGAGCCGTTCCTGGAGCACTGGGACACAGGTAACGACTCGACTTTATATTGTCTTGATCTGTCAAGACCTTCCTAACACAACACACCATCAGCTGACATGGGAACTGCCTTAAAAATATTCTCCTGGAATGTCAAGGGCCTCAGGACACCCCAAAAGAGAAGACAGGTAATACGTCACCTAAAACAACACAGGGTGGATATAGCACTTTTACAGGAAACCCATTTACTTAGAGAGGACATATCTCGCCTCAAACAATCATGGGTGGGAACAGTGGTGGGAGCACCCTCAGTGGGCCGTTCCGCAGGGACTGCTATACTCATCAGTAAGAATCTGCAACACACACTACTCGTCCAACAACATGACTTAGAGAGGGGTCGGTGGTCCCACATAACCATCCAGATCGGACATGCTACGTTCGAAATTCGGAACATATATGGCCCCAATGTGGACAATAAACCTTTCTTTGATAAGCTCCTTTCAAGACAATCTCCTCCTGCCCCAGATACTTACTTCTCCTCGGGGGGGATTTAAATGCAGTCCTGACTACCCTGGAAGATCGCTCCTGGACAAGGGGACGCCCCTCTCCTACTACCCTTGCTCAAGATCTTAACTTCTCGGCGATGACCCAAGCGGGAGGATTTATTGACATTTGGCGCTTCCTACACCCTTTGGCACGTGAATTCACTCACTTCTCCCATGCCCATGACTCTCTCTCGCGCCTGGACATGTTTCTTATCTCACCTAATCTTGTATCAAAGGTATCTACGGTAACAGTGGAGGATATGGTAATATCAGACCATTCCCCGGTATCAATTGACATTCAGCATTTGGGCCTACCCTCCAGACCAGTGGTGTGGAGATTTCCGGCTTATCTGGCCACTGATGACACGTTTCATGCCCATCTAGCCTCATGGTGGGGT
The DNA here is from genome assembly GCF_000935625.1 of Nanorana parkeri. NCBI lineage: Eukaryota > Metazoa > Chordata > Amphibia > Anura > Dicroglossidae > Nanorana > Nanorana parkeri. Next base: position 211,064 of record NW_017306308.1, read on the forward strand.
GACTATGCTGTTGTTAACGCAAATCATGCAGGAGATCCTATCCTGTTCTGGGAGACGGCTAAGGCTGTCCTGAGGGGCAGAATGTTGGCATATGTCTCCTCCCAGAAAAGGATGACTAAGCAGAGGTATGCTGAGGCATGCACAGCGGCCAGAATGGCATACTTGTCCTATCGACAAGATCCTTCCCCTCGCACTAGATCAGATTGGATCCAAGCTAAACAAACATGTGACCACTGGATAGCCCAATACGACCTCCAAATTCGCTCCCGCAAGGAGGTAGAGTTTTTTAAATTTGGAAACAAGTCCGGGAAATTACTGGCAAACTTAATTAGAGGACATAATGCCCCATCCCATATTCTATCCCTGGTCAATGACAAAGGCGAAATTTCTACAGACCCCGGGAATGTCCTTGTATGCGGCGGACAAGGGAGAACTCCCCACGGGGTCCTCCTTTCTGGACTCTGTCACCTTACCATCCCTGTCCGCCGCAGATAAGGATCAACTAAATGCAGCAATAACCCTTCAGGAAGTCCAGGCAGCTATACATGACTCCCCTAACTCGAAGGCTCCTGGTCCCGATGGCTTGTCAGCCGAATTCTTTAAATCCATAACCGACCACATTTCCCCCCACCTTAGTGTCTCTCTATAACGATATCTTACAACAAGGCCGCTACCCACCCACGTTCAACACAGCTTATATTAGACTATTACCTAAGAAGGGGAAGGATCCCACTATACCTAGCTCATATCCTCCTATCTCTCTGCTCAATTTTGATGCAAAACTCCTTTCTAAAATCATGGCCAACAGACTGGCCGCTGTGCTGCCTCAACTCGTTTCACCAGACCAGGCGGGTTTTGTCTCTGGTCGATCCGCCATGTTAAATGTACGCAAAATACTCACTGCATTGGAAGGTATAAGATTGTCAGGGTCCTCTCCCGGTCCTATGGCCCTTTTGGCCTTGGACGCGGAGAAGGCCTTCGACAGCGTGAATTGGTCTTGGTTATTGATGGTAATGGAAAGATACGGTTTTTCAGGAATGTATTTGAAATATATATCCACTATGTACAGTTCTCCCTCTGCCCAGATTTATACCTCTGCGGCCCTATCCCCTTCCTTCCGCTTGCACAAGGGGGCCCGCCAAGGCTGTCCTCTCTCCCCGCTCCTATTCAATTTAGCGATAGAACCCCTATCCCGATCTTTGGCAACCCCACGAATCTTCAGGGGTTTTCAGTCCGGCCCCTTTCACACCAAACTAGCCTTATTTGCAGACGACATCCTGCTTTTGCTATCTGACCCCTTAAAACAAATCTCACACATTTTAGACCACATTACTCATTATGGCACCTTTTCTGGTCTCAAGATTAATGTCCACAAGAGCGAACTCCTTCCTCTAACCCCAGACAAAAACTTTATAGCAACCCTTTCCCACACCTATCCTTCTTTATTAATACAGAAGCATTCTATCACTTACTTAGGGATCACCATTCCCCGCTCGGCCCGAGACATATATGCCGTAAATTACAAACCTATTACAAACAAATTAGTTCAAGAACTGCGCACCTGAAAGGACTACCCTATCTCCCTTTTAGGTAGATGCCACCTCATAAAAATGGTCAGCTTCGCCAGACTGCTCTATCCTCTTCAGACAATACCCCTTTTATTGAAACACAAAGATATCCAAACCCTTCAAAGTGCCATAACGTCATTTCTCTGGAGGGGAAAGAGAGTGAGGATAGCCTTCAAAAAACTCCAGCAACTGGTAGGGAAGGTTGGCGCTAACCTCCCGAATATTAGGACATACAATTTAGCCAGTCTATTCCGCCATATACGCGATTGGATGCATGATACCACATTTTTTACTAATACTCCCTTGGAGAAACATTTGATGAAACCCTGGTCACCTCCTGGCATCCTGAACACCCCAATTAGGCTCCTCCCCAAGCATATCAGAGATAATATTCTCCTCAGAGACACGGTGATAGCATGGAGAGAGATTAGAAAAGTCCATCACTTACCCAATGTGATTTCCCCATCAATGCCCCTCAGATCTTCCCCGGGATTTGTACCAGGCAACGAATCTAGTGCCTTTCGGAATTGGGAGGCTAAGGGTATTGTAAACTTAGCAGATGTATTTAATCCTCAAGGATTTCTCAAGACTTTCCAGGAACTATGCACCCAATACCATATCCCGGCCACCCATAGCTACCCATATATGCAAGTATGTCACTTCGTCTCCCGTCATCTTATGTCACCATGGCAGGAAATTATCTATTCACCTATCTCCCCTTTGCTTGCCTCCCCCCAGGTTAAGATGCCACTATCCCTTATAGCCCGAACTATAACGACCTTTATACAAGACTCCTCCAACACCATACCATCCCACATTAAGCGCTGGGCAGAATTTCTGAACATGACCAATGATGACACAATATCACTAGTGGAACAGGGATGGCGACAAGTGAGGAAAGCGATAATTAATGAGAATTGGCGAGAAGTATACTTTAGAACAGTCCATAGAGCATACCATGCCTTCAATATTCCCACTAAGGGTCCTCAGTCCAAATGGTTAACTGCTTGCCCGAAATGCTGCCTCCCATTGCCTGACCTCACACACCTAATGTGGGCCTGCCCCCACATACAAACCTTTTGGTCCGCCATTCTATCCTTCATGTATATCCACTCACATAACTTAAGACCAATGTCCCCGGCCTTCTGCTTACTACACGCTCTCCCACGGTCCACAAATAGTCTTCCCTCTTGCCCAACCCGCTGGGAACATATTTGTCTTCTACAGCTAAGAAGGCAATTCTATGCAACTGGATAGATCTTGAACCCCCCTCTATGGAAACCTTCCTCCCCCTAATAAACCGTATCTTACTGCTGGATAAATTGGACACAAAATGTAACCATGCACGAACAAAGATTTTCTTCGACACGTGGACATCTTATGTGGCAGCGGAATTTACAATGCCACAGCTGCAAGATTTGATGTCCATTTTTCAGTTATCTAAATGGTACCTTGAGGCAAAGCTGACTGGCACTCTAGGACCTTTAGATGTCCTCTGAGCCCTGACTTCCAGCCCTGAACCACAGTTACTACCATGTAATATAAGGATAATGTCCCCGAATAGGCCCACGATTACCCCCACTGGCTCGAACTGGCCTTTTCCCAACATTACCGACCCTAAGGGCTACAGGGACACACAGTTCACAAGCGATGAGACATCCATCACAAGGTCATGGTCTGACTTCGCAATTTTTTCCATTGTTTATATTGTTTTTCTTTAGAGTGTGAATATACTTAATTCTACGTTTATATATCTCAGTCTGCGAACTGAAACATAACCCATGAAACGTACTAACAAATTATCTTTGTGTAATGATTTCTTCCTATGTCTTTCAATAAAAAATTGACATGCTTAAAAAAAAATGCTCAATGCAAATAAAGCAGTTGGACCAGATAACCTTCACCCCAAGGTACTTAAGGAATTAAGCCAGGTTATAACATTTTTAAGGAATCCTTAGTGACTGGTAGGGTACCATGTGATTGGCGGAGGGCTGCGGTAGTTCCAATATTCAAAAAGGGGGCTAGATGCCAACCAGGGAACTATAGGCCGGTCAGTCTAACATCAGTAGTTTGTAAACTGTTAGAAGGTATAATTAAGGACTATTTGGTAAAATTTGTTAAGGATAAGGGCATAGTTAATGGCAATCAGCATGGGTTCAGGAAAGACCGTTCCTGCCTGACTAACTTGCTAAAGCCGGTAGATGTGGTATACCTGGATTTCTCAAATGCATTTGATACGGTACCACACAAGCGCTTACTTCATAAGAAGACACAATTTTAATGATACAAGAATGCAGCTGTAAACAAATGAAAGTGGTTCAAGGCCAGTTTATTCAGAACCTACTAAAAAGCAAATTTTTAGTTGCTTAAAATATTAACTATATACAAACCAAGAATAAGATTTTTTCTCCTATCAAGACTTTGCACACCTTCACAATGTGGGTCAAATCCCAGTTTACACTTATTAGTTTACTCATCTCTAGTGATTTAATAATCCTTAGCAATATATAGGATATTTCAAAAATATTACTCTTTTTTTCATGTCAGCAATGAAATGTACCTAAAAAATAAGACAATGACGCATGTTTTATTTTCATTTCCATTTGCACACTGGAATTGAAATAGCTGTTAATGTTGAGAGAAATTATGAAAACAAAGGCTTTGGTCTCCAAATACATTGTATTGCTTCAAGATATATGATATAACGCACAAATATCTGAAACAAACAGATTGAATCTTGATTTCTATCCTTGAGGACATACCAGTAAGAGATCCTAACGTGACTTGTTTAACGATAAGGCTTGTTCTGGCAACAGTAACAGTGTGCTTCCTTCTTTAATACTCTTGTTTTCCTTTGCAGAGAACATTTATTACCAGGCTGAAATCTCAGTGGAAATTAGAGTTCAGGATTCTAAACAATGTATTCAACACTACATACTCCAACAGCATCAAATCAGTCATGCAAATGTAAATGATGTGAATTCATATTTTAACACCTTACTAACAACCTTTACATATGTATGATAATGTATAAATATTTATACTAGCTTTACAAATACCGTATGCATAAACATGACTGATGACTTAACCTTAAACCACTAAGAGTACATGAGTGCTATATTATACATTTTTTTTACTTAGCTATTCACACAAATGGTCTCACTCCCTCTTCCAGCTCTTTGACTAGGAAAGCAGGATCACTTAGATAAGCACTTGAGACCTTAGCAACAGAAATTAAATGCTGTAAAAAAAAAACATTCTTAGGAGAAAATATGGGGAGAGGGGGGTTTTCTTTGTGTATCTCTTTGTGTATATGGGGGTTTTCTTTGTGTATCTCAACATAACAGGGATGATTTACTAAAGGTACTAAGGGCTTATTCATGTAACATGTGATTGATATGTATGTTTACAGGCATTTGAACACATGTTGTCAAGAGTTTTTGGATATACAGTGGGGGGAATTTATCAAAGCAATTGTGACAGTTTTAGCCTCTTAGATTTTTTTTATGTGCAAATCTGTCTTTTAACATGTGTTCCTGGTTAGACCTGAGTTTGCACTACTATTCCAATTGCACGTGTATTGTGCCTGTTTTCATCTGCACTTGTTCTGCGGCTGTCTGAAACTGGAGCATCACCTAACAAAACAATCACAACTTAAGAAGTCCCCATGACCACTTCTTCAAGAAGCGGCAGTTAAGCTTTTTGTCTGGAGTTATGAGTTTTCTTCCTGGAGTTTATTTAACCTCATTTATGAACAACATTACCTAGCAACATAACTCTGGTGCAACGTGCATCAAATATATTCAATGAAAGTTCAAACACTCACAATTGCTATGATAAATTCCCCCCAGTATGTTTTGATGATCTCCACTCAATTGACTTGAATCAAAACCTGCAGGTCAGTGCACAGCAAAATCCAGCATGTGGATTATATTCAAAACCACAATATATTGCTCTTTTGAGAATTGGTACTGTTGACATCAATGGGTCTTTATTATATATCAGGCAGTTTTCCTGCATCCAAAATGCAGCTAAATGCATAAAATCACATCTGGCGTGATTGAGCCCTGAATTATTGTCACTCATGGTTAAGTAAACCTCCACCTGCTTTAAACTTCCAATCATATGTTGGTGAAGTGAACTGCAGGTGTGAAAATAACTGCTATAGTAAATTAACTTCAATGTGCCTGAAATTGTAAACTCAGGTTATCTGTAAACCATTAAATAGATTCACACTGAGAAATGCAAATGTAATCCGGAATATAAATAAAAGTATTTTCTACATAAATAAATAACTTAACATGGGTGGGAGCTAAAAAGCCAAATGAATGCTCTCATCACAGTAAGCTTTTACTTTACTTCTACACTCATCAATTGCTTACGCATTGCAGAACTTTGCCTTCAACTCACTCATGTCTGCCAAAAGAGACCATAAGCAGATAAGTTCAAAAGTGCAAAGAGGAAAGTCAGTACAAGCAAAGTTTCAAAACTGTAGTTGGAAGCAGACATTCTTTAAATTAATGAGCTAGATGGGCCCTCCCTATTGCCTCGCTTGAAAAATTTTACTGCGCTACTTTGAATGTTTTTTTCCCCAATCAATAGCATGTAAGCTTATCTCACAAATGCAGTGAAAAGAATTATGAGCACATGGTGTAGCTGTCCCTTAGTCCATGTTACTAAATAGAGCCTGAGCTTTCACCCCACTGTATCTTAAAAGGTCATGGAATACATTTGCATAATGTTCCTGTGGTTGCATGAGCTTTATATTCACCCCACCCCCATCACCCAGTATAAGAAGTGTTTATTAACCAGCGCTATATGAAAAGAAATGTAAGATAAAGTATAATTTCCTAAAGGTACCCAAAGTGTTGTGTGAATAGCATCATACTATCAGCAACACAATATATACTTTATTCCCTGCTCAAGTTGCTCCAGTGTCTGTATAAAATCTACATCAGCTGTTGTCTAAACTACAGCCTCAATATTCTCCTACCTACTAAATCCTTCTGCTAATTTTGCAATTACCGATAATTACCTTCTGTTTATGCTTCCTTCAGATATGCACACACCCCAACTTAGTGTTCTTGTCTGTTCCTTTTGCATCTATTGAATCTGGCTTTAGAGATCTTGCACCCTGAAGGTGCCCATACACCTTACGACCATCGCAAGATTTTTGTCTTGAGATGGTCGCATGCTTATTGAAAGCTCATACGATCTGCCCACCTTGGACGGGCAGATCGTACTTGCGATCATCGAAAGCCCGCCCCGTTCCACAGCTAACGAACGAGCAGGCTAGAAACCCGCCGACAATCGTACGATTCTCGGCGGGTTTTCGAGCATGCTGGTTCGACAAAAGACGTGCGACCGTACAGTAGAAACGGTCGCACGCCTTCCATACACTGTACGATTCTCGTACGATTGCGGGATTTCCCGCGATTCTCGTACGAGAATCGTACAGTGTATGGGCACCTTTACTCAGTCTCAGAAGTCTTTTATGTTAGACAATATTAGGGATGCACTGATACCATTTTATAAAGACCATGTACTTTCCCTCAGGTACTTGCCGATGCCAATTAACAATACTTTTTCTTAAAGAGACATGCGCCATTTTTTTCTAAAACAATACATACTAATGATTTTAGGGCAGTTTCTTTATAATTATGAAGAACTGTAACTCAATCCATGATTATTTAGCAATGGAGAATGGCAACCAGCAATAGAGAACTATAGATCCCATCAATCCATGATTATACAGGTGAAACTCGAATAATTAGAATATTGTGCAAAGTTCATTTATTTCACTAATGCAACTTAAAAGGTGAAACTAATATATGAGATAGACTCATTACATGCAAAGCAAGATAATTCAAGCCGTGATTGATACAGCTCATGAAAACCCCAAGAACCCCAAATCCACAATCTCAAAAAAGTAGATTATTACATGCAATCAATAAAACAAGGATTGTACATAGAACAATATCGGACCTCTGAAAAGTACAAGCATGCATATGTACTCAGTACTTGGTTTGGGCCCCTTTTGCAGAACTTACTGCAATTACTTTTGCACGATATTCTAATTATTCGAGTTTCACCTGTACAACAATGAAGAATGGCAACTGGCTCATCTGGACTGAGTGCGTCTCACCAGGGCTCAGTGCAGATCTCACCAGGGCTGTTTTCATGTCTCACAAGGGCTGCCTGCAGAACTCACCAGGGCTGCATTTGGGTGTCACTAGGGCTGTGTGCATCTCACCAGGACTGCATGCACATCTTACCAGGGCTGCATGCAGTGTCTCACCAGGGCTGCGTTCGCGTCTCACCAGGGCTGCCTGAAGGTCTAAACAGGGCTCCGTTTGGGTGTCCCCGGGGCTGCGTTCGTGTCTCATTAGGACTGCGTTCACGTCTCAGCAGGGCTGTGTTCACCTCTCCCCAGGGCTGCCTTTGGGTGTCACCAGGACTGCATATGAGTATCTCCAGGGCTGCATTTGCATCTTACCAAGGCTGCATTTGTGGCTCTCCAGGACTCAATGGGTGGGTGCTGGGTGCCTGGCTCTCAAGGGCTGTACAAGCGAGTGTGGGGCTCTACTGGGCTGTGCCAGTCTCGGGAAGGAGGAGGAGATGTGAAACAGGACCTGCAGTTCCAAAGATAGCTATCACAAGGTACTCAGCAGGCTGCCTAAGGTCCCCAACAGGTGCGGGACTTCAGGCAGCCAAAGTAATTTAAAAAGCGTTATGTATCGGGGCATTTTCATGAGTACAAGTACTTGTGAAAATGCCCTGTATTGGCACAGATACCTATACTAGTATTGGTATCAGTGCATCCATAGGCAATATAGTATAATGACCTATTAGAAGGTGTAACCTGGAGGGGAACGGCTTTTCATAAGAGATAGTGATGTCAAGTGGAGTGGATCTAAAGACACAACACTGAGAGACTTTGCTTTGCACTAAGCACTTCATTATATGTGTTTGGACTATACACCTGCAAGAACACTTTGAGCACGTTAAAGTATACTTGTATATATTGTTTCACATCATTTTAAGTGAAGTGGGTGATTATATAATCTTTCTAAGTGTATGGTATATATGCACCAGTAGAACTTTCGAAATATTTTAGATCAAGTTGTTAATGCGCAGATCAAGTTGATTATCTTACAATATATACACTACTTAGGTGTTTTTTGGTGCCTGTTGCTATCTCTTACTGGTGCATAATAATCTTATATTATGATAGTATAGTTACATAGTCAGCTTACAGAAAGACACATTGGGGGTGATTTACTAACCTAAACACACGCACGCACGCACTAGGTGCGTGTGATTTTTACACAGCAAAACGTATTTATCAACCAAAAAGTCTCTAAAAGCATATTTCCACTAATGCCATATATGGAAAAATCATGCACATGATGCATATATAATGCTGCTTCACAGTTTAGACAAAAATGGTTAGCTCATGCATTTACATTCCTGCATTCATCAACGCAAGCAACACAATGTAGAGCTAATTTACACAACATCACCTTGCAATTCATGTATGGCTTTGCACAACACACCTGCTGGGTG